>NW_008825270.1:3471484-3490431 GCF_000699105.1 Pygoscelis adeliae | reverse complement strand
AAAGAGGGGCAAGGCATGGGAAAGGAAGCGAGGGGGCAGGGAAAAAGAGCTGATGCTGGAAATCTCCAGGAAGGAAGCTAAATCCTTAAATGCTCTGTTAGCAGAGATTCTGGGCAAAATGGAAAGAAGCAGAGCCAAGCTCAGGGACTTCATACCTCCACAAGTGGCAGTAACACCCATCAGCCTGGGGCAACAGCTGCTGGCCCACTGGTACCAAACACACCTCAGACCACAAGGGGTGCTGCAAATAGCCAGGCCCTGATAAGCTTGGTTTTGGCTGCCTGTATTAAAAGTGCATTTCTGCTCATGCCCTCACTATATTAACCAACACCCCTTGTTGTGCTTCTTGCCTTTCTAGTACTGCAGTAGCAAGCCAGATGCCACAGCACAACAAACAGAGTAAGCAGCAGTATCTGTGTGTATGGCATTAGTGGGGATGTGGCTCCACCCAGCACCTTCCAAAGCCAGGCCAGAGCCTTCCGCAGGACTTGGGAGATAAAGCCCTTTGCAGGATCAGTGTAGTTGGGAACAGGGCTATGAATGCCATTACTGTTCATTCCCTGGGGCTACAAGCAGTGTGCAGGCAGCCCTCCTGCAGCATCTGACACTGGTGCCAGTCAGCAATTCTGGAGGTAGTGGCAATGGGTAACCAAACTCACCAAGCAGAAAAGTTGTTTGAAGCCCCTTCTAGGAAAAAGCACAAAGGAAGCAGAGCTTGTGAAAGATGGAGCTGAACTATTCATTTGGTGAGAGTCCACTTACGGCCCTGCGAAGCCCAGGCTGTGCTAAGCCAGCTCAGGTTTTTGGTTGTTGCAGAAAGCAGACTCTCTATTAAAGACTAAGTCAGCCAAGAGCATCAACTTGAAAGAGGAAGGAAGCTAGCCCCTTGCACGTGCAACAACATAAAACACCTCTGACGGCCAGGCTAAGTCTCATGAAGCGTGTATAATCAAGTATGTTTTAGAAGTCAGAGCACTAAAGACTTCACAGACCCACACCTTCCATCCCCACCGAGATCTACATCCTCTACTGCCTGGGAACAAACATACTGGCTGCTTTCAATGTACGTGAAGCATCAATAAAACCAGGTACTTACTTTGGCATTTAAAACCGTCAAATTGAAATAGATCATTACAGAAAGCAGTGGGAGCATAGGGGACTTGCATAGCAAAACTATATTAAGGCATTGGGGGCCTTTGGACACAATGGTAATAAGGAAGCTGTTGTGGAAACACAGAGCATGCAGTGAAAATAGGATGCAATACTAGTCCCTACGTTTAAGATGAAGTATTTGGATTGTTGGGTGAAGAGGCAATAGTCTCACTCAGTCTGACCCTGGTGTTGCAATTCACAAGACTAGGAGGAATGCCATGTCTCCAGTTTCGCCCTGTCCCTGATAGAGTTCCATCTTGCTATACACCGTGTTACTGCTCAGGTCACAGAGCGTGCATAAAAGTATTGCCATCCCTAGACTACACCATGGTCAGGCACAGCCCTGGACTAGAGTCAAATCAGAAGGAGAAAGAAGATGAAGAAACGTGGTCTTACGTAGAACTGCAATGAAACTGGTTTTGTCGGCCAGAATCCATATTCCAAAACCCAGGATCACAGCGCCCAGGATCTGAAAGAGTAAGAACAAACACATACAGCTGGCTTATTAGTTCAGACAAATAAGAAGAGGCAGTCACCATTCTCCATACTTCCAGAATAAAAACAACCATTCTTTTGCTGTTCCCACCCACCTCCCCCATGGTACTCCTCCCAAAGTAAACAGGATTAGCATGACTCCAGGAAGAATGCCTCAGCCAACTGCACAGAAGCCCCAAGTTCTGCTTGGCAGTCCTTCACACACTATGTTAGTAGTACATGATGTTGTATAGGAGGACCGTTCAAAACAGTCTGAGGAAGACGCCCTGCTGCTAGAAGCTTGATGTCAGAAGCAAAAGGTAAGTGCACTGCTTCTGTGAAGAACCGAGGAAGGACAAACACATCTAGCATGTGATTTTGAAGATTTTTTTGAATAGAGATAATCCCTGACCCTAAGGACCAGGCTGGGAGCCAGCTGCCAAAGGATTAGATATCTGGCAGCTGGAACCTTCCCAGGAAGGAAATCTTCAGCTTGTCAGGCCCTAGTATAACATTATGGCTTCAACCCACAAATGCAAAGAAATCAGCAGCATTCACTTTGCACGCAGGTTCCCTTGAGTTAAGTGCTTTGCCCCTTCCACAGCCGAGCTTAGGCATTTTGGCTTGGCCACTACTTTACGCCAGAATACCCCAGCCCTCAAGCCAACACATCTTACCACCAACAGGGAGTCAAGCGTTATGAAACATCAGCCACGGTCTCTGCCTTGCTCACGACACAGTCTTATCTAGGGCAAGGATTAGTAGAGCAGTATGTCCCTGTGAGGACTCAGCTGAATCCAGACGTTGAATTGAGAAGGCAAGAGACATATAGTTTTCCCACCTCATTTTGAAGGGGGGGGGGGGGGGGGCGGGCGGGGGGGAAAGCATGCTCTGTTTTAGCTTCCAGGTATCACCATGTTTTATACAAAACTATGAGGTGTTCACATGTAGATGACCCTGGCTCCCAAATTAGGATGAAAGCACCATTATACCCATAATAAAGTAACTATGCTGAGAAGCCTGTAAGTCTGCAGGTTTGATAAGAAGCTGAAACGTGTGCCATTCAGCCAACTAGAAGCGGCAAAGGCTGAAAACCACTTGTTGTGCAAAGATCCAAAACAGACTTTGAGGAAACAAGGGAAGAACAACGAGTGCAGGTGAAATACTTCCAGAGGACATGAACTACGAGCAGCAGTTCTAACACCAGCAGGACTTCAAGATAGGATGAAATGAAATACTAAATAAACCAACAGGGCTAAAGAGAGATTGCAATTCTGTGCTTCATTAGAGAATGTTCTGATATTTGGGAGACAAGGGAAATGCCAAACCACCACCTGAAGCAAGCTGGCAGAGAGAGTTGTATGGACAGGCATTGGCTCCACATTTTGAAAGTTTACACTATGCTTCAGCTCCTCATACAAAGAAGCTTTTCTGAACAAAGATAAAGCAACAGTCTGAAATAAGCTGCTTGCAAGCTTTCCTAGCTTGGCAGAGGACACAACATGTAGTTAGCTCTGGGGACAGGATTAGAAAGTCACCAAGCAAGTTCCCATCTATGAAGATGGATGAAGACTGACTCAGCTGCAGAAAGCATGTAGCTGTTGTATCCCAGAAAAAGATAAAAAAGATAAAAAGACAAGAAGGCAGTAACAAGAATTCCCCCTTGCCTTATGTCCCAACATGCTGCACTGCAGCACTCAATCTGCTGATCAAACTAGAAAGGCCCCTTGAACATGCAACAGCTGTGGCGCTTAAAAAAAAATTCTTCTCAAACTTGGTATTGCCAAGAACTGCTGAATTTACAGTTTGAGGCAGTCTCACATCTAAACTATAGTCTTAATACAATATTTGTCTTAACAAAGATGCAAACCGGGCTGTATGTGACATCTCTCTTGGCTCGCTGACCCTGAAATGTCACCTAAGTTTTGCTGTTCCTGACAAAACACAGAACAGCTGCTGAGCTGAGTTCCTGGGAAGTTATTTGTTATGAGGTGTTCAGACTATTCAAGGCCTGTTTTCACTTTGATCTTTGCTCTAGTCCACAACTCGTGTTTGCCAGGAGCTGCTGTGGAAAACACTAAAAGGGGAAGCGCAGGGAGAAAATAAACCACAGGGAGAAAACACTGTCCTATTAACAACAGTATATTTACCTCCTAGCAGGACAGTATCTCTGCTCAGCATCTTCAGGAGCTTGCATAGCGTAGTGAGGCTGCTTCTGCCACTGGCTTGGCTTCAGACCCTCCATAGAAGAAATCATGTCTGCCTTCCATAGAGTTCAATTCCTCTGCTCCAGTGCCTTAAACTCTGAAGTGGGGGACAGATGTCTCCCCTCCAGCCTGGGGGTGGAGATTTCACCCCTGATTTCAGCAAGATCCCCCTCCACACCCAAGCCAGAAGGATGCAGCTCCCTCAAGGCAGGGCCAGCAGTTTGCCACAGCAGAGCCCAGTGAAGAGGGGCATGGAAGAACTGAGGTGTGATGGAGCTGACTCACCTTTCTGGAAAGAGCAGCTGGGGGTCCCTGGCTGTCCTCCCCCAGCACTGCCTTCCTTCACATTCAGATTGTGCAAGATAATGTTGAGCCTGGCACAGGGGCCAACAGAAAGGCTCTTAAACTCCAGGCTTTGTTTTAGGTAGTAGCTTTCTGCTCCATCTACAGAAGGGTTAGAAGTAGGACAGACAGTTATATATTCTAAACAGTTTCCAGAGACTGTTGAACTTGTCTCATAGAACTGTCTTCCCTTTAAGGAGAAGCATCTACTGTGGCCCGTGTCTACTACCCAAGAAGTTAGAGATGTGTTAAGTTTTGATTAGAGAAACTAAGCTTATACTCCAAGCTTATGTTTTTGGTATCTTTTGTGGCAAGTAGGCAAGCAGTCCAAATAACCTTCTTCCCTTTAATCAAAGCAGGTCAAACCCTTCCCTGAAGTAAGGCTCCAAGACTGCAAAATACCACCAAGTCCCTGAACTATTTCAGCTATAGCAAGGGACCTTCTCATAGACCTCGAGCTGTACAGAAGTGCTATTTCAATGACTAACTTCTAAGAGAGTCACTAGCATGTCTCTAAAGGCTTAATTCATCAGCTCCAAGCAAGGCTGGAGAACACCCTTCAGACAGCAAGGGCTGGCCTGCACAGGGTGCAATCACAGAGGCTCAGCTCAAGGTCCAGAGCAGACACAGAGCTCCATCACCAGCATTAACGTTCACGTTTGTGCAAGCACTCTCCTCAACAAAACTCAGCAGCTCTGGGAAAACAGCATGAGGTATGCAAAACCTGTCCGTGCTGGGAGCTCACATCAACTCAACAGAAGCAGTTTTTCTGCTATATTAATATTGATCTACCACATCATATAAGCTCAAGAATCCCCTGCCCCATTCAGGCCTTGAACAACTGTAACAGAAAAAGCTTCTCATGTAAACTACTTCTTATGACAGCGAGAGAGTAATGGATACAACCTTCCTCAATATCTGCAACGTGCAAAAAGCCTGCCGTTGGTCAAGACGGAAGCACGCTCAAAATTATCACTCTAGAGAAGTATCAAGCTCCCCACCAGAACACAGTGGCTTCAGAGACCTCACTTCCACTGAGCAGCCTGAGGGGAAGACAGCGCCCGGGCTTAGCAAAGAGCTCATTAAAGCAGCTTCTCCCTTTAGTCAGCACAGACCTCCTCACACCCCACCTTAAAACTCTTACTCTCCAGGCCCAGCTCAGTGCATCAGATCAGCTCTCCCCAAGAGGGAGAGGGGCTAGCTGCTACACCAGAGGAGTTGATTTGGAGCAGGGCGTGCACAGGACAAAGAACAGCTGCTTCCCATCACTTGCAACCCAGACAGGAGTGCTCAAGCCTCCCCAAGACATGCAGAGGCATTCAGCGCCTGCCATCCTCCCAGTCTTGCAAAATACAGGAAAATTCTTTTCAGCACAGATGTGGGTCAGCCCGATGAAGCAGTTCAACTCTGCCTCCTGACAGTGCAGCTATCCCCACAGGCTGCCCATGACCATGCCTGGCTCAGCAGAGAGGGAAGAGGAGGGCAACATAGAATAGAGATGCCACAATGACCATTGATAGCATCCAGCAAAAACAGTGACAGTGTTGTAAGACACCAGTATTAGTATTTCAGGCTGTCGTCTTTTCCCTTTCCTCCCGTGCTAGGCTGGCTTTCTTGAAGAGAACTTTCTCTATACCAAGGTTAGCTAATGAACTTGGGCCTAGGCTCAGGGATAAAGGAGGACTAGACTATGCTCAGGTACTGGGCTTCAGCAAGACTCAAACACTGCCATAACAAATGCAGCTCTCCTTCCCAGGGTAGACTGGTTGAGTTATATGCTGCTTAAGAAGTACCACCTCTTCAAGAGAGGAGATAGCCTGGATGTCAGTATGTCTTCAGAGGAGTCCTGCACTAGTAGGAGGACAGGCCTGGACCCAGCTGGATTCTTCCTATTCTTAAAGTGGACCAAATCATACTCAAAGATCTAGTGGCACTTGAAAAACCTCTCCTCTCCCCCCCAAGAGTCTTCCCCGTGGATGCTTTGAGCACCCCTGACTTTCAGCCCTTAGACCAGAGCTAACTACTCTTAGGATAGAAGTAAAATGCAGAGAGGAAAGAGCCAGCAGGGTAAGCCAAGGGAAAGCAGATCCAGATGTGCCTCAAGTTCAAGCCTGTGTGCCAGCAGCACAGCACAGCCATGCAGGAAGCAACAGTGAAGCTGTGTGCAGGGACAGAGACCAGAAAGCAGTGCTCACCTTATCGTGCTCCATTTCCCTCCCTGCCCTCCCAGCCTGGCCCTTCCTTCCCCTTACATGCTGCACAATAACAGCAATAACAGGGTAACGATATCAGACAGGCTATTTTCTTGCTGATATGTGGAAACCTTATGCTGCCCTACTACACCATCCTACTGCAGGAGGGCAGCACCAACAGTACCATCACTGTCCACCTGACACACAATATCTAAACTTCACAAAAGGATGCATGCAGGAATGTGCGTGGCCCTCCCAGACCCACTCTGATCCAAAAGGAGCTCATCTTTTGCTGAGCCTCACACTTGAAAATAACTGCATCCGGTGGGCTGCCTCGTTTCCCCAGGCAAGCCTGCCCCAGTCTCCCCCACCTCCCAGCTCCATTTCAAATAGGGAACTTGGACTAATTCACCTTGTTAAAAATCAAAACCAGCCGTTGGGACTCGAACAAAATTAGAGTTGTTCTTTGAAGCTTGCCTGGCCTATATAGGAGGGCACTGCCATTACCTGGCAGGTTTTGTAGCAACTCAGCTGCTGCTCCAGATGTGGCAGAGAAAGTAGTTACAACTACTGTCCTCCCAGAAAGAACCCATAACTCCTGTTTTCCCTTCCCACTGCAGGAAGGGAACTGTGTGCATTGGAGACAGCAGGTGGGTACTAGGAGCAGAGCTGCTCGACATACCTGGGAGCCACACAGCAGCTCTGATGTCCCTCAGCTTCAGGGACTCCCTCCCTCCTTCCAAAGCTCTGGCTATTTTATTTAACGAACATGCTGGGCCAACATCCAGAAAAAACACCTTTCCAACTAATTTTAGTCCAGGCCTTCCTTACTCTGCTGATGCCTACGATACTTACAAGAAACAGGAGATTGAAGAGGAAGAGGAAGTACTTGGTGACTTTTAGGCAGCCAGACCCCATCTTCTTTCACTTATGGAACCTAAGGGGAAAGCAGACAGACAACCAGTTACATTAGCGACAGGCCCTCCAGGCAGTTTCAGAGCAACACAGCTCTTACCCCATGCAGAGCTCTGGATCATCTGGTGGGTCTCAGAGCAGACGCACAGAAAGCATGTGCTCCATAGACTACCCGAGTTGCCTTTTCAGGGCAGCAAAACAGGATACCACCATCACTACACATACAAACAGCCACTGCTGCCAAGATCTCACGGAGAGTGACAGAGGACTATCAGCAGTTACAGAAGGGATTTAATCACAAATACACTGCTAATTCCATCACTATTTATACGGACTTTGCATTAATAGCATCCAGAAGTCTAGCTACCACTTCTGATGGAGAAAAGGGACGAACTTATCTGAAGAAGGAGCTCACAAGGCCAGCTCCCTCCCCCAGAAAATCTCATCTCCTTGTGACCCCTAAGCAGCTGAAGGAACACTGAAGAGCAAGGCCAAGGGGTCAATTTAAAAGGCAGCATTAAATTAAGCTTCCTGTGTGCAACTCTGCACCTGATGCTTTGACAATGCATGAGGACCAGCAAGTCTGCACCATGGTTACGTACTACCAATTCTGCTGCAAGATCAAGACAGGCAAGATTTCAACAAGCCCCAGCTTCCAAAGCCAACCTCACAAGTTCGAGGCAGTGTGGGAGCACTAATAAGACAAGACAAGGTTTTAGTTTATTGGTACCAGCCACACAAACCACACACATCCATGGGGTGGCTAGCGAGCACTACAGAGAGCACAAGAGAAACTCCAGAGCAGGTCTTCACCACCGAGAGAAGGTACTTTACTGTATCTGACGTTAACTCTGCCCAATTACCATGGCTGAAGCCTATGTAAACCTGCAGGATAAGAGATGACAAGGTTGCTCTTAACACTGCAAATTAGGCAGCTTATCAACAACAGATCCTCATCAGGTTATTGCACTACAGGACCCGGGGAGTAAATAGATCTGTGTTACTGCAAGCTACTCCAGTTCTCACTTGTCTGACAGCAAAGAGCTCAGAAGTTAGAAAAAAGCTCCACAGACCATCCCCATTACTGGAGTAAGCCTCCTCCTGGGGAAGCTGAGTAACACATGAGGACCAGTGGGGGAATGCCTCAGGTCAGCTTTCCTGCTTCTCCTTCCTCCCCCATGCTCAGTTATGTTTCCTGCATAGGCAACAGAGGACTTTTAAGTTCCTTAAAATCTGTTCAAGCAAGCTCCTTGCTCAAAACAGACCATGCTGCTTTAAGAAGCAACAGCCAGAGGAAGAGCAATACTAGGCTGGGGTCACCAGTCTGGTCTGGGAAGAGACAGCCCCAAGAGAGAGCAAGGTCAGCAGGGTTCCCTGCTGCCAGCCTGGGTGTACCGAGGGTCACTGGAGCCCAGTACATTCTTTTGTTTCAATCAAAGGCTTTTGCTTAATCCTATTAAATATTTAGGTTAACTCTGGAGCTAAACTGGTATGTGGGCCTTGTTATAACTGGCTAGTCTTCCCACCAAGCAATGGTCACCCTCCAACTACCAGGAGAGAGCACGAGTCTGAACTCTGTCACTGAAGACAACACTACTGCTCTAACTTCAAGGGATGCCATAGCTAGAGGCTGTTCTAAGTCCATCACTGCACAGCACATAGCAAGATGCTATTAAGATGGGAAAGCAGCATAAAAATACAATCTCAGCCAGCTGTGCTACAGGTTGATCTTAAAAATCCTATCTATATAGCAGTCACTGCACAGCCAGCTTAGCATCATCTCGGCCACTCTTTATTCACTTAACTCCTCAGGTCAGAGTCCATAAAGCCAGCAGCACCCAAAAGTAGGTCCTTCAATTAGCCGAGAAAAGCTCCTGTAATTGTTTCTGGTCAATACTTACACCAAATATCAAACATAGCATTCCCATTTCCAGTCTCCCCAGGTGCAGCCATCAGCTATGAGCTGGTTCTGTTCCAGCACAGGTGCACTACACAACAGCTGCATCACTACCAACCTATGAAAAGTGAGTGAAGGCTCTCTGTTAGCAGATTTTTACCCTTGGTTAATGACAGCAAGTTTATTCAACAAGTCTTGCTCATGTTAGAGCAGCTCTCCTACCATCGATCATATGCCAGCTTGCTGTTCAAGAACAGCTGTAACCCAAAGACTACCGTACCCTTTAATGGTATCTCAGAAAAGGGGCAAGTATTTGAGCACAAATGTGGCTTCCTTCAAACTGTGTGCTCCCCTCCGTTCCTCTGCAGGACGTATGTTCTCTCAGGCTGTTAATCCTGGCAGGCACCAGCACTTAATACTGCAGTTGGAGAGAGTAACTAAGACATAAGTTTTCCCATCCAGCTGGCTTGCTTACTGGCTTCACCATGAACACGTCTCCTCTTAATAGCATCACAAACTGGAGCCTGGCAGTCTAACCAGAACATTGAGGCAGCCAGGTCCCTAGGCGATGATGAGTGTCTGTTGTAGGGGATACAAGTGTTTTTCTACTCTTCAACCTAGCCAAGAACTAAGCTAGATAATAACCTCCTGCACAAGGCATTGGACTTCTTACCTTAAGATGGCCAGTCCCAGGTGCAATCCTCCTTATTTTCAAGCTGGATGGACAACTCCCAGTACTTGCTGGTTTGCTTCCTAGCACTAAGTAGCCATGCGCCACCTATTTCCAACTCTGTCCACACTACTTTGATTAGTCGGGAAAACAAGAGATTTGCAGAGCTGTTAGGATCTTTACAATAGTTATCTAAGATAATTAAGTAGTCAAACAAGTTGAGAAGAGCTAGTGTGGAAGAAGACATGCCTGAGGTGACAAGAGTAAAAGATTGTTTTCAGGGCTCTTCTACTCCTAGCTATTTGTTAAAGGCATACCATCTTCAATGTTTATTAAAAACAAACAAAAACCCAACTGTGCATTACGCACTGTTCTCCTCTTGCCACAGGGAGATATAGCTCCTAGACATAAAGTAATTCAAAAGTACAGTTTTCAAGCCAAAAGAGAACCAGGTTTTTAGGGTTTTGCTTTGGGCTTTGAAGATACTTTAGGGCTCCACACACTGAAACATTACAGATTTTCCAATTCTTCTGCTATCCTTAAGAAATTAAACTTACTTTTGTTCACTACATTAACGAAACTCCTCAAAACCCTACCTTCTGAAATTGCACAAACAGTCACAAAACTAGCAACACTGCCATACAGTAGAAGCAGCAGCTCAACAAAATTTGAGATGGGTCAGGTGTGGAAGCAGACAAGCTTGGAGTTACCACAACCAGGCATATCCACAGGCCACTCAACAGTAAAGGGCTGGCTTAAGTACCAAGTGTTGCCAGCCAGTGCTGCCTGTGGCAGTCAGAGCTGACTATTTGCCTTTTGGAGTTGGTCAACTTTTGAGCCTTAACATCCTGCAGCAACGCATGCAAAGGTTTAATACATGAAATTTGCAACTTCGAAAATTCCACTGATTGTCCACAATTGTTTGTTTCCTCCTTTTCCTCTCCACCCTAACTGCTTTGACCATTTGAATTTTCCTCTCCAAGCAGCCACACCCAGTCTTTTCAACAATCCTGCCCATATGCCTCCAAATTTTCCCTGTCATTCTCTAGATTGATGCCAGCTCTGCAGAAGATTTCATAAGAGACCCTACTGTCAACTTGCAGAGTGGCATTTCTCCCAACCTCTCATTTCCCATCCTGTAAAGATATGCAGGATTATTTATGCACATCTATCAGTTTGCTGCGTCGAGCCACTACTGCCATAAAAACTTAGTTGCCAAAACAGCCTGGTCAGCTTCCGTGTAGTTGATCCTGGGTCTTTCTTAGTGTCAGCCCCAGGACCTGAAGGGAGAACTAACTCCAGGAAGGCATCAGTTGATCCAGGACCCCAAGGTTCCACATGGGGGAGGAACAGGACGAGTCCGCATGGGCCAAACCAGCATCACAGGATGGCTTCCTGCCCCCTCCACCACCTCCAACTCTCAGGCCTGTCATTCTCCCAGCAACAGTGATGACAGCAAGACCAGTATGTGGAGCACAAAACCCAGGACACGTGTGTCTGAGGAGAGGCAGACAGAGGCCCGCTTTGTTAATGACAACAGAGGAGTCCCATCACGGCTCAGAGATTAACTTATTTTTGTCGCAGGAGCCTGTGGTACTTCCAGCCCCCTCCCACAAAAGGTGACCGCAGCAAAGGACAGGCGATATGGGGAGATCTAAACACCTCTGCCTCCTGGCCTCACCACCAGCTGGCAAGGCGGGAGGGGGAACACTCATGCTGTTATAACCACATCAGTCAAGGGGCAGAGAGACTAAGTTAATTTTTAATTGCAATTTTGCGCTCTTGAATTAGATCCTGTACTGCCTCCACCTAGCAAGTGCTGCAAGTTTGGTGCCCACTAAAGTTTATATTTGGCTCAGGCTAGTGCTGTACACGCCTGTGCTATGCAGCTCTGCCGGTAAGAGCTCAGCCTTCCTCTGCAGCACCACCCTTGCTCTTGCAGTGCAGGTTTCTTCCTGATGAGCTCTGGCAGCTGAAGCACCTCAGCTGCCAAGTTACTGTACAGCACAAATGAGGTGCTCATTTACAAGCACAGTGAAAGACAAGGAGACAAGCAGGAACAACCTCAATGCAAACCAGAGTTGATCAGTTGTGGAAATCACCGTCTCAGTACATTTACAGGCAAGTGCAAAGTTCCCGCAAACCCTGGAGGAGAGCACACGTGCTCCCAAGAGCAACAAGCTCCGAAGGTCAGCCCCAGTACTCCAAGTCAAGTAGAAGAGGGTTCACATTTGAATGCATCTACATAGCCTGGAAGATGCTTTTCCCTGTCCCCGAGACCCTCTTCCTTAAGAAAAGGAAATGATCGGTTACAAAGAAGCTGCAGGTTGTTTTTATGTACTTTAGCCAGTTGCTCCCCACTACCACACCTCAGGCTCTAACCCCAAGGAGTGTAAAACAAAGGCAGACCCTATAGGATGTGCTGCTATGAGCTTTTACCAGGCGAGGATGAGGTCAAACCAGCACCAGAATTGCTCTTCCAGATGCTATACCCCTTGCCCCCACAAACACCTTGAATGCCCTCTATGGCTGACATGCCGGCTCATTTCTGCTATCCCTCCTGCCTGCCAAAGGAGAAACTTCCAACTCGACAGATGCAGAGATGCAGCAGCCAGCTCTGTGAACTAAGGTTCTGCAGCGTACCCTGAGGATCCTGATCCTTCGCATCTTGCAGCTGATGTGGCAGGTGGGATCTTTGGATGAAACTTCAGCTAGTCCACTGAAGCAACCTCCAAAGCAAGCCTCAGCTGATCACGAGCACGGCAAGTGCTTCCTGACACAGGAGGCAAGCACCACCTTCCCCAGGCCTAGCCAAGCCTCATACATTGCAACAGGTTGTTTCCCTCGAGATACTATTACCAGACCAGACTTTGAAAATCTCTAAAGCTCTCCCTGATCTGGTCTCACCTCCCTGTCTTCTTTTCACACCACAACACTGACCAAGGTTAGCTGGGCTCATCTGTAGACAGATCAACCAAGAAGCCCTGGAGAAGGAGGAGCTCCCACTGATGTACTCAGGTCACAGAACTGGCTCCCTCTGACAAAAGCCACTAGCACCTGTCCCTAGGAGGGGATCAGCAACCACTGGTTCCATAAAGATGTTTATCTGCACACTAATTTGCATAAGGTTAAGACCATTTTGAAGGCTAGTGCAGTTACCTTTTGCAGTATTATCCCAATCCAGAAACCGGAACCAGATCAGCTGTATACTAGGCTAGAGACTCACAGAAGCCAGCTGGGGATCAGAAGTTGCTCACTAAATGGTCGCTTCCCCTTCCAGCTCCAAGCCAGACACCTGCACGCAGCAGAGGCTGGGGAAGGGACAGCCCAGAAAGCCAGGATCTTCAAGGGCAGGGGAGGAAACAGCCCATCTTTTGCAGGAGTTTGAGCCCTTGCACCACAAAGCCCAGCTGCCGGGAATGCTTCTCTATCCATGCACGTGAAGAGCAAGCACTTGGCAATCAGAAGGTCTCCTGATCATCAGTGATGAGACAGGACAGCTTCACACAACGGCACCAGTTAATGAACAATGACAGAGTTACTAAGTCTCCTGTTAACCAGGTACAGCACTGCCCTCTGGGCAGAGACTGCAAGTTACAGCCACGTTAACATACAAAGAATACCCAGAGGAGTTCATCTTGTTGACGTTAATATTCAAAGGCCTTGGACTTTTAGTACACCTGGGAAGTACATCTTGTCTCTGGCAAGCAAATGTAGAAAAACTGCAGAGCCAATGAAAGGCCCAGGTCTGCATTCACTGAACTTTTCTTTAAGCTCCACTGAGATAATACCAGCTGTGTAATGACCTTGAAAACAAACAAGATCATGTTTGTCATGGACATTTTCCAAACAGCATCTCTTCTGAAGTTACAATGGAGGTATTTGAGGGAGAAGCTGGATCCTAAAAATTAAGGTTGCTAATTAGGGTTACCCTCTCAAACAGGCCATGCTTGTGGATGCAGAGATTATTTTTATTTATGTGTGATGTGTGTCACTGATTCAGCTACAGTTTCTTTCTGAAGGAAAGTGTCAGGACAAGGTAGAAAACTGTATTTCTGCATAATACAAACTTTGGAAACAAAAGGGAAGAAAAGAAGGTATGCAGAACAGACCATCTGTCATTCCATCTACTCTAGAGACAGTTTCTTATCTTAAGTAGAAGCAATTGCCTTCAAGCTAGAGGCAAGGGTTTGAGGGCTAAGCACAAAGTCAGAGATAACAGCATAGCTACATCAGCCTGCAAACTGCAGCACAATACTTAATTGTCAACAAACTTTGATCTCACCACTTAGGAGTACAGACATGTACAGTGACACCCTAACATGAGCATCTGCAAGACACTTGTAAGCCAGAGGCTCAAGTGTGCATGCTGTCCCTGCACATTTGCTATCCCTGGAGTAAGGGGAGCAGACTAAAGCAAGGCAACAGTGGGCTGCAAGTACTGCAGAAATACCACTGGAAGACTAGATTTCTCAGGAAACTAGATGAGGAAACTCATCAACTCACACTGCAAAGGTAGATTTGATCCTGGTGCGCCTGATAAGACATTAAGCTTTTCCACTTGACTTCTGTAGTTAGTATACTGTTGTGTGAATAATCTGACAAGCAAGAGTGTCATCCAGTGAGACCCTAGATTAGAAAGCACTCATAGAACTGTCTAGGATGGCAGAGGTTTATCAGCATGTTTTACCACAGCAAGCACATGTTGTGCATTTTGTAAAAAGGAAATGCGTATTTTAGAAATGTACTTCTGATGCTCAAGGGGAAGTGATTAGATATTTATAAACCACTATCATACTGTTAAAAAGAAACCAACTCACAGTTCGGTATCACAGAGCAGCGCAGGTTTTAGAAGCGCCCGCTATCATCTCTCTCTATTTGCAGGGGGTGCAATCAGATTTGAAGAACATCTGGACTTCACACTTCAGTTTGAGAGCCAACATTTAAGCAGATCTTCAATCCCTAAAACTGGCAAATTGAGAAAGTTCTTTGCTATTTTCAGTCTATACGCTCATGCTTGCACAGCATGACAGTATTTGCAGGACAGTATTTCTCCAATTTAAGCAAATCTTTCCATTCAGCAAGACCAGAGATTCAAGTCTACCAAAAAAAAATGGGGGAAAAAAACCAAACAAAAACCCCACAACCTGTCCCAGAAGTCCTTTGGTTCTCCTCTCCCCCTAAAAAAAACCACAACAACAACAAAAAAAAAAACTTACCAGAAATAGCAGACAGAAGAAAAAGCCAAAAGTACAGTTCAGTGGACTTTTTATCTTCTTGATTACCACATACTAGAATGTTATTTGTACAACAAACACTGCAGGTAGGGTCCAGAAAGAGGACTCCACATTGACTACAACCAGCACAAGGTGCAGTAAAAATGCATAGTTTTCACAAAACTGGTTGGGCAACTCTGTCACTTGACTACTTTGGCTCTTTAATGGCTCCAAAAACAAGACCAGCTCAGCTTTGTTTTCTGCACTTGGAGCTGTTACGCTGTAAACTTAACCTCTGAAATGGATGTCTCCGCCAGCTCCCCTGCCCACAAGCAGTGCCTGTGTGTGAAAGGCAGTCCCCCATGCTGGCTTGCCCCACACCACCCCATGAAGAAGCAAAGCCCCTGAGCAGGACCTGCACCCCAAACTGCAGCAGGGTGGCTGGCACAGACGAGCAGCACCCTGCTCACACTGGGGTAAGCTTCTCCCCAGCATGGCTCTGCAGCAGGCAGAGGATGCTACTAAGGATTTGCCATTGCCATTAGGCTGGAAATCCCCAGTGCAAGTCCATGCACAGGACAGGCTCCCAAACCTCCCCTTCTCATGCAAGCAATGCCTTGGAGGTCAACAAGTCTCCTCCAAGGAGTTGCACAATATCCCTCCCAATGCCATTTGACTTGGAGATACCTTCCTGAGACCCAGCAGCCTCCCCTTCTTGCCAAAGCACCCAAAGGCTACCGCAGTCCAGGCAGGAAGAAAGCCTTAGTGCAAGCTTTCTTCCTATCTTGAGACAGCACCAGAGATTGCCAGACTGAGGTAGGAGCCAGGTAGTGTAACTAGTTATCTTTTCCGCCTCCTCCTCCCATAAGATGCAAGAGGTCAAGGCCGAGGACTTTCTACTGTAAAGTTCCCTTTCAAAATAAACCGGTTTTCAGTTACTTCCATTTTCTCAGATGCTAGGGCAGACAACTAGCAGGTGTTTAGATTCAGCACACCCATGCGAAACGTTTCTGAGAAGTTACAGCATCTGCCTGAACTGGGAAATAAGGCTTCCTATTCTTTTTTGTTCCTTCCAGGAATTAGCAAGGCTGTAGTAAAGGTGCAGAGGGAGTAGTTTTACTTCAAGGTCAGGAAGTTTTCCCCAGCTTAGCAACTTGAACAGCAATTAAACAAACACCCTCCCTCTCCACCTCCCCTCCGCCTGTCGAACCTTGGGACCGCACCCCTCTTCTCCACAGACGGGTGGACAGGTCTGAGTAGAGCTCAGGCACCGGCACCCAGCATGGGAAGGAAGCTGAGCCCAACTAGGCTTAATCCACCACCATTCCCAGCAATAGCAGGCTCTCCAGTAGTTCACTCCATAGCTGAAACCAGACGCTGCTAGAAGACAAGCGCTAGAGATCGCCTGCCCAGAAGAGCATAGGAGGATGAGCACTCCCTCACGCTTCTCGGGCTAAGCGCCTGGAGGAGCTCAGACACCCTGCCAAGTTAGCCAAGTGCTCACCAGAGTACTGAAGTCCCATGCTGCCGGGGGACCAGCCCACTGGAGAATGTAAGTGTCTTCTGGCACCAGGATGCTCCCCAAGACCTCTCCCCCTAGGGTCCATCCACATGATCTTAAGTGGCAGAAAGAAAAGCAACAACAAAAAACCCCCATCACAAAGCAAACAGAGAAGAGACCTCTGGCTTGTTATTCTGAACGATTGTGAAGCTTTAGAATTAAGTCAGCTTTCTCCAACAACAGAAGAGACAGGCTGTCTACTTTAATCATATCACATGCTTTGTATCAGATCCTTTGCTGATAGCAAGGCACTGATCTCAAGAAGCAGAGGTTTTAACCCTTTAGCCCCACAGATCAAGCAGAGCTGGAAGACTGCTGCAGACCCAGCATGACCAGAAAGTCACAGAAGTTCTACTGGCACAGAAAAGTGCCTCAGCCCACAGAGGGATGCATCTTTTGGCCTGTTCACAGAAACAGTCCCTTCACTATTTGTGATCTCAGGAATCTTGTTTTTGCCAAATACACCATTTGCTAATTGCAGCACCCTCACCATTTACCAGCTGTCTGTATGCCTGTGGCTACTGAACCACTCCTGTTCCCCTGCTAGTATGTTGGCACTATTACATGTGATTCTAGAGCAGAAGACCACAGATCAGCAGCTGTAATAATCATCCCTCTTCAACAAGGTCTGCCCTACCATAACCACAGCCCCTCCACTCTACAACCTGAAGGACCCCATTGCAGGGCTGCCAGTACCCAGAGTCAGAAGAACAGGACTCCTGCAAGATTCTCACACAAAGTATCTCATAGTCTCTCCCAGACACACATATCGGGGAGGACAAGGAAAGCAACTCAGCAAACCCATTTGCTACAAGTAGACGGGCACGGCTAAGCCAGGGGTCTCCAAACTCAATGGACTCAATGATATGGAGCCATTTGCACAACAGCGGTGCCACAGCCATGAAAGGTTACTGCTGGACCCAGCCTCTGCACTCACTGCCCTCTGCCCCAGGAGAAGCTTTACTTCCCATCAGACCATCCCAGGGTCACACTAGACCCCGTGCCCCACCAGAACCTGGTCTGCCTGCTGGCGAGATGAGCACTGTCACAGACAGTCTGAGGATGAACATTTCACAACATCCTGAGTTTCACACCACGGATACCACTTGACACTATCAGCAGGCATGAGTGAAGAGAGAAAGCCAGAACTATAAAAAGCTTTAGAGGAAGGGACTCTGTCTCAAGCAGCCCCTCTTTCCAAAATGATGATTTAAAGAGGGCAGGGGACAAGAAAAGCCCTAAAGTACAAGAGTTTAGAGCACAGATGTTTCGAGTCATTCCCTTCTACTCAAAAGTATCCACCTGCAACCACATTTTCCCCCTCCAATATTTATGAATAATACAAATAGTTTCACATTTGTAACTGGCAGCACCTGCCCACAGCAGCCAAACCCCTCACTGGTCTGATCATTCTGAGGTTGCAGCTCAGAAACAATTGCATGCTTTACTCTGGAAGAGTCTCTACAGCAGCCACTGCTGGGACCATCTCGGAGATGTACGGCAGCATTGTCTATCACTTTTTCCTTCCACCTTCGCAGAGCAGTCTCCTCACTCCAAGCCCTTCCTACAGGAGGAAGAAAGTGGAAAAGAAAGCTGCATTGTACAGCAGTAAAGGGCAGCACTGTAAAGAGCAAGACTAACGCAGCACAAGCTGTTACAGAAGCTGCAGTGAAGCTGCTTCGTTCCCAGCCTAAGCATTTTAGGAAGTGAAATGCCACAATACGAAATCTCAGCAGACAAAGCTGGAAAACATAGGGGGCCTCTAGAAAACACTTAGCCAGCTGGAAGAGATACTCAAAAGCTTTCAGTTTCCCTTCTATGAAGATGGTCCTGGAGGCTGAGGCAGACTGCAACACACACAGGTGTTTTGCTACCCTGCTGACTGCTGCATTACCAGGCAGGTAATCCCAGCAGACTTAATTGGAGCAATGTGAGAACATTACTTAATTATAGACCTGCCACCTGCAATTAAGATCACCTCTCTACCCAACACCATCCAAAAAAGGAAAATAATCAATCCAGCCTTCCAAGCACCACATGCGTAGGTTATAGACAGGGCTGCTTCAAGCCAAGAGGAACAGACATATGGGATAAGCTCCCCTGGAATTTGGCAGTTAAAATAGACAGCAAGACTTCGAAAAGCTCAGTCTGTTTTGGGAAAAGGAGGGGCCTCCTTGGAGTCTGCAGATCTACGCACAGCAGTCTGGAAAACGGGTTCAGCTGAACCCAAACCAAGGGAGGCTGGGTGGCCTTTTCTACTTTCTTGAAAGGGTCTCCTTTTCTAAATTTAGAGCACAAATATTTCAGAAGACTATTTGATG
>NW_008825270.1:3463582-3471429 GCF_000699105.1 Pygoscelis adeliae | reverse complement strand
TTTAAAAAGAAAGAACTTTTATCCAGAATAACTGATTTACAAATATCAGATACGCCTCAATGCAGAGAAAATGCTCCCATTTCAGAGGGGGAAAAAAAGAAGCAGAGCTGTTTCATCTTTAATTAGTAAATCACAACTGAGGCTAAGATTACTTTTTAATAGGGCTGCAGACATTTTTTTTTCCTTATTTGCCTCTGTCCCACCACACTGTGCTCTTTCCCCCCACAGCCCGCTCCCCAGAGGCTGTTTCTACTTCACATCATTTCTACAATTTTTAATCAAGCCAAACGTATTAATGACATCAAATTACAGCAAGGGGTCTCATGCATGCTACCTAGGCAGGTAAGGGCTGTGACACAAGGTTCCCTCTGCTCCCAGGATACATGCCCACCCCTCGCCAGTGCAGCAGCTTGAAACCCAGCCCAGCAAAACCCCATCGCCTGCTCCTCATCCGACAGAAGGCCGCCAGCAGGAGAGCTACTCACCACAGGACACTGGGGCTCTCCACTGAGACCCTGGGCACAGGAGTAACCAGACAGCACCTTAGTAACACAGCCACTGACCCGGCTCAGCTCGCACACTGCTGCTGTTCCCCCTGACAGCAAACACCCTGTGGCGAAGGCTCACTCTCTTCTGGGAAAACAAGGAGCAACTGTTTAGGTTCCCATGGGACAACGCTGGGTGCATGGCCATCTACTTGTATACACGCTGGTAGGTCTTGCTTGTAGCTGACAGCTGAGCTAGGAAGAGGTTTCCCATCTGCCTGGAGCTACACAAAGCAGGAACTTACTGTTTTACTACAGGATCAAGTCTAAACCACCACCACAACAGCTTCCGAAGCTGCAACATGATGGATTGGGAATGAACGGAGAAACACCCAGGCTCTAAGACCACCAGCAGGACTGCAGCATCAAATCACAGGAGCCACCGAGGTCTTGGACTCTGGCATTAAAGCAGCTTGCTGTTCCTCAAAATAGCCCTCCCTTGAAATAGCCTCTTCTGCTGAGGTAGCAGCCAGTTTGATGCCACTTTTGACATTAAGAAATTCCCACGCGGTTTCGGCAACAGCATTCTGGTCACCTCAGTTTTGTTCCAGGAAGCTGTGAGTCATAACGCCTCCCCCAGGGAGCAGGGGCGAGAGGAAACTCCAACATGTCAGGTCCCCTCACGTCAGCCAGGAGAAGCGCCAGCAGTCACGGGCATCATCTCCCACCCCTCAGGAATAGGCACAGCCACCTCCATTTTAGCTGCACGCAGACAAAGGGTTATCACCCTTGGAGGATCCAGTGGGAGGGACCTGCTGAGCCCTGTGCAGGGGGAGCAGCCACCTCCTGCAGAAAGTCCCACAGAGTGGCTGGGGCTTGCTTGCAAGGCTGACCTGCCCCATAGGGCTCCACTCCTCCTCACCACCAGCCCCCAGGGACCTCCGCTGTACCCACAGCATCCCCCTGACTCCTGTGGGGGGTCCCCACTGGAGGTGCAGCAGACCCCTTGGGAGCAGAAAGAGAAGGGCTGTGCCTTTCCTTGTTTCGCATGGCTCACCAGGGCTTCTCCACACAGCTGTGGTCAAGCACTGTCCTACACAGCAGAAGTCTTCTCTAATTAAAAGAGCTTCCTTTGGGAATAGACAGATTTACTGCACAACTCAGAGGGCTCTTCAGTTATTCCATGTACAGTGTCTCTGCAAACCTGCATTAGAAAGGAACCTGAATGCAAAGAAGAGCCCAGCAGCTTCTTAGACTATTGGAAAAGTACATCCAGGCAGCTGGGTTTTGTCTGGTTGGGTTTTTTTATTTCCCCCAGAAGAGACTTCAGATATGAGTATAATTAGAACTGCTGCCTGCCTCTTAAGCCCCAGTTTCTTCAAGCATCCAGCATAGATAGTGCAAAATAGTTCCCATCTCTGCTTGGTCAGTGCAAAATTCAAGGCAACAGCAGGGGGAAACAGCCTTGCTAATAACTTGCAGGTCAGCAGTCTCCTCAATTCAAGTCCAGTACAGTATTCTGGATGCACCCTTCTGTATGAACAGGGAGCCTAGCTCCATGATCACAAGACACAGAAGATGGGAAGCGAGGGGACAGGAGACAGAGTTTACTTAGTAAAGCACACTGGGAAGTTGAGAACATTCCAGTGAAGCCACTCAAGACTGACTCATCACCAGCAGCTTCAGTCCATGCTGACACACACAGCAGACACATGACTGGCTCCACAGCGTACAAGAGGACGCTTTGATTGCGCCACACCACCAGCATGAAACAAACCCCAGAACCAATGCACAATTATAACTGCAGTACTAGAGATGGTGTCCTATCACCACACCAGCCAGAACGGCACCCTTTTATGCAAACAGTACTCTACAAATTATTTGATTACAAGCAGAAAGGAGAGGAGCAGAGCAGTCTGCATGCTGCCTTTTGAAAACAGGCATGTTAGCTCTGGTGACCAAAGTCAAAAAACCACGTGATACTGACACCAGTGAATACAGAACGTCTCTTCAGTTTCTGTCCACACGTATTCCAAGTAATGTTAAGTAAGCCACTTGCAGGACCAAGGAGAAATCAGAAAAAAATCAGGTAGGAAGGGAACAAGACATTCCCAACACAGGTATTTTTGCCTCTAAGACTACAGCACCTAGAAACCGAAATGCCATGAAAGGTACAGAAACTTCCCCGGAAAGGTCCAACTAGACCACTGAGCCATTTTGTGCAATAGTAGAGCTTTTCTGGTTAGTTTAGACTTCATAATTGATTCCCAACCAAACCGCTAATCATCTGTCACAGGAGATGTGCAGGCTCCAGGCATTTAGGATTTGCATATTCTTATATTATGGGATGACGGTAGCAGCCCTTGCAGTCCTAGCCAAGTGCCAAGATATCACTTCCACACCTGCCTCGCATGCCACTCCTGAAGCCCCACACCAACACAGCACAGGTTGTGATCCCACAGCCCCCCAGTGCAGAAAACACCTAGAGGCAACTCACTTGGACCTGTGCCAGTCCGGTATGCCAGCCCAAGCACAATCAGTGTCCTGGAGTGGGTTGCTTTTAAAACTAGACAGACAGTTTGCTGCATGAAGCCTCTCCTGTAAAGGCAGGAGCTGAGGGCATCGAGCTCCCATGTGGCCCCTCAATCCCATCCCAGCAAGGGCACAGAAACCTCAAGGATCGCAGAGGCAGTAGCCAAAGGAAGGTGCTGGCGGAGGCCACGGCCACATCCAGTGACCACAACCCTTTCTCCAGGGCAACTCTGGGAAACAGCCTCCTTCATTCCCAACAGGTAAAACTACTTTATAGCAAGTTCAGACCCTGTATGCAAATCCCTGAAAGCTAGTTCCTCTCCCTCCCCTTTTGCAAACTGCCTCCATGGCAACAGATGGGGAGCAGCAGCAAAAGGGACCAAAGGCAGTCCTGGACTCCAGCTGTGGGAAGGTCAGCTCGGCTCAAGGTGCATGGCTGCACCTCTGACAGCTCATCCCTTCCTTTGCTTGCGTACGAGAGACCTCCCTCTGACTGAAGCAGAATTATTTTTGCCTACAGGGGGAACTCTCCATTATAGAACTTAAAATCTCCAGGCTGCTGGATATCCTAACTTACATAGCTCATCCCAGATCAGCGTTTCTCCAGTACTCATGGCCATGGGATCATCATCAAACTGGAAGACATCAGCTATCTGCTTACACCCCAGCAACAATTTCACAGTAAAAGGTTAAGCGCTTTCGTGATGTACCTGTTTGTTCAAGGCCGTGCTGCAGAGAAACTGAAACAGCAGCATCCTTAACAAATGTCACCAGTCCTTTGCCCATGTGCAAGGCTCCTGGTGGCACAGGAGAGCTGGCCCTTCCCGGCTCCTGAGCTCCTTAAAGACAGACAGGCCACTTACCTCAGCACCAAGTTTCAGAAATTAAGTACATGCGCCGCACTTTGATTTGACTTGCTTTTAAATGGTGTTGTCCCAGTTCTGAAGCTCCATCAAGGAGATAAAAGAACTAGAGCAGTCAGACAGCCCATGCACGTGCCTCTTCCCACAGGAGAAAGCCTGCCTTCAGCTTAGTCTCCTTCCCTTTCTCCCCTGTATTTACTTTGGATGAGCCTCGAATCAGCCAGCTTCCCTGGCTCTGCTGTGTCTGAGAGGACACACCGATCCCCACCCCAACAGGCTACCGTTTTATTCCCTTTTTCTGCTGTCATCTAGCAGGCAGTCCCTTTCACAGAGCTGCCCACAGTAACACCTCACCTTTCTTCCAGAAAATTAGCTCGCTCCGAATCTGTCAGTGCATGCAAACAATAATTTAAGCAATCTCCAGCACACGGTTCCTTGTGCTTCACTTATCGCCCCGTCTAGGTTCAAGTCAGCCATTAACTGCTTCAGTGTTTCCAAGCCCTGATAGCCCAGAGAGCTTTCAGCAAACAGGCTCTGCCACAGCCAACCAACCGTCAAGGAACTGCTGGTGCTGGCTGTGCCTCCCGTATTATTCCTTTTACCATGCCAAGAGAGAGCCTGTAATTTTTAGCCTTTCCTCCATTTCACTCCCTCTTTAAGAATACAGACGAGCCAGGAAGAGACGGAGGTGGTTAGGTAACGACTGCAGCTCATTACACAGCTCCTAAAGGGAAGGTGGCTCACACAGCCATCCCTTCGCGCACATGCCGTTAATCATTTGCCTGTGGAAAGCTCTGATCCCACATTCCTCCAACAGAAGTGTCAGTGCAAGAGCACAGTTTATTTCTTAGCCCATCAAAGCTGACAACCGCAGGGCAGGGGGCAAGGCCACTGGGTCCAGCTCACCCTTTGCTGTACATAAGGACTCCATATCCCAGGATGTCACGATCCACATTCAGAGACAAATGAAGGCAGGGAAGGAGAAGAAGGGGATGCAGACGTGGTGCTCCTATTTTAGAGAGGTGAAGTTAAGGCACTCTAGGGTGAGGGCCAGAGTTCCTGCCAGCAAGAAATTAATTTTGATGCACAGAAGTTTTTCCAAAGAGGAAGCCGAGGAAAAAGTGCAAGAACTGAGGCTCCAATCATCCCTTGTTGCACAGGCCCACTGGAAGGGTCACCACCTCCTCTGGCCTTCCAAGCCACTCAACCGTAGCCCCAGCCCTGTTAGACCCACGCCGGCACTTCCCACTCACCAGCAAGCAGAAACAGAAAGGAGACCAGGAAGAAAGTGGCTGCCAACGCCACAGGCACCATTAAAGCAGAGCAATAATTACCACTTCAGATAGCATGGGGCATGGTCTACCTCCCAGCATCACCACCCTGGCTTTCCCATAACAGATCCTGTGCCATCGGTGCCCAAGGTCTTTGCGGCAGCGCCTTTTGCTTCTGCTGCGTGCTTCCCGCTGTAACAGTACCAAGCAGGCACCAAGAACCACAGCCATGGTTTGAGTTGGAAAGCGCCTCTGGGCCTTTGCTTACCAGAGGTCTGCAAAACTCCTATCTGCACCTCTCTGATTTAAACATCTACTGGATGAATGCCTGCAGTCCTGGATGGTCCCCTGCTGCCTTACAGCTGTCACACAAGGACCCAGAGATACAGGAGAGGGAT
Organism: Pygoscelis adeliae; assembly: GCF_000699105.1. Classification (NCBI taxonomy): domain Eukaryota; kingdom Metazoa; phylum Chordata; class Aves; order Sphenisciformes; family Spheniscidae; genus Pygoscelis; species Pygoscelis adeliae. The sequence goes on along the minus strand of NW_008825270.1, from coordinate 3,465,880 downwards.
AAAACCTTTCCTCAGCTACAGTCAGACGAGGAATTTCATACAGACCCTCCCCTGCACTTCATGGGGTTAGAATGGCTTGGGTAACAGGGGCAGGAAACCTCCATGGAGCTGTGGGAAGGCCTTGTTAGAGCATCTCCTGCACCAGCTTATGGTTGTAGGTCACATTATACCTGCCTGTCCCACGAGAACTAAAATAGAGACAATAACAGGAATGAAGAGAGTCCAGATGAGCCACATCATTAAAGCTGCTAAATCCTCTTACGGGAGGAGCTTCCATGCAGCAGGACAGAGATCGCCTGTGGGGAGAGCTTTCTCCAGGCACTGAGACTGCATATTGCTCTATTTCTGTCGCACGCAGGTAAGAAACTGAGCAAACACTGCAAGACTTCACCCAGCCACCCCTGCCCTGCAGCACAGGGACAAGGATGTCATCCCAGCAGTCCCCAGAGCCCTCAGCAAGGACAAAGAAGCCCAGGCCAAGAGGGGTTCAGGCCCAGAGAGGCTCCACTGAGTGAAGCTATTTTGGAAGCAAGATCCTTCTATGAAATAGGTGTTAAATGAAAGAACGTTAGGAGAGGCTACTCGCTTCCCTGAGCCACTCCAAATCCACACATTGGCTTGCAGAGCAGTTGGCAAAGGTCCTTCTCACCCATGTGGCAGCCCAACATGAGCAACTGTCCATGAATACTTTTTTTTTTTTAAAAAAGCACAGCAGTAGGTGTGGGAGTTCTTGCTCCAGCCAAAGGACCAAAAACAAGTGTGAATGTTAAAAACCACCACAAAGAGGTCTTGTCATGGGACATTGGCAGGGCTGCCACCACCCATGCAGTGACACTACAGAACAGGTCACTGACAGCACCATCAGTGCCCTTCTCCCCCATTAACACTTTCTTCCCACTTAGTGCTTGTGAAGTATTTAGTAAGATCTGAGTAGCCATTTTTACAGCTTGTTTGTCATACGCTTATCTTGACATCAGCATACAGCAGCACACTACCAAGACTGCTCCTCTCACCAGACACCTCCCCTCTAGATTTTCAGAGCAGTGTTTCTACACTTGGACCTTAGGGTCTACCAAAAGGATCCCAGCCACACACTCCTGTTCGACAGTTCTCATACAGCAAACAAGCTTCACAGCAGCAGGCTCATGCCTCAGGCTTTGAAGAGGATTTTTCTCAAGCCCAAGGTGCCTGAGAAAGTTAAAAAAATAAAAGAGTCTTCCGTGGAGAGGAAGTATCACTGACCAACCGTTTCAAGACAGCACTCTCCAGTTGTACATCCTTGCTTGCTCAGAAGCATATGGGTGTTTTCAGAAGCTACACATCCAGAGGCCTCACTAGCACTGGGATGGGTTAAGTCCCTGCGAACCCCTACCGCCAGCAGCAGCACAAACATCTCCAAGAGCTGCTTTTCTCCCCAGCCACCACCTCCAAGAGCACTGCAGTAGGACACTCTGTCCCTCCCTTGCACAGCTAGTAAAGTTTCAAGCTCTCATCTCATGCACAAGATGGAAATGCTAGAGCTGGTCCAAGACATAGGAACACTTCATCCTGAACTAGCTTTACAGTTTACTGAAGCCAACATTTAGATTCCAGGATGTTGGGTTTTTCCCACCCTCCCCCCCCACCTTTTTTTTTTTCCTCCTTCACTGAGTGCTCCTTTTTATGTTAAAGCATACACAGCAGAGCTTTTATGCTCTGGGGCAGAAACAGCATGCCTGGGTTGTAACAAACCCTTGTCCCCGTATCAACAGATTTGTTAACAGTCACACCGCAAGACAATTCACAGCCACTATCTACCCAGCTGTTGAAATGCAAGCACTACTCTGAACTCTCCTCTTCACTGGGATATAAAAGGGGGGGGGGGGGGATACAGCAGGCTGGGCCAGGACCAGATTTCTGTAGTTGTAATAGGGGTAAGATTGCTACAGGGGCATCTAATCTACATCTTAGAAATCAATCAGGACAGAGTTCTACTGAAGACAGCAATCTCATCGGTACGCAGCTGAGGCACATGCAGCCTGCAGAAATCGCTTTACAGCAACAACACGTCTGGCCTGTAGGGCTCATTCCTGCGTGACACCAGGTCCGCTGCACCTGATGATTTTTTTTTTAGGCCATATACCAGCTACACATGAGGATCAAAACCCAATTTGTTTGAACGGGCATACGCAGAGGCACGCATATGAGCTGTGAGCAACGGGGACTCGCCACCAGAGAGGCTCCCCGCGGCCCTCGCACTAACCACCCGCCGGGGGAGAAGGCGCGGGGGCTGCCCGGGGCGCAGGAAGGCTGCCTGCC
>NW_008825270.1:3444120-3463136 GCF_000699105.1 Pygoscelis adeliae | reverse complement strand
GCTGCCTTCCTCTGGGGCGCCCGCCCGGGGCTCCACGCGGTACCCCGCTCACCGCCTGCTGCCCTGCTTTGGGGCCAGCCTCTCGCTTGGCTGATACATCCCGTTTATACTCACTCCTCAAACCAAATAACACATTTTCCACTCCCCATCGGAGCTAAGCTCCTGTCGGCCCCTCTCACCTGTTAGGCCTTGGCTGCTACCTCATCCTCTCCAGCTGTCATCGATTCATCTTGCTCTACTTACACAGGTAGCCCAGGTGCTGCTTTTGGGTCCCTTGCCCTGACTCGCTGTATTTGCTGTGTCACCCACTTCACGTGAGTCCCTCCCTTTGTGGCCCATCAAGTAGGTACGTACACACCTTAATATTTAAGGCCGCTCACAGCTCGTCTGTTCCTGCGAATGCAAGCTGTGACTCTCTGACAAGTGAAAGCAAGCCCGATGACCCACTCAAAGATTTTTCCGATGGGCAGTTTTGCTGCCCTAGTGAACTCTGTAAACATCAGCAGGGCTGCCGCATTGTTCCCCATCCAAACCCCATTAAGCTCTTGTTTGCCCCAGTGATTACAGCAATGTGATGGTGGTGAGGTGCTGGTGTGCTGTGGCTCCTGTTTACTCTGCTGACCAGTGTCATTGCATTTTTTCCCTGGGCTTCCCCGTTTTCCGTAGCGTATCCGCTTTGCACAGCAGGCAGCAAGCTCACAGTGCCGACTCCTTGCTCCTGGCATGTGGCATAACTAACCATATAGGATCCTGCCTCTTCTCTCCTGGCAGAACAGAAATAAAAATAATAGCGATAAGGCAATCTAATAGTAACAACACTGTGATCCTCTTCAAGTCCTCATTTCAAAGATACCAAAACCAAATCAGGCAAGCCAATCCTAAAACGAGGGAAAGTCAGGAGGTCCCTCATCCTTCTGAGGAGCAGCATTCCTTGCTTTCATGGTTTCCGCTGTCCTGGCAGGAGGAGGAACAGCAAGCTCATGCAGCTCAAGGCGCCAGTCCTCATTCCTGGAGGCAGCAAAAACCAGTTTGGCCTTTGTACTGAGGTGTACAATGGCCACCTTACTCTGTCCTTACAAGATGCCTCTCAACCATCTTTCTGTGCCTGCAGGGTGATTCCTCACTATGCCACCAGACTTTGAAGAAAAGATTTTTAAAGGTCCTTTTTCTGTGCTGTGCTTTATTTGTTGCATGCATTTGGTCTTAATTCTTGCATTCAGAGCCCCATCCAGTTCAAACCTTTCCCTGCAGCTCCCCTTCTCTTCCTCTGGTGCCGGGATTAAACACATCCTTCTCCCCTTTTGCAGCAGTGGTGCTCAGCAGCCTTCCCACTAGCCTGTATATTATCCTGCAGACATCTTACGTTGTTGACAGGATGAGCATGTGGCCGTGTAATGGGCGAACACAGGCCACATAACAAGTCCTCCTTCATGCATCTTGGATAGCATGAGACAGGAGGAGCCGTGGGAGGGGGCTGCACCTGGGGAGCAGGTGCCACTTGCTGAGTGCCACACAGATTGCATGCAGCACCCCAGGCTGCGAGCCCTCCTCTGTGCCACCAGCAGGTAACTGCAGCCTCATCAAGCTGCAGCTGGCATGTGGGCTCGGCCAGGGAGAGGTGGTTGAAATGCAGGTGCTGAAGCAGAACTGGGACAATAAGGTGGAAGTGAAATGACTCACTCTGTAAAGGGGCTTTTGTAGGTGTGGTCTTGTCACCTCTATTTCTGCAGCTGTCCACAGCAATACCAGGCTATCCATGGCCTGCAAACTGCCTAATAAACCTAACTTCACTCAGGCTCCTCTCTCTTATGAAAAGAGTTGTAAGGTCAGTTGTTAGTGTCTAAGATGAGGACAGAATTATGCATCAGAATTATTTGGGGCGGTATCTGAAAACTCATTTACAACCAGTCTTGGGGACTACGTGTCCCTCTGGAAATGAGTAGCACTCCAGCATCTCTTTTCAAGCAAAATTAACCTTCAGTAAAAACACTCCTATTCTCAAACAGAATATTGAAAGTACTTTCTCGTTCCCCTTTCATAGAATCATAGAATTATTAAGGTTGGAAAAGACCTCTAAGATCATCGAGTCCAACTCTCTCTCTCTCTCTCTCTCTCTCTGTAATAGGCTTTGTCTTTAATTTAAACATCTGGTCAGGCTTATGCCTATACTCTGTAAGCCAGAATGCTTACCTATAAAGATGCAAGGCTCTGTGGGGCAGGTGAAGTAGTGTCTGCCTGTTCTTATATTCAGCCTTTCTCATCTGTGCACTGACAGAGTATCCAAGCCTACAGGTACTGAGCATGTAGCTTGTTTCTGATTCTTACAAAAAGTGTCCTACTTTGAGGAAGGAAGCCTGGGCTCAAAATATTCCCCCTGAGGATTAGTGCAAAGGCTGTTTCTTAAAGAAAATGGGTTTAAAATAAAAAGTGATTACAAGGTGCAGTGCAAATGGATTGTGTACGTGCCAGCAGCCCCAGTGCCTGAATGAATTTGTGTCAATGGCTTTGAGAATGGGACACATGTCAGCAAGGGCCGTGTGGAGGTATATATGCATCAGTGATTGCACGTATAACTGGCTATGCTTCAGTGCCACTCGGATATGAATCAGTGAGCCTGTAGAAAAGCATTAAGTCCATACCAGTGCATTTGCTGAGAACAGGGGATAGATTTTAAAAGAGAGCTTGCAAAGAGCCTGAATTTTATTAGAAAGTGTGAAGTGAATCATGCTCTTCTGAGGGCTTGCAACAGGGACTTGGCAACAGAGGAGAAAGATCTGCAGAGATGTTGCAGCTGAGCTGTGCACAGATGGTAAACTAAAAGCCCAAGTATAAACAGCATCTTTTACAATGTACACAGTAGGCTGGATTCTCAGCTAGTGATTAGACAAAAGTGCTTGTAAGAAAACACGCAGGCTGGAGAAACACACCATTATGTGGCGTGTCAGGCCGAAGACCGAATACCATTTCAAAGGCAGCCAGAGACCAGCCAACAGGTCATTCAGCCAAGCAATCTGTTTTTGCCTTGGGCCATCTTCATTTCAAACACAACCACCATTCCCTGTCAAATGAATACTTTCTTTTTAGAAGGAATTAATCTCTTTACCCAATCAAGTCACGGCCCATTCTGTGGATAAACACGGGAAGTCTGCACACGAGTCCGGTTCCCCGGGACGCAGCCTCTTACGGGTCCTGATTCATTTGTACACAAGGTCTGTCTCCTTCAGACACAAGGGACTACTAATGCCCTGCACAGAGCTGGCTGTGCTGCACCTTCACGGCTGTTTGCAGCCTTGCTCTGGGTTGTGAGAAGCTGCACAGTCCTCAGAGCCCCACTGCTTTGCAATGAAAAACAGGTACTGCATGGGTGGCTACTAATTACGGGTGGCTGCTAATGATGGAGAGAGCTGCAGCCCCCTCATTCTCTGTTGGTAAAACCATGCCTGGCTGGGTAGGAGCCATTCTGGAACAGTGGGATGCAAGCAAGCGAGTTCTCACCATTTTATGTACAGGCAGCGCTTTGCATCTCTCTGTGAAGCAACGATGGAAGGCCTCAGGGCTGTTCTGCAGCAAGCTGCAGAGTGGAAGGGACCAAACTGCTTTTCTCTAGTCTCAGAGGATCTCTGAGAAGAACGAGTCTGAGGTTCAGCTGGCACAGGTTGCTGCCCAGTGTTACATATATCAGAAGCAGGAAATTAGTCCTTGGCATTAGGGAGAATGGAGAAAGAGGAAGACACATGTGGATTTATAAATATTGCATATTTCTTTCCCTCAAAATGTCTTTGAATTGGCCACACATTATTGTGACTCTAAGAGGGGAAGGATTTCTGTGTGGACAGGGCCAAAACATTGAGGGGTTCAGGTGATACAGTGATGAGTGCTGTAATTATCAATACAAACTGCCTAACTTTAAAAAAAAAGTTCTTTCAAAATTGCTTTGATAAGGAGGAAAGACTTCAAAAACAGAGCAAAGAATTGCTGTATTTTTACTGTTTAAATTCCAAGTTAAAAAAAAATGATCAAACAACTTACAGTTCACAGTGTCTGTTTAATAACATGGTATAAAATAGATAGAATGCAAAGTATGATTTAAAATTACAGATTTTATCAAGTCTAATTTGACAGAAGTGCTTTCATGGCACTATAAGTGGAATCCTCTTTTATTTGCCAAAAGCTGTGATTTACTAGCAGATTAATCATATACAAAGAATAATAGAGTGAACAGCAATAAAAGTGCCGTGGTTGCTGGTGCTTGCAGGGCAAGGGGAGACATTTTAGCTTACATTAGGAAAAACAATGTTTATCAAAAGGTATGTTTTTAAAGTAGTTTGGGTTTTTTTCAGGACATTATTTTTACTAATTCTGAGTTTTATGACTTCGAAGTGAACGTCAGCTTTAGGAAACTGAATTAATTTTCCTGATGACCAGTTGCCCCCCCCTGGCTGAAGTGAGAAATGCAGGCAATTGAAATTTTCCAGCAGACGTTAGACTTGGAGAAGCCAAAGGGAAACTGTTCTGCCAGAAGCACCACGTAACTGAGAAGCAGATTCCTCTGTCGCTTGGTTATTTTGGACCCTGGTAGGGGTCACTCACAGCTGACTATTAGAGGTGACTGCACTCCCAAACTAGGTATTTTGCAGGAAAAGATTGCTCTCCCCTTGACTGGCGCTGGAAAATGCAGCACACAGGGATGTGTCTTCCTAGGCACTAACTTCTGAACTCTAAGCTTTTGTGATCCATTGGGCATTAGCAAGTATGGGAGCATGTGCCCCCATGAGTTGGATGTCTATCTGACCTTTGGGATGGGAAATTTGCTGGAACAAATCATCAAGATTTACCATCATGTGCTTTCCAGAATTTCTCCCTTTTTTTAAATCCTCATAGAAACAAATCTCAAAAGGTCTTCCACAGAGTGTGAGCAGGTCACAGACATCTCTGGATTGAGAAGAGACCATGACTTTTGCCATGGGCTTGCTCGTTTGAGGCAGATAAGACAGAAAATGCCAGATGAGTTTCAAAAAAGCATCCCAGTCACTAAGGAGCTCTTGCTTGTGCTGCTGAGCTCTGTTCAGTACCTGGGCATGCCTGGGCTAACAACATCCATAGTGTGACTTTGTGGAACTTGGTAGAGCTAGGACTTAACCCAATTTTACAGTCCTCTTTGTGCCTTTTGCAGTCATCTTTGGCAACCAGACACTAATTCCAAAGAGGTAGCATTCAGGCTCAGTCCTTTTAAACATGTGTAGATATGGATGAACACCTGAAGAACTTGGTCTTACTCCTGAGGCTTCCATACTAGACACCAAAATCTTTCTTCTTCCTCTGACACAGAAGCATTCTGTTTCTTCCAGTGTGCTCTCTCCCCTTGAAGATACAAGGCGTCTTGTTTGTGCCTTTTGCAGGAGAGATCTTACCTTGAATCACAATCTCCTGTTCAGAAGGCAACAAGAATATCCACCATTCCTCCAGAAACCAAGTAGGGTCTTGTTTCTAAAGGTAGCCTGCTGCACAATAGGTTCCACTTACAACCTTGTTTTGATCTGGTACTTACAGATTGCAGTGATATTCCGGGTTTTATGTCCAGCTTTGCATTGGGAGGTTATGAAATGCCAAAGCACCATGAGATCCCTCCCCTCCCACAGGATTTGAGCTATTTTGCGTAATATCTTTCCATAACAGTGTTTCTGAGATTAGGCTGCCCAGATGAGTATATGCGTTTTTCTGCATAGTAGGAAGAAGGAGCCAGAGCGCTGTTAATAAGACTACTTTCCTCCGAAGATCATAACTTGAATGCAAAGTTGCATGGATCTGCCCTTGTCTTTCAAAATGGAAGAACAGAATTGGCACCAAACACAGGCACATCTGGGCAGATCTCCTGTGTGATTCACTCCTGGCTCCCAGGTTGACCTGGACCAGCTTTGTCTGTGATACAAGGCTGAATAAGTGTGTTTAAATACAGTGTTATTTAATACTTTAAATAAGTGTGTTTAAATACATCTGTTTCTTGACAGTTCTTTTAACTGTCTGTTACCTTGGATTGAGAGGAATGAACATTACCCAGCAATGGGGAAAGCTTCCCTGTTCATCGGCATTGGGGGTGTGCCTGGACAGATGCTGTTGCTTAGGCAGTATTAATTCCACACCCCACAGCCCCGGAGACTGGTGAGAAGTCATCCCTTTCAGTCCAGTTAACATAAACACTTTAGAAAATCCAAGGAAGGAGAACCCAGTTCAAGGTCTGCCAAGGTAAATGAAAGCACTCAGGAGCTGGCACTGGCAGGCTGGGTATTTTCTCAGGGAAATGTGTGCAACGCTGGCATGATTTACCTGAAGGAGCAAGGCGAGTGGAACAAACAATCCTATGACACTAATACTTCTTACATAAGCTCAGATCCACAAAAGCATTTAGAGACTTAATTCCCTTCAATTTCATTTATCAAGGCATCCAAGTACCTCCTTGCTATGTAGAGCCAATTTTAAATCTTGCATTGAAAGAAGTCTCTTTTCCACCTTTTCCTCCCTGCTCTTTCTCACCCAGATGCATGTTCCAATGCCCACATGGGCAGTGAGGTGCCCAGTGCTCCCCTGCATCAACTGTTTATGCACGTAACGCTGCAGTGAACTGCATGTAGGAATTAAATCCTGGAGGTCCGCTGATGACCTGCAACCGGTCATGTGCCTTTCTTCCACTTGGTGTCTCTCTTTAGTCTCAGATCTGGGGCTGGATCTCCAGTAGTGCTCTTCTGGGGACGATTACTTATTATTTGCATCATAGAAGTACCCCAAAGTTTCAGTGGGGCACCATGACTCCATACTGATTAGCAATGTAAAGACCTCACAAAATGTGAGACTCCCTTTTCCTCCCCTCTCGGCTTTATAGTTTTGCTGTATGCTCCCCATCAGTTTTAAATGTGTTTAGGAAATTCAAATGTTTATTTTTGGTTGCTGGTTTTTTTCATGAAAGTAACATATTCATTGTCCAACTTGATCTAATTCGTGTTACAGAGAGCTAGGGCTGGTTTAACCCACCCTCTAACAAGTGCTAGAGATGTTTACAGGCATGCAAGTGAAACACAAAGTGTTGCTTTACTGAATTCACAAAATAGCATTTTTTTAAAGGGATAATTTCAAAATACCATCAAATAAAAGCACAGTCTTTGCCCTTGTGCACAAACGGAGAAGATGAGGGAAAATTTAAAAAAACCTCTACAATATTTCTAATCCTTCTTCATACTGTAGTGGAAACGTTTCGGGGGGGGGAGGGGGAGAAGGTGATATAAGTCTTTTTGCACCAGAACCCGACTTCTTTATGGTAAATAAGACTGACTTGATAGGGAATCCATAAGCTTGGCTTCCTTTTTGATTTTTGTGTAGTGCAAGCCAGTTTTTCAATGACAAAAGCTACACTGGAACTCTCTGCTTTGAAAGACTTCAGATATTTGCTGCTACACATGGAAAACACTGTGGCTTATAGCATAAATGCCTTAATGTGCTTGATTCACTCCTGTTTCTGGGCCTTTTCTGTTTTGCCAGTTTCTCTGAGATTAAATCTCTGAGAGAAAGTGGTCCAAATCTAATGTGTTTGGCAGTCCCCTCAAATAAAAGCTCCTTTCTCCAAAGACCTCTTGGTATCTTGCTTAATTCTGACCCGGAGACCTAGAGACTAGACTCTCAGCTAGTATAAACGAGGGGAGTATACCACATAACAGCAGCTGAGGATCTGGAAAATAGTATCTACCAATAACTTCTTACTTCATGTGGGTTCTACCCAAATAATTCACTAGCCCTCCTGTGGGAGAACAAAGCACTGTATGTTTCCTTTTACGAGCTGTTTTGCACATAAATGCTCTTTGCAGTCCTAGTGCATCTCCACTGAAACCAGTGACAGCAAGTTTGCAAAATCCGTGTGCAGCTTATTTTTAAATCCTTTCAAAATCACAGAGAGATGTTCATCAGATTGCAGAGCCCCAACACAAAATAACTGCAAAGTATGCCAGCATTTTCTTAGAGCAGATGCTGAGATAACATTTCATCCTTTTGGTGTGCCTGCGTGGGATGAGCGGGACATCCTGGACTTTCATGGCTGTGGGATACTGAGTTTGGAGAGGATGGACGTGCCATATAGCGGCTGCTCGTCCCGACTGCTTGGACAATCTCATCCCAAATTCTTAACGGGATCTTCATTTCTCTCTGGAAAGTGGAAAATTAAGCATTGCAGAGTCTTATCTGAGAATCTTAAGCTGTCCATCTTTTCTATACAGCACCATGCTGGAAGGTCTCTATATCAGGCTCCCTCTGGTTAGCAGGATTTGCCACAACCAATGTTTCTAACAGACGATCGATTAGGGTTTGTCCAGTGTCGCTTGCACTGACCCAGGAAAAGGGGCTTCTGCCACTTGCTGTGAGTGAAGGTTTCACTCTCCAGAAGCTTTTCTCCCTCTTCCACTTGCAAGACTTTCCCCCCCATGCCCCATTTCACTCCTACCCTTTTGGGCTGCCCTCAGCAGCTCCTTTCAATCCTTGGTGCAGGGGTGCCGCAGGGGTGGCAGCACTGCAGAGGAGGCTCCGGAGCAGCTATAAACAACTCTTTAACTCTCCTCTTCATGCCAAAAACTGACTAAGGCTGCTATGAAAAGGATGTTAGATGTGGGAAAGCAATTTGCAACCCTCAGGATCCTGCTTGCCACCAGCAGAGGTTCCCCAGTGAGAAGAAGAAGGCAGAGAGGCATACGCCATGCTGTCTCTAGACACCCTCCACCAAGCCGGCACTGAGCAATCCCATACATCAGGCCAATATCAAATGCAACCACAGAGGAGGCTTTCCCTTATCTTTCAGGACAATTACCAAGCTATACATCACTTGAGCAGTCTGGGAACTATGGGAGATTGTGGTTTCTGGTAAAATGGGAAAATCTTTTCATGGTTAGCACTGGCAATGAAATTTGTATCCCACCTCCATCTGGGCTGAGCCACGGGTGATCGTTCTCTGAGAGATGAGCTTCTCTCGATGTCAAAGGGCAAGGAAATAAATAACTATGCGTGAATGTGTGTTTCAAGGAAAAATCATGCTTTTTTCCCGTCTCCCCCCTCGCCCCTCATTTTGCCTCAGAGAAGTTACGGGTTTCCTCAGGTCCTCAGAGAGGTTGAAAACTGTGCAAAATGTGCTTCAGGAAAGTGATTGCTCAAAGCGAATCAGTTTCCAGGGTCTGCTCACCATCTGTGCGCCTTTAGGAGATTGTCACACTTTCGGCTGGCTTCATCCATCTCTCTAATTCCTTAGTTACAGTCAAAACAGTTTTAAAAGGGTTTGGTTCCCACAGTGGGAAAGTAACTGGGACGCTGCCTGCTAGCATCACTTCACCCGAGAGCAGCTGACACCTCATGGAATACTTTGAAAAGCAAATTTCTCTTCTCAGTCAGTTCTGCTGAGGTAGCTTCCACTCAGAGAATTTCTCTGCTCCCTTCTGCTTCTGTATTTGTAAGGCCATTTGCATGAGAAGGGGATCCTGCTTTCCTGGAAGGATGTGCTGCTTCTGGTGAAGTCACAAGCATCTGTGGCATTGGTTCACCCACCCTGAACAATCTGGACTGGTTGATTTTCAGGCAGAAGGATTCTGATATGATGAGCCATGGCTTTCTGGTCTGGCATGTTTTGAATTATTATTCCGCCTCTGTTACATTTTTCACAGAAGTGCCCCAAGCCACTGACAGACTCTGTTTAGCAATAAAGAAATAATCGTCTCTGCAGCAGCTAATAGGATGCCAACAAAGATGCTATGTGGCTGAGTCATCTTCGTGTTGCAAAAGTGCTGCCCAGCTAGCCACCCTACAAGATTTAACAGGCCCAGACTTTTCAGCTGGGATAATTCATCTCTTGCAGTTTCTCAATAAGCTTCAGTAACTAGAAGGGTGAAAAAAAGAGCCCCTTTCATTGCAGAAGACAACTGATGGTCTCACCACCTAAGGTGCTGACTGTCCCAATATGTATCTTCATTAAATGTGGCAGCCAGTGAGGATGCTTGGGAAAAAAGCAGTCCTTTCATTGTCTGAGAGCTCGGAGAATGATCCCATAGCACCCAGTCATCTGTTGCTCAGACTGTTGGCCAATAGCTGGATTTCTAGTGCAGTTCATGGCAGCTAAAAGAGCCCTGGTAAGTCCAGCTCAGCTGCCATTGTTTCACAAAGTCTCTCACATAGTTTGGACTGTGTTGGAGACTGGATGGATGATGCTTGAGGCTTGATTTTGAACACTTGTGTCACATTGCTAGAAATCTCTGCATTCCTTTGGGGGTCAGCATGCTGGTCTTGGGCACTGAGGCAGTTTTGCACTCCACCGCAGATACCATACGGTATGGATTCAACCATCCCACACACCTGACCCAGCCATTGGGTAGGATTAGAGAGAGAGAGAGAGAGGGAGAGTACTCTGTTGTGAGTAAATGTCTTTTGCTTCTCTGAGGTGCCCTAGAAAGCTTAGGAGGACAAAAGGCTGCTGGTTTCCCTGGTCCTCCTTGGAGGAACAAAAATAAGTGCTGCTCTGCTGGTTTGTTTGTTTTCTTTCAGACACCTTATGGATCTGCCAGGGTCAAGAGGGACTTGGAAATTGATAACCTTTAGGTTTTAGGTTCTGTTATAAGTCAACAGAAAGCTAGAGATGGAAAAACCCAAAAGAGCCAGCAGAGATTCAGAAAATCTCTGGAAGTGAAGTTGAGGAGTTTGGTCACTTGTAAGATTTGGACAAGGGAAGTGTGGGGGGATGCAGCAGCTGTTTGGCTTCCAGGAGCTGCTTTCCTCTGAACATGGAGTGGTTGAGAGCTGCTCTTATTCAGGACTTCAGTCCTGGCTACTTTTTAACACTCAGCACAATGTGAAATGTCGAGACTACGGTTTTGAGTGCCAGCTCAGTGTTCCCAGAGCCCAAGCACTGGAACCTGGGCTTTATGCAGACTATGGGCCTTCACATGTTACCGCAAACCATACTAAGACACTTTGGCCATGCATCAACCATCCAGGTGCCACTGAACGTACAGAGCTGGCTTGTATTGCTGTGTCCTGATTAGTGTAACACAGAAAGCACCGGCCTGCATGAAATCAAAGTTTGGCTATTACCGTCAGTAATAGGAAGTATGGTTAGCAGATCGAAGAGATTTCAGAGGGACCCAAGGAAGGGAATATACTCAAAAGGTTTCAAAGTGCTAAAATGCTCCAGAAATCAAGGAGCCCAACATCATGAAGACCTGGGAAAAGGCAGGTCCCAAAGATGTAACAGGAAATACAAAGCAAAGGGGGAAGGATGCATAGCTGACCAGAGGAGCTGGTAAAGAAAGGACAAATGGGTCTGCTGATAGCTAGACTTTTCCAATCTGCGATCTCAAGATAGAAACTGTGAGGAAGAGGAAAGAGTATGAAGTAAAATGAAAGATGCTGACAGGGTGCTTGAAAAAGGGTGATGAAATTATGTTAGAGATTTCTAAAGAAATTCCATTTGCAGAAAGCAATCAGGTTCATTGTTGCTGCTGGGAATAAAATTTACCCATCCCAGTATTTATAGATATCTATTCTTTGAATGCACAATGGCAATTATACCCACTGAGTACTCTGAGCGCAATGAGCTAAATTCTGTTCTCATTTCCACCAGCAGAAAAAATGAGTTAATTGGCAGAAATCAGTGACTGCCATGATCCCAGCTCCTCTAAAGGATCTAGGCATCTGTCTCCTCTTTAGGGACCTTTCATTAACATTAATGGGAAGTATGTGTCTAAAGAGGAGTTAGATATCTGAATGATCCAGGGGGATCTGGACCTGGTTTAGAAAGAGAGAGGAAGCAGGGGCCCAAAGTTCAGTTTACTATGAATGAACAATTACACCTTAATACTTGCCTACTCTCTAGAGGGATACTTGCATCCACCCTGCTGATGAGCAGCACCAGCTCTCTGCTGCTTCTATGTCATGAGCAGGAACGGGTGTCTCCACGGCTTTTTTTGCCCCTTCTCATCTATCCACCTCTTGCTGCAGCATGAAAGCTGTTTGACTTTGCTTTTGTTGGACCATCTATCTACGCTAGATCCATCCTAGCAGGGCAGAGTTGCTGTTGTCTCACTTTAAGTTCAGTGAGGCTCTCTGCATCCCACTCAGGAGTGAATTGTCCAGGTTAACTGGGGCTTTCCTCACTCACCTCTCCTGTGGCATCATTTATAGACTGGCTTTTTAGATGTGAGATCAAAAAGCAGCTACCAAGCTGTGTCCAGATCTTGAACCCTTGTGTCACCTATTAGTAACTAAGGCCGCTACCGCGAGTTTTGGACACAACTGAAAGGAAAGGCAGCATGTTGTGTCCTGTGGTTGAACACACCACCGTGCTCAAGGCAGATTGGGTCCTTTCTAAGCAGCAGCAGTAGGCACCTTACCCCTTCTGCTCTAAGGGTGACTTCGTGACCAGGAGCAGGGAAGGGGCTGCTTTCCAGTGGCCTCAGGGGACAGCCTGCTTCATCCTGGCAGTGCAGAGGTCCAAGTGGACGTTTATAACATGGCTCCCCACAAGGGATTTATGGCTTGGCTCTGCACTGTGGCAAGCTGCTAAATACTCAAAGTATGGTACAAATTGGTTGGAGGAGAGGCACAGAGCCAGAGCTCCATGAGCAACACACAGGAGGTCTTGCTGACTTATGATGTGTGTGGCAAAATGATGGCTGCGGAGGCTGCTACCATAAATGTGGGTATCACATGTGTTGCTCTAGTAGATGCAGCATCACGTACACATTAACGCAAGGGCTCTTAAAATGGTATTCTGTGAGCACAGGGTTGTTTCCTCTGCAAAAGAGGCCATGTCTCTTCTCCATTACCAGAAAAAATGAGTACATCCCTCCATTCCTATTTCACTTTGCCCTGCTATGCACTAAGACAAAACAAAAAGAGAGTGAAGAGGGAGGTAGTAAAGAAGAAAAATAAGGGCTTACACTTCCATCATTCAAGCAATTTGGATGTTGCAGCCTCACCTGGACCTTGAAGCACACTCTGGACCCTAGCTGAAGGCCACCCACTTTTGGTATGTTTGCAAATGGCTACCGGTCCTTTGGGCTGAGGAGGGAACGCCACCTACGTTACTTCCTAAATTCCCACCTCTGGCCTGAGGATTGGTGTGCCACAGCAACACAAGGCCTAGCAGGGCTTGGGCAGGCTTCTAGCCTCGTTTCAATGTGTGCTGAGGGGCTCTGGTGATGGGGGGGAAGGTTCTGGTTAAGATCCCGTTGAGAGCTGAGCATTACCAGAGGTCATCACTGCTGATGGCTCTTGCCTGTGTGAGAGGAGCGCCTTGGTTTTCATCCAAGCCTTAGACTCAACAGCGCTGAACCCATCACCACATCTGCTTGTGCAGCTGCACAGCCCCTCACTGGCAGGCTCGGTGGAGAGCATAGTGCTGAAATATGGTGCAAAGACTGATGACACAGTGTCTTTTGCGGAGATAAAGGGAGGCTGATCCCTTTCATCACTGCTTAAGCAATTGTTTCAGATGTCTTTGCCTTGTGTTTGTTCTGGTCAGGGTGGAAGCTGGGGGCCCTGGCGGCTGCAGGACAACCTTTGCCAGAAGGTACAGCTGCCTGTGGGGGCATGGGCAGTTCCCACTCCCGCTTTGCTGGAGGGCAGCACCACACTGGGGCGTCTCCATCTGCCTTGGCCCCATTAGAAACGCCTGGTGCGCTGGGACGTCCCTGCTCTGGTCCGCTGGGGTGTCTTGTGAAAAGAAGGGCTCTTCAGAAAGGTTTCTAATTCTGGCTTAGGAGCAAAATGCAGCACAAACCAGCGACACTCACTCCCATCTGACCCCCGCTGTGGTCTTTTTCCTAAATGGAGGCCCGGGCCCGCTGTTCCCCTGCATGCAGTATGGCAGCCAGGAGCGTGGCTGCAGAACATCAAAGTTAATTAGCATCCAAAAGCAAATAAATCAATCACTACGTTCCCAGACCCCTTAGAAAATCTCATTATTGGGAACCGACCCAGGCAGGGACTCCCAGGAAGAACTACAGAGAAAGAGATTCTCCAAAGCTGTAATTTTTAAGGTTGTACCACTTGGAGAATAATTATAACCAGCAAAACAATGTTCACATCTCACATTAATATAAAGTAATGACTGCATGCCTGTAGCCAGCTAACCACAGAACCGAGAAAAGACTGTCAACTCTTCTGTCCTGCCATAATACAAAGCATCTTGGAAATGCTAACAGCCGCTGCATGCCAGCCTCTTGTCATCCCTCCTTCTTAAAGACACAGACCGAGGGCTGCTTCGGCCTCCAAATGCCACTTGTACAGGAGATATTGTCACCGATGAGTTTCCATCTAAACTAGAAATGAAAACTACTATGTTTATAATTTTCAGTGAAGCAGAACTTTAAGATCACTTCCGACATATAAAAAAGTTTTTGTTTCAGAAAAATACTGTTTCCAGTTTTGGAAATGTGTCAAATTTCAAAAAACCATCTTGTCTTCCTTCCTTTCTATGTTATATTTGCTATCCCTTTTACACTAGTTCCGAGTGTGTCTCTAGCATGTGTTTATGGTGATGTGCAATGAAGTAGTGGAAACAAGAAGAACATACAGATAAATAAAATGAAATAAGATAAAATAAACCAAATCAAATAGTATTTTTGAAACTAGCACAATTTCTATAGCTGGAAAAAATTCTAATATAAAGTATTTTTCTGTGGGAATTTTCACCAAAATCAATGCAATTTCAGCACTTTCCTCCAAAATTATTGGAAAGTCTTTCATATATCCAACCAAAAATCTTCTGAGATGAGCCTCAACAGAAGAGTCTTCATGGAAATTTAGATCAGGGTTGGACCTTAACTTGAAAGGCATTTGGGTCTAGTGCAGCTAGACTGTAAGATCCTTGAGACAGGGACTGTGTTTTTAATTCTGTACCAGTGATTATCCTTGAGCCATGAAAGAGACCATGAGGCAAATAATAAATACCAGTATGTTCACTGTATATAGTGAATATAGTGAGTTTTTTTCTGGCAAAGCCTCAGGGGGGAGGCATATTGAAGCAGGTCAGCCCTGGGGAGGGCTGTGCTGCCCTGGCCCCTGGCTCTGTGCTGACCGCCCAGGCTGTCCCATGGGGGTAAAGCTGGTGATTGAGGCCTGACCCAGAGCCAGCAGATTTTGATGCTGAATTTAAAAAGCAATTCAAAAAGCACATTAAGTATTATGCTTTTTCCTTGGCAATCCTGATCTCTAGAAGAAGAATGGGCCACATATAAGTACAACCTGGTCCTCAACATTGTATCAATATTTATGACTCTTTATTTGCAAAAAAAAAAAAGAAAAAGAAAAAGAAAAAGAAAAGGAAAAAGAAAAAGAAAAAGAAAAAAGAAAAGGAAAAGAAAAAGAAAAAAGAAAAAGAAAAAGAAAAAAGAAAAGGAAAAGAAAAAGAAAAAAGAAAAGGAAAAGAAAAAGAAAAAAAAGGAAAAGAAAAAGAAAAAAAGAAAAAAGAACATGTTGCAGGATTAAATAATAAAACAATGAAAGTGAAAATCAGAAATCAGGGAGTGTGAAATCATCTCCCTTTAGACAGAGATGAAAAGTGAATAAAATATGGCAAGAGCGTTCTGGAGATCAGGATCCAGAGAGGACACCTTTATTGCTGCTAACATATATCGAAGGGATTGTTACAAGATCATCTGCGATTAGAAGAAGATTTCTGCAAGTCAGTCTGAGCACTCCCATGAGTATGGTTTAGAGGCAGTCCTTATTCTTGGTAGTGGAGGAGGTTCAGGTCACCAACTTCATCTGTCAGATTAATTAGCTGTCTTAACCAAAGTGTTCAGGAGGTCACACTATTTTGTCAGCAAATTCTTCTGCAGTGGCTTGTTTTGACTCTCTTGGGGAGATATTTCAGGGGTGGTGTGGTCCACTTATGCTTCGGCACCCAGGTTCTCATGCAGGGTTTTGGAAGGTTCCCTTTCGTTCTCCCTCTTGTCTGTTGTGCTTTTAAGGTTATCAGGAGGATTAGTAAAACAGTTGCTTAGTGGCTGTTGATGGCTGTTGATGCTTAAACTAACTAAATAACAAAAGAAAGGAAAAGTCAAAGGGATGTTGAGGGCAGAGATCACGGCAAGATCCATGAAGTCAGCAGAGCCTGCAAGGATTTGTGAAAGATTAGAGCACCTTCACTGTGGTTTCAATGGACTAAAGTAAATAAAAAATTATATCAACAGCATGGGTGCAAGGTTTTGCAAATGACGTTCTGCAAAACAGACAAATCAGCAATGATGGGCGCAGCAGAAAATTAATTAATCCCCAGCCAAGAGTGTGGCACGGGAGCCAGATACGGAGGAAAGAAGAGGACCCTCTTCTAAGATTACTTGGAAACCTGAAAGTGTCCTTCTTTCTTCCCCAGGAGCTTAAACACTGACTAGACACCTGCTTTACCTCCTCATAAGGAGGAGCTGGGAGGTCCTTGTGTGCCTCCTGACGTCTAGGGACCCAAGCCCTGACCTGAGGGGAGGCCAGTCAGCGTCTTGAACTGCGTGGACGGGAGTGTCCCACTTGGCAGCCACTGAGGACATTCTTTGGCTCATCTGCAGAGCTTAACACCGGAGGCATTCATGCCATACTGGGGGGAGAGACCTCACTTCAATCCCTCTGCATCCTCCAAACAGCCCAAACTTGCCTCATGTCCCAGTGCAAAGCTGTCACCACCGGGCACAGGGAGGGAACAGCTTACTCCTGTGCCGCTCTGCTGGCATCCCCCAAGAGACCGAGTGGAGGGATCTGAAGGGGAAAAAGTGGCCTGAGAAATTGTATTCTCACTCTGTGTCACTGGGAGGCCACCCCTGGAGGTCTGTCAGCAGCTGACATATTTAGGATAATCTTTATGCTTCTGCAGTCCGGTCCAGGGTTGAAAAGCAAAATACAGAAGGTGTCATCAGCTCCCAGCTGGAGCCTCACCTTCTTCGCTGGGGACGACTGCAGCAAAGCATGGACTCCAGCCCTAATTTGCAGGATGAAGCCACCAGTTGCTTTGCAGAAAACAGCAGAGTTTCTGCATGTCCTATGCCTTCACGGCACTGGGCAATAGGCAGTGAATCTCATTTATCTTCCAAGAATCTCAGAAAGCCTGGCAACTGCCCCAACACCATCTCGCTCCAGCTGAGAACTAAGGAATTTTGCCGCAAGACCCATCAGAAACCCACTTGAGCTTTCCAAGCCTGTTGTTCCCTTGGGGCGGGGGAGGCGGGGAGAGAGGCTTGTGTTGATTAATATTAGAAGAAACTCCCCTGAAAGAATGATAGATCATGGCTTGGTGACTCCAGAATCTTTTCTTGTTTCTTTCTTTGATGGGAGGAGGGGGAACTGGAAACAAAAGGCCTAGGAAGGGGGGAATGGAGGGAGGGGTGTGTTTTGAAATCTGCTTCCTTTTGGCCACGCTTGAACTTCCAAGAGCCTGGCTTTGACTGACATCCCTAGGAAATGGGAGAGAAAACTCCATGCTGAGCCAGCTCTCGGCCCAGCGGAGTAAGGAGGAGGCATCTGGCTCCAAGGAGCTGAAATAGATGCCTTTAATGTGTCTGTCATCCAGCATCACAGAGGTGCACTTGGGTTTTTCAGCTGGAGTGCTCCGTTCCTGCAGGCTTCCAGGGTCTCTTCGTCCCCCTCCAGGGTCCAGTTACCTGGGCACTGCATCTGCACTTGCCTGGATGGCTCCAGATGGAGCAATGGAGGAAGCCTGGAGACAGACCTGCCACATGTGTTCATGGCTAGTGAGAAGGGAATGCAGCCACCTTTGCAAAACCTGGCTTTGCTCATCCCTGTGATCCTCTTTGCTGGTGTAGGAGGGACTGCAGAGAACCATGACTGCCACCCAGAGCATTTCAGAGACATCCAGTTTTGGGGCCCAGGGAGGAAATGCGTTAATAAGGGTAGCACCCATGTGATGCAGCTGCCCCCTGCCTGCAGCCCCAAGGAGCCAAACTCTGGCACATATATGGGGCATATGACAGAACAGAGCATCACAGGAAAAAATGGGAAAACAGCCCTGAGAAGGGAGATCTGCTGCTCGTGTTGCATGGAGCTGGGATGGGAAGGTGGGAAGAGAGTCAGGGAGAAGTTGGGGGAAAAGTCTAAGTGTCAGCATTATGGAGCTTGCAAACTGCTGGAGAGACTACAGAGGCATTTGCAGGATGGTTGTGCCAGGGTGGATGTTCAGAACAACGTCTGGGAGCACTGTAATTCTGGCTGTCTCCAGAGAAGCTGGGGTGATGCCTCTTGGGTGGGCACTCACAGAAAACCCACCTGATATTTGCGAGGGGGTCCACAGCTTTAAAAACACCTTTTTGCCTTCTAATGACCCTCACATCCATCACCCTGGACACATCATTGACATTGTGTTTGCCCTTATGGCCAAGCCAAGTGCTGTTCTCTGTGTTAGATCTTATGTTGGATACAAGCTAAGGACATGAGCTCTCTCCCAACACCTAGGAGCTTCTAAAAGGCTTTTGCCCCCCGTCTCTAGTTTTCCATGTCCAAGCACACGAATTTCTCAGCAGAGGACTTTCGAGGTTCCTCCCAGCAGAACTCAAAGCCTGCTGCCTTTTACTGCGTGTTGAAACGTTTTGTTGTTTGCATTGGCTTTTGCTAACTAGCTGTTTTTTCTGAAAGGAGGAATAGAGGAGTTCCCATGTTTCTTTTACCACTGAGATCTCATTCCATTATTTTATACTCATTGCTAGGATATAGGAGGTCAGGCAATGGATCTGTCTATCGACAAGTTTGGTGATGTGCCCATTCCTACAGGTAGGTACTTTCCCAAGGCTCACCCTAAGCAGTATGCTCTAGCAAACCATTAACACAGAACATAGAATCATAGAATCATAGAATCATTAAGGTTGGAAGAGACCTCCAAGATCATCGAGTCCAACCATCAACCCAACACCACCGTGCCCACTAAACCATGTCCCTAAGCGCCTCATCTACCCGTCTTTTAAATACTTCCAGGGATGGTGACTCAACCACTTCCCTGG
>NW_008825270.1:3413157-3442740 GCF_000699105.1 Pygoscelis adeliae | reverse complement strand
CAGGGGCACGATCACTTCCCTGCTCCTGCTGGCCACACTATTTCTGATACAGAAATAAGAACATGGTCAAACCCTACTTAATAAAAAGTGAGGGAAAGGTAAGCAGACCACATCTGCTAGGAGAAGAACAAGGACAGTGTAAATGCTACTGCAATGCAGTTTGGGATCTTATTCACCTTTCTCAAGTCACAGAGGTGTTTTCTTGGCATCCTCCTGCCAATGTAGTTTTGCTGAACTTGTATTTTATCATGGCAGTCGCATGACACATTGTCATGATCATGAGTGACATCAGGGTGGCTTAAGGAAGACTGTGGTCTCTGCCTGTCACTTGCAACTCAGGCTTTCTTTAGGTTAGGGAACTATTGGTGCCAAATTAAAGGAATGAAAGTGGCTAATGGCACAAGATGTTGATACTGACAGTCTCCCTTTGTGCAGATGGCCTGCTGAAGTCCATAACGTGTTGGACAAAGTCCTCTGTTATAGGTTACATTTGCAAGGAGTGGACTGGCATTGTCCAGCTGTTTTGGACTGATGCTGGTGTCCCTGAACTGATAATTTCTCTGTAAGTTCCTCTTTTCTCCATGGGCTTGTCTTCCGACATTTCATCTTCTCCAGCGCTGCTAAGGCCGGGCAATGCCTGCAAGGAAGATTTCCCTTTCCAAGGAGATAAAAGGAGTGCAAGTTCAGCCAGCCTCCAGTCAAGAGCCACAGAGAGCAGGGCTGGCCCCACTGCGCTCCCCCCTCTTGGGGAGCAGTGCACAGGCCGGCTACAGAGCTTGCCCCTCTGCAGGCAAGAGCCTTCAGCAAGAGCCGACCGTGCTATATCCCACGGCCTGTCTCCAGTTTCGCACGCTGCCTGTGATGAATAGCAAGCCTGGGGAAGCCCACGAGGCTTTAGCTCTCCATGTTTTAGCTCTCCCAGCACACTGAAATCCTGCCCTCACTGTTGAGAGACAGTAAGCTTGCACGCGTCCAGACGAGGACTCTACAATGATAGATAATACCAATAAACCCCCGAGCTGTTCTGGGGAGGGGAGGGTGATTTATCCCCAGCTGGACGGCTGGGCTGAGCGGAGCGGAGAGCGGAAATCCTACGGGAGCTGCGGGGCACACATCAAAACTGCATGTCACAGCGTCCGCGACACCCGGGGCGCCAGTTCAAAGCCATCACGTGCTGCGGCTGGAGACTTAAGGTGATGCCAAGCTAATGAGCAAACGAAACAATAAATAACCCCAGCGATCATTATGCATTCCCCCTCCTTGGAGCTCGCCTGCTCTGGCCCTGGTGAGCAAGCACTTCTCACACCCAATTACTCATGCCGAAGCCCCTCGAACGGAGCCCGGAGCAGGCTCAGCAAACCATTCATCTTTGCAGAGTGGAGCCCTTTCAAGTTTCTCCGCAGCAGCCGCTCTGTTTATTGTTAAGATGAGCACACAGTTTACACGGACTGTTCTTATTTATCTTTGACTTTTACCTTTTAGGTCATTTCTTTGCACGTCTGGCACTTTCCAATGCTGTCTCGACCAAATTTTTATTTATGTCCTAGGCTTTGCTGTCTGAAACTCTTCAGCTCCCAGTGATGGAAAGGCGAGTTGAGCTCCTGACCGGGGCCTTTTCTCCAGCAGAAGTGGAGTCCCCAAGGCAAATCACTCCTCAGGACGGAGATTTAGGAAGCTGCTGAAGGGAGGGAGGGGATGGGTGGGGGGGGGTGTCAGAAGGGGGTGCTCGGGTAAGTGCTAGCAGCTGAGTTGTTGCATGACGTTGGGCTGAGGCCGGATATGTGGCTGCATTGGGAAGGAGGATGGACCGGTACGTGGTTTAGGCATGATGAAGGCGCGTTGCGAATTGCTTGGCCATGGTGTTTGCTTTGCAGGCTGCTGAGATGCCCGAGGGGAGAACAGGCCTAGGTATCGTCCCCAAGGGGCTTTGCCTGTTGACCACTGCTGCATGCAGATACAATCTTTCCCAAATTCCAGGTCTTCCTCAACAGTCACCCCAGCCACTGCTCCCCTGCCTGCCGTGCCGGCCCGTGCCTCGCTGCACCCATCTGTTCTCTGCCACCAGCCTTGCTCCTAACATAGAGCAGGGCACAAATTCTGCTGCTTTTCAGATCAACCCTGTAACAGTGACAAGGAGGGGGGAGTCTTTCCATGCCTTAGCGGTGATGTATCCAAACCATGACAAGCTGGATTTTGATTCTTCTCAGAGCCAGGAAATGGCAGTATCTTTTATAATATCATTGTTTATGGTCAAAGATCAACAGGCCAAAACCTCTACTGGGGCAAGGTGTCACTAGACATGCCCCAATTTACAAGAGCTGGAGATCTGCCTGGTGTGTGTTCACACGGGAGGAAGAGACGCTAACACACAGGCTAAGGAAGGAGCACTGAGAGAAG
This sequence comes from Pygoscelis adeliae, assembly GCF_000699105.1. Classification (NCBI taxonomy): domain Eukaryota; kingdom Metazoa; phylum Chordata; class Aves; order Sphenisciformes; family Spheniscidae; genus Pygoscelis; species Pygoscelis adeliae. The sequence goes on along the minus strand of NW_008825270.1, from coordinate 3,440,343 downwards.
AGAACCTCTCCAGCAAATTAATCACTTGGAAAGACAGGACAGAGTGTGAATTGCATTGCAGTTATCTCACAGACTCAGAGACCTTGAGGCAAGCAGCCAGAGTCAACATGGCAGAGCTGCTGATACCACCACCTCTCCAGAGATCTCAGTTGTAGCCTGGGAGAGGTGGCAGCGAGGCAGCAGGAGCCAGAGGGACCAGCGCTGGGCTGGCCACAGGCTCTGCGTGGGACTCCTGGCCTCTGTGCGGCTCCTCACAGGCTTGCCCACAGCCTCCTGCAGCTGCCAGCGAGGGAGCCAGAGGAGCCGCAGCCCCTCTGCTTGCAGCCACGTTGCACAGCCGAAGAGGCAGGCAGGAGGAGTCACTGCCCTTCACAGCCAGTTCGGTCTTTCTGTTTCAAAGGAACTTTGCCAAAGCAAAAATTGACACATTTAAATTTTCTTCCAGGTGTTAATAACTCTTGCAATGATTAAAATGGAAAGAATTTTTAAAATTACATATTCCTTTTCACTGTTTGTTGCCTTCTCTGACCTGGCGAGGAAAATACCTCAGAAAGTTTTGCTGCTTCTTTCTACTCATGCTCTCTGAATTTTCTTTCTAGCTCTGTCACCAATGTCATCACTTACGTTAGCCAGTGCCTCTTTTTACCTTGTCTCTTTGACCCATGAAATAGCTGAAGAGCCTTTGCATCTCACGTGTCAAATCGTTACGTGCCAGTGGAGTACTATGAGCACTTTCTGTGGGTGGTACTAAAGAAATGTGATGTCTTCACAGCGTCAAGAATATTTTCTCACCCATAAGGGTCAGCCTGCAGGTGTTTCAGTCCAGAGCTAGCCCATTACAAAACTGCTCAGAAGTATGCAAGGCCAAATTCTGCTCTGAAGGACATGCTCCCAGCTCAGGCGGAGCCCGTGGGAGCCATGCAGGTTCTTCACAAGGCAGATGGAGAGGGAGCAGGAGCTGGGCCTGCTGCTGGTACATGGCAAAGTGTCCTAATTACTGGGTTCCGGTGGTGTAAGAGTGGTCTCCCAACCCAAGCAGTTCCAGCAAGCCCTTGAAGGAAAGGAGAGCAGTAGCAGGAGAGGCTGTATCTTTTGAGAGGCTTTGCTGAGCTGGAGAGTTATTAGACATAGCCAGGTTGCGTTCATGTCTTTCTTCCTTTCCCCTGGGGACCAGAAAGAGTTAAAAAAACCTGTGACACAGGTCCATGTTCACATTGAATCTACACCCATCACATATATATCAGGTTTTGAGGAGGGGGGGTGGTTTACACATGTCACTGGCCATAACTCAGACTTTTATTATAATCGTGACCATATGGTTAATGGGACTTAATAAACCACTGTTGACCTGGACTCTGTGCGCACAAATCTCTTGCTCCCTTTCCTTTTTTCCTTGCTTGTCTGGACGTGCTATGCCAAGCAACTGCAATTTATGACTCTAAAATGCCAGTTTCAGTGGCCAGCAACTTGTTAGTTTAGAAAGAATAAAACCCCAAGAAACCCACATTGCATCACAGCCCGACAGAGACAGGGACCAGCTTTCCCAGGGTGACAAGGCAGTTGCTCTGTGCATCCTCGGCACAAACAGCATCTGTGTGAAGGCTGGAGCAGGGGACATGGCAGGGACATCAGGCGGGTTCCTACCCTGAACACCTGAGGCCCTAGGTGAGCTCCAGTGATTGCTGTGGAATTAAATCCATGCTTCTCCAGGTGCAAGCAAGAGGAGTGTTTAGCCAAGCATTTCAAAGAACCCTTGCCTTCCGGTTTTGGCAGGCACAAAGCCTCCCATTTAATGGAAATTAGAACTGGGGGAAAAAACTATTAAATCCTATCTCAAGCCTTCCCCTGGGAACCCAGTGCAGGATTGATCCAGGCCATGTCTTCTTCAACTCCTTATCTAATCTAGTTTTAAAATGACCTAAATGATGGGCACGTGACCCCAGCCTTGGAAGGACATTTATTTTTGGTCAGTGCCATGCTACCACCTCTCCCACTTTTAATAATGCTGCATTGTCACCCGTCTGTCCCTGACCAACCTGCTCAGCCACCTCCATCCCCAAAGGGGTAATGCAAACCTTCAGCAGGCACAGCTGGACATCTGCTCACTGGTATCAGTTACCCGAGCTGCGCTGCTCCTTGGGCTTTTGCCTATAGCCCTTTACAAGACCTCACCATCCAGGAATTCCCCCTAGCTCGGTTTCATTGCATTACTCCCAGGAACGCTGCTGCCGACTGATTTTACAGGTGGGGGCCCAGGAGGAGAAGCTCCTCAGCTTTCCCAGAGAGCCAAACATATGTGCCTTGGAGGAACGAGTAATCTTGAAGCTATAGGTATTGAGGCATGTGGCTGACACATCAGGCTGAGCCAGGGTAGAGGTTTTGGTTCATTCTTTTGATCTTGAGCTGAAACTTAATGTTTTTATTATTTGATTGGTGTTTTTGTGATTACATGCACCTGCCAATAATGATATCCAGGCACACGTGTAGGTGGGGTGCTGTTGAAATTAAACTCTCTTCCTTCCCTAAAATCACTGTGTAAACACCAATTCCAGCTCCTTGTGTCATGTTTAGAAATGAGGGCTCCTGGTAATGTATTACCCTTTCTGAGCCATACAGAACAGACATGGAGGAAGCCTGTGCTGTTCTGCTCTTCTGGCCATTTTTTTTTTCTTTTTTCTTTCGTTTTTTTTTTTTTTAAATCAGTTTGCCTGCTGTTTTGGAAATGTCATATCTTCGCCACATCGTACACTTAGGGCTGTGTTTCTTCTGTCCACAGATAGTTCACATGGCTTCATTTAGGACCTGATCCAAGGGCTGGTGGTCACAGCTGGAGACTTTATGCTGTCTTTGATGGATTTTGGAGCAGCCTGAGTAGGTTTTGGTACATCTTCAATCACATTGGGTAGGTATCAACTCTTACTCTTCCCAGAGCTCTGTCTCTCCTGAAATTGGAGGGGTTTTTCCTAACCAGTGGCAGCCTTGGTACTTGGATAGCCATAGGAAGCATCAGAGACAGACAGACAGATAGACTGCAGAGTGAGGCAGAAACATAAAAGGATATGTTTAAAATGTAAAAGCCAAAGATCTGCGTGAAGGTTTGACCTTCAACAGGTGAGATATGAGAGGTGAAACCTTCCATGTCATGAAGAACCTGACCCCAAAATGAAGCCAACGCCAGGACACCTCACCTTCTGCTCTATCCCACTCTTCACACACAAAACACCCTTCCCACCCTCCCCACAGCAGCCTCCTGTAGCACCACCCTGCCCATTTCTGCAACAACACACACAAGTACTGCCTGGCCAGGTCGAGGGCTGGTTGCCAGATGTGGACGCAGCCTGTGTTGGCTGGGGGGAAGGTGCAAGTGGCAGCACAACCACCCATGGCACTGGCTGGAGATCACGGTGGGAGCAGTGTTTCCCTCACAGTGTCCTCTCCAGCAAGTCCCCACAGGTCAGGCGCAGTGGCTGATCTGAAAAAGCAACCTCCAAGAGTGTAGCACTGTCTTTGCCCATGTTGGATCTCCCTTTTTCTCTATTCTTCAGCACAAGCAGCCCAGCACAGGGCTGCCCAGGGGTGCAGGCAGAAGCATCCACAGCTCAGAAAGCCTCACCGCAAGCAGGAGCCTTGCGGGCAGTGTCAGCAGGGGAGGCAAGGGCCAGACAATGACTGGGCAGCTTCGGGCAGCAGAGGGGCAGTGCTGGGGGACCAGGGGCGGTATGGGCACCTTCACTGCCATTACCGTACACTACGTACAGACAGGAAGCACCCAGCTCCAGGTGCCTCCATCCAGCAGCTCCCCCTCACTTGAAAATCAGCCTGAGCAGAGCAAACAGCGGAGCAGCGTGCATGGGGCCACTGCAGGATTTTGCCAACAAAGCATGGTCTGCCTAGTATTACTTCGGCCCGAGGTAACGTGTCACGCTACGCCCTTTAAACAGTATGAGTGTTGCTGCTCTGAGATAATTTCAGCTATGCTAGAGGCTGCCAGTCACACAGGAAAGAGCTCTTCAGAGCAACACATAACAGACAGGCAGCGTGCCGAACATCTCTGCCCACCGGAGGGGAAGCAGGAGAGCTCCCCTGCGCCCCACGGGAGGAGCGTGCCCAGAGGAGCAGGAGGCATGTGGTCTTCACTCCGAAAATGCTGGCAATGTTTACAAAGTCAGACACGTCAGCGCAGTTACAGTCAGCGAAGTGAGTGTAAAACTGGCCTTGTTACTTCCCAGATCTGAGGGATACGAGTCAAATGTGCACAGATGGTCGGCCACTTTCCATAATGAAACACGTCTTTATTGTCCCGAGGAAGCTGCATTTCACAACCTAAGCATTGAGGCTTGCTTCTTTTTTTATATATTTTATTTTCTCTGCAAACTGTGGGCAGTTTTGCCCCTTTCCTTAAATCAAAAATTGTGGACGATAAAGACGTGTTTCATTACTGAGAGCTGGCCAAGCATCTGTGTGCAATGGACTTCATTTTCTTCTCTAGGTTGCTGGCACAAACATTCCCAGCCGAAGCCAGAGAGGAAACTGAAGTGAACGCAGGGATCTGAGTACTCCCAAACTTGCGGAGAGTTCAGACTTTGTGGCTGCTTCTTTCTGGTACGTGCCCAGCTGCCACATCCCAAACTTTAAATGATGTGGTGAAGTTTAGGCACAGACTGGCTTTGCCAGACATGAAATATTTGGGTGCCTATGCTGTCACGGTTCCCAGAAGCAGCACAAGCTCACAAGAAGTAGATACTGTCCTTTGAAGGATGACTAAATCGGTGCAAGGCTGCCTTGAGTGACCTATCTAGAAAACACACTATGCTAGTGATCCGCAGGCTTTTTTTCATTTCTGCCCTCACTAGTGGGATAGCAGCCCTTACTTATGTTTACATGTCTGGATTCATGGCCCTGGCAGGGCTCGTGAGCGCTAGTTTGTGAACATCTTCCCATGAGCTGGTCCTGAGCTCCTCCTCACCGCCAAGGAGGGGATGTGGTGTGATGCTTGGTCCCCATGACTGCCATTCATGAGGCTCTAGGATCCTGCTAGGACCCTGCCTGCCCAGCAGAAATGGTGCTGTCCTGTTCTGATTTACGCTCCTGACAGAATACTTAACAAATACACTACTTTAAAGCATTACCATATTCACCTTGGGACGAATCCATTCAGAGACACAGTACAAAGCATATGGTTGTGATGACAGCTCTGGGACCAGGATGTATTTGTCCCCGGTGCAATGGGGTTATGCCTGCAAGCATATATTTTGTGAAAAGTAGTTGGCTCTAATGGTGTTTAAACAACCAGTTCTCTTTCTCAGGAAAGACAGAAAGACTAAGAAATGAAAACAGAGGAAAGAGGAAGGGAGAGGGCCCCAAGAAAAAGACAAGTCCTTTTTACCACAAGTAAAAGTATGGGGCTTTTGACCAGGTACATGAATAATTAGAAGTGTGTTTTTAAAAGCTTCCCTATCTGCATAATTTGTTGCCTTCCTGCTGGTGGGTTCCCAAAGACAATAAAGGACCGATCTGGGAGGGGAGCAGCCGAGTGGGATTCTTGAGAACCGTGATTCTGCTCCTGGCTTTGCTGTCGGCTTGCTGTGGGAGCCAGGACTGAGCCAGGATATGTGCTTTCCCTTCACACTGCAGCACGGACGTGGGCTCGGGCTGCTTGCTTGGTGAGGCTGAATTGATTCATGCCTGTGGGTGCAGTCACACCATGTCTAACACCAGAGTTAGACCCCAGGGCTAAAGCCTTAGCCTGGCTTAATTTCTCCTTGCTCATATCCCAAGTCTTCGTCCTGGCTTTCTCAGTCCTGGTTTCAAAATCTGCTCTGCCCCAGGGTTAGGAGCCAGCCAGCACACCAGTGCCAATTCTTACTGCAAGAGGCAACAGTGATGAGACACATTCCCACACTGCATGACAGCAGCATGATATCTTGACATCTCATGCAGTACCTCTGCAGGAGATCCGTGTCTCTCAGGATGCTCAAAATACAACTTTTAATAGACAATTCAAGCATACTAGTGTTTAACCTACACAATTAAAGACAAAGGTAGTTGACTCACTAGAAGAAAGTAGGTATTAAGCACTCTTACTGTGCTGTTGGAAACCTCCCCTGAATATAGCAAATGCTTACAAAATACAGCACACGCATGTTCCAAATCTATATAACTCATCTTCTCCACTATTTAAATCCCATATTTAGCTTCTTAAACTGCAAGGACAATCAAGGGATTTAATTTGCAATTCCCTTGACTGTCCTTGCCTAAAGCACCTGTCTTCTAGGGGACCTGACCATCACAGAGTTTTTGGGATCTTCTCCTTAAGACTTGTTTGGGACAGAAAAAAACCTCAGCGAATTCACTGTCCTGCTGACAGTTTTGTTAAAAACCCAAGTGATTTCTGGTGACAAATTTGAAGAGCAGCTGGTGTCTTGGCTGGGTGCGATGCAGAGATGAAACTTCGCTGAAATGCTCTGGTTGCCCTTCAGCAGAGCCTGTCTCTATCCCTTGACTACATGAGGGACAAAGAGCCTGGCCTCCTGGCTTGGCCTGGCCAGGTGAGGTGCTTGGTGGTGGATGTTGTGATTGAGGAATGAAGTAGCAAGAAGCTATAATGCAGCTAAGCATTGATCTATGTTAGAGGGCCAACCTATGATCTCAGCAAAGTGGTTATATTACTCGGGAAGTAAAACAAGAAAGAAAAGCCTGCTCCCAATTTACTTCTGTGCTGTCCTTCTCTGTCCCACCTCTTGCTACATCATAAGATGTCCATATGGCAGTGCATGGAGCGCATTTGCAGCATATCTGCTACAGCTCTGGTGTAGCTTTCTACACCTATGGTTAACTCCCAAGCCTTAGGCTTCAGGGTGGGCTATTACCTGGCTAGGTAGGTGACTGGAGACCTCCATGGTCTTGCACTGCAGGTGTATAAGGCTCTGCTGTTGATTCTTCCCTGCCACTGGGGCTGGGGAAGCTACATTGAAGACAGCAGCTGTATGTGTACACGATGGTCCTTGAATTGCAGTGTGGCCACTGCAGTGGACAAAGATAAATCTTGTGAAGTGCCAGTTTTTAAGCTGCAAGTCAGAGACAACTCTAACCTGCAGCTACAGCCAGGAAAACCACTTGGCTCTCACAGCAGACAAGTCTTCATGTTCTTTTTCTTCTTAAAAACATTTACAGCAGTAGATAAGCAGAGAACCCAAACAGTTCTCAAAGGCATTCAGTGTTTTCACAACGCTACCATCAATGAACAAAAAGCCTGTTCTGGTAAGAGCAGCATGTCTTTTCTTTTTTTAGATTGCAAACCTGGGCTAGATATAATTGCATGAAGTCTTCTTTCATTGGATTCCTTGTGTTTGTAAGATCAAAGCCCCTCAGGATGTAACAGGAATCTCTACAATAGCCCATGGATACTCATTTTAATAAAGAGTTGCTTTTAAAATAACCCAAAAAGGAAAAAAAAAAGACAAAAAACAACCAAAATCCAGGTCCTGATGGGATAACATATTTATTCTCTCTATATTATTTTCAGCTCTGCAAGACAAGTCTCAGAAATGCCTTTCCCATGTCAAGTTTGTCTCTCATAGGGCTGTATTTCCCAGCTACTCAAGTAGAGGTGGCATGGAGCAAACGAGGGTTTTAGATGATCTTAGAAGTAGAATAGATGGAAGCAGAATTATGCCAGCAGCCCAGTAAGTTCAAGAAGTGCTATGCCACTCTGTGAGGGAGACTCAGCAAGGGCTGTGCTTGCAACTTCGGTGGCACCAAAATGCTCCCTCAAAACCCCCAAGGGAAGTCTTGGTGTCAGGCAGTCATTTGGTGATCCAGCACTCCTTTCTCAAATAGTTCAAAACCATACACTCCTGTATGCCCTCAACTCTTGCTCCTGCCACTCAGCCCTTCCTGAGATGCTGATGGAGATGCCCCTCACATGCCACTAGCACCCCCCCTCAGCTTCCCTAACACAGCGCTGCAGCCCAGTGAGTGTGAGAAAAGCAGGTCTGCTTGCTTTGACCAACAGCTTCCCATCTGCCAGAGCTTGTTGGGGGAACTAGAGGAATTCAAGAAACACCCTGTGTTTGGCAACATGGCATCAGCCATATCCACAGCTTGACATTCACCTTCTTGTCACAGTGTGGAGCTCGGGGTGTCATGGAGAGAGGTTGGGGTAGAAAAAGTTGTTGATAAATGGTCTCTCTCTGAAGTCCTAAGCAGACAGAGTGTGCCTGAGTGAAAACCATAAAGAAAGCCCTTCTTCTACCGCTAAACTGACAGCGAAGCATGCTGAGGGTCAGGCCTTTGGTGGGTGATTCATGGCTCTGGGGTCACACAGGTTAAAGATTCTCATGTGAAGGGGATTAGGTGTTTCCAAGGAAGCACAGTCCTTCAGTGCCTCCAGCATTTCCTTGAAGCTTTTGGAGTCTCAGACCTGCTTAAGACCTTCCTCATTATTCTGTCTCATCACATGAAAAGTCCATCACAGCTTTGGCAGAAGGTATGGAGGGTGTGTGGTGCGGGGGACACGAAAGGAAATCCTTTGAAAGGCACCAGTTCCTTCTACCAAATCCAAACACATCTGGGTGCAGGGGAAACCATGCCAGCTCCTGGGAGTCTCCTTGGTGCCCAGATAATATGTTCGTCCATCTGATAGCCTGTCAATAGGGTATGCTCCCCGCTTGGTGCCCCCTGTGTGCCCTGTACTTTGCTGAGCAACTGCACCTTCCACCCTACTCGCTGCAAACCAGTGCAAATGTCTGTTCGGATGGGGAGAGCTGACTACGAGGCACATCCCACGTGATGACAACTCCTCCGGAGAAGACAGACATCTCCTGTGGACACCACACACAGGGCTGGCTGCTTCACTGATGAGACCTGGCTCTCAATGAGACTGCCTGGGGACAGGGCTGGAGCGGGCTCCGTTGGCCCTTGTTTGCCTCCTTCTGAACTCTCTCCCTCTGTTCCTCTCTCCTTTTCGACATCAAACACTTCCCTCCTAGCAAGGTGTTTTCTGATGCTTTGCATTAAGTTCACAGTGTAAAATTAGAATGTATTGGGCCACTACAAGATGCTGAGTTTGTTAAAGCTCTGTGTGTGTGTGCGTGTGTGCATATGTGCATGCACGTGTGTGTGTACGTGTGTGTTCAATGCAGGGCTTTACAAAACTATCAAGCACTCTTTAAAGTGCCATAAAATTTAATGCTCAATAGGGAAGCCTAAACAAATGAAGCTGCGCTATAAAATGTTTAGTGTTTCTATCACTTTCACTTTGAACATGAAGACTTACTGCAACTCTCAAGAGGGATTTCTCTGTCCTTTTCTCTTCCTTATCCTTTCTCCCTTTGCCTTTTTTCTTCTGTATTCCCTATTCCCAGAGAATTTACCGTGGATTTTGTATGGGAATATCTCCAAATCCTTGTGCGCTTGGTTCCAAAAAGTGTGGCTGTCTGCCACAGAAGGAAGCTGCCTGTTCTCTGATTGTTCCTTTCCAAATATATAGTTGAGATTAAAAAAAAAGAGCACTACTCTTTCATCTACCCTAAACGCCACTATATTTAATTATTTTACTGTGTAAAGCGGCTGCCAGAATTGCCTAGTGCAACTCTTATCCTTGGCCTGCTGTGATTTTGTCTGCTTTTTTGTGACTTCAAACACAGATCTCAAAGTGTAATCGATGGAGAGCCAAAGTGTGCCCTAAGGTCTCCTAAGGCACAGGCAACGGGGACGTTTTGTAACTGCCCAGCGAGGAGAGCCAAGTTGCACATTCTTGTTATTGTCAATGAACTCAACCATTGTGTGACTTCCACCTTACTTGCACATCTCTCAACACCCTTACTCTAAAGTAAGGCAGGACATGAGCAGGTGAGGTGCCCTTCTTGCTGCTGTGAGAGGACCTCTCAGCTAACCCTCATAGTCAAGTACTGGTGAATAAAGTTAGGCAGTTAAGTAAATTGCCTACTTTCAAAGGCAATGGGGATCAGATATTACCTCCAGCACACCGACTGAACAGTACCAGACCATTCTTGCCCTCATGGTCCTCACCTGTACTCCAATGGTGGCAATGTTCACCTTCTTCTGGTATAAAGCTTTCAACTCACTCATTAAGGTTTGTGACATTTGGCTTCTCAGGACTGAGATGCAACTGAGATTGGCAGGGAAGAGCAGGACACGCTTCTAGCTGGCATAGCTGTGTTTCCAACAGGCAGTGGGGGATGTATAAGAGGCAGTAAAGACTGTAAGCTGTCATCTCCATCTCTTCTGGACTATGGCACAATATTATGTAAATATATGGTTTCATTTCTGTCCATACTATGATCCCTTTGGAGAAAAGATGTAGCCAGATGCCTTTGTCCAAATAATTTTTCCAAGTGAAAGGCTTCAGATTATCCAGGAAATTGAATGGGTCCTCTTTTTCTAGACCTCAGAGAAGTCACAGCTCATGGCCTTTCCTATTATTTCAGCCATGTACTTCAGTCTCATCAAGGGAACATTGCAAGGTCACAGCCTTTCCTCCTGACTGGAACACAGCAAGGTGGGGATTAAATCTTGCGCATACTCTAACACTCCTGTATTTGGACACAAGTGGAAGGAACTTGTCTGTTTTCTAGTTTGCCTTCCATCTGCCCCAGGGCCTGAACTTAGCTGCAGGTTTCAGCCTCTGAGAAGAGGCATGAAGTTCCAATGTGCACATCTGGAATTAAGAGCCGAAAATTGGGCTCGGTGCTGATAACGCTTTATTGACAGGAGATGAAAGTCTTGATTCCAATAACTTTCTGAGCTCCAGTTCCCACTGCTTTACGAGGTGTTACACACTTTGGTACCTTTGAGAGAGAGTTTGCTTCCCCTCCTTCTCTCCCACATCTTTATTGCTTCTGTTCCACAGACTTGAGTCATTAAAGTCTGAAATGCTTCAGCCCAGGAGGGTATGGAAACCTCCTTTTCCTGAGCCCCAGTGAGAAAATGTCAGCAACCAGGTTATCTGAGAGGGATGGGCGTGACAGACCCCAAGGCCAGAGTGCTCCCAGTCTCCCGGCATCAGTCAGGGACAGAGCTCGGTGCTAATGGCTTGGGTCAAACTCTGCTTGCAAAGAGGGCAGCCACGTATGATCCATACTCAGTTCATCTTCCTTCCTCTGCCCGCTGCATGGCACCAGCATGGAAACTCTCATGCTGCCCAAAAAGGGCTCACAGTGCGGCGGGGGACAAAGCAAAAGCAAAGGAGGGAAAGGTAAATCAAGTACCGCAGGAGGCATGGTGCGACTGTCATTCACCACTGCCATGTGTTCCTGCACTAGCAGCATAGTGGGTGAGGCAGGACTCTCGTGACCATGACCTTACCCGGCATCAAGGATCAAACTGATCTCAGAAGGCTCCAAAGTCAGGGGGACACCAGCCACTTCCGTCAATCCTGTCTTACAGAGCCCAGGTCATCTGCATCCATTGGACTTTGGAAAACCAAGACATTATCTGTGTTCTTGTTTCCCTTTGAGCTGACCTGAGTTACCATTCCCCTCCGTGCTCTAGCCATGGGTTGAGGGGCTTCCTCCTGCTTGTCTTGGGCTATCTGGTCATTTACCTCGCTCTCCTACTGCCAGAAACAAGACCTAATAAGAGTCAGCTGCTGTCAGGGACCCCAGTCCCTAAATCAGTTCTGCATTAGCAGCAAAGGCTCCATGAAGGGAAAGTCAAAGGCTGCAGGCCATTATAATTACAACTGTCAAAATATAACATTGCTCAAATTGGGAAATATTTTCTAAAGTGATTTTTTTTTGTGCAGAAAATGTGTGCTTGCCTGCAGAAGGGCTTCTGTGTTTGTAAGTATTCCTTTCTTCCTTATATTAATTTATTTCCTAACAGATACTAGCTGTCCTTAAAAATCTTGGCTGTGCTTTTCTGGACAGTTTCAAATTTTCTTTAGAAAGGAAAATGCCTGAAAAAATAAAGTTTGGGGTTTTCAGCCAAAAATAAGGTATTTTGTCTCAGGAAAAATTGCAATAGGAACTTCAGCCAGCTATCATAAGTCACTCTTCACTTTTAAGAGCCAATGTCTTCAGTTACTCATCATCACATATTGCTATATGGGCATCATGGGATCTGTAGTTTTATCCCAGCATCTCATCTCATGTCATTTTGGACATGAGGAAAAATTTCTCTACTGAAAGAGTGGTTAAACATTGGAACAGGCTGCCCAGGGAAGTGGTTGAGTCACCATCCCTGGATGTATTTAAAAGACGTGTAGATGAGGTGCTTAGGGACCTGGTTTAGTGGGCATGGTGGTGTTGGCTTGGTGGTTGGACTCAATGATCTTAGAGGTCTTTTCCAACCTTAATGATTCTATGATTCTATGATCTGTAGACTTGAGTGTGGGCATGAAGAACTCTCACTGCAGCTCCCATTAGGTAAGGCAATGACATATACATAAAACAGAAAAAGAGAAACATTTTCAACATTAAAAATAGTTCAGATGAAATTTTAACATTTTTAACGTTAAAAAAACCCCATGTTTTCCGATTGGCTGTAATTGCAGCTCTGTGATGACACTATTAAGGCTCCTGTTGTAACTGCAGGCAGTCTGTTCCCTCTCCTGGAAGCTGCTTCAGTATTTGTTACAACACTAGGGCTATTGCTAGAGCTAACTAACAGCTGTCCCTAAGGATGGGTAAATTGTGATCCAGAAACCTTATCTCATTCGTTTGCTGCATCTTGCCCACCTCCTTTTTCTGACTTTGACTCTGAATTGAGCCAAACTGTCTAGGAAGAAATTGCGATTAGGCTCCTCTAGGCTTCCCCCTTACTGCTGAGCATCTCGCCCTGTGGTGATAGCCATTCGTAGCACTTCACAGTCCAGAACTTCTGAAGCCCACGGAGAAGGAGGCAATCAGAAGTGGCATGAAATTACCAGTATCCTGGCTGGATTCAGAAATGTGCACCCTCCAGCAGTTCTCTGGGATGCTGCTTATCTGCAGGTCTCCCTTGTTCGATCTGAAGATCCTTTTTGTCTTTGGTGATTTCTTCTTTCTGTAGAAGACAGGAAGCACTGAGCCTTCAGGAAGCTAACCATTTTCTCCGACTCTCACTGATACTACAAGGCCCCCCGATAGCTGTCGGCTACTTCCAGCTCTCCCCAGAAGTTCAAAGCCAACAGTGCAAGACGGTCACAAAACCGACTCTTGAGGAGGTTTCCCCTTCTTAGAAGGCACAAGGTTGCTTTCCAGTCGACACAGTCCTGATGCATTTGGGAAATAGATGCCAGCTCTTTGGACTGCTTTTCCTAATGCTTTCTGAAAGAGTTGGGTGGCTTTAGTTTTACACCAGATATCAAAGAGCAGCTCAAAATCTGAAAAGGTCTTGAGTACTCACTTGAAAAGATCCCCAGAGAGCCTGAGAGTGGAATCCTTTCCCTTCCTTCACAGATTTTATTTTAAGCTTTATAGTGAGCTTTTTGCTCGTTTCTGGACCTGAATTCTCTCTGGTCTGTCAGCCACATGGTGCAGACGTCTGCATCCTCTTCCCTGCCAGCATTCTCCCAGTCATTATTCCCAAAACCTGATCTCCTTGTCTGAGCCTCCATGTGTTAAGGATCCCTTTGGGACAATGTGATTATTTCCTTCTGCCTGCTGTGTATCCCCTGACAGCTTGTCTGGTAAAAGCCAAGCTTTGACCACAGGCAAATATCAGTCTTAGAATTGGTTCGTCTTGAAGAGAGAAGTACCATGACGTGGAATTGCAGTCCTTTCACCAAACAGATTGTGTCACCAGCTCCCCCCCCCAAAAAAAAAAACCAAACAGGGAAATTTTTTTTAAGAGATGGTAACTTTTGAACTTCTTCATGTCATAGAAAGTGCAATCATTTACTTTCTATTCAAAATGACTTTTAATTCAGAATGAGAAAACCAACAATGAGGAAAAACAAAATTAGAGTGTGTGTAGGCTAGTGAGGTGTGTGTATGATACTAAGTTAGGGTCCCCTGGCTTCCCACCAGATAAGTTAGCTACAGGCGCAGCTATGAAACGTTGTATCCTCCATTGCCTGTAAAGAGAAGCCTGGGGAAACATAGGGCAAGGGCCTACACAATAATGGCTGGCCCTTATTGTGGGTAATAATGGTTAGTCACCAAATCTTCTGTTCCTAGAATGGAGGAGACTTAGACAAAACCAACTAGTGCAGACTCGAAACACCAAGAGATACTTCTTCATCCAGCCTAGAGTTAAGCCATGGAATTCCTTGTCACAAGATGTTTGGATGTAAATAATGTACTTACTAGAAGGGTAAATTGAGGGAAAAAATCATCTAGAGCTGTTAAACACAAGGGTATTAAACTGCTGGAAGTCTGGGAATATGTGCTTAAAATCTGTCTCGTTTGCCCTTTTCTAGGCATCCGTTATGCGGGTATCAGAGGGTGGCAGAGTAGCTGAACCTTCAGTCAGCTACTGTGTTGAAGGACCACACAGTCCTCTGTATGTTTAGATCATGTTGTGTTACAGTCTACATTGCTCTTTCAGAGGACCTTGCTTCTATCCCAAGCTTACTGCTTTTTCTCCTTTCTAATATGCAACCACAACTCAAGGCAGAGACAAGTTGCGGTTTTTGTACTGGGGAGATTCTTAGGGTTGTGGGATGCCCAAACACGTTTTCCTACTGAAGGCAGGAGGATCGTTTCTCCCAAGGCCTGGGCCTCTGCTGTACCCAGAAAGCAGTACTCCATCTCATGCTGCTTCTGTCTTCCTTTGCATTGTGCCCACAGTCATATAATACTTAGATCTGGACAAGAAAAGAAAACTGCACTCGTGCTTATGAAAGCAAAAGCAACTAGTAAGCAAGCTACATTCTCGTTTGACCTCTTCAATCAGCTCCCAGAACTCCTCTCAGCCTGTCCTGCAGAAGAAGGGCTGGGTTATACCATGTTGACTGCCAGGTTGTACAAGAGCTGCTTAGTAACCCATTGCTCAGAGCCACTCAGCATTTCTTTAGAATTTTCCCAGCGTTAGTCTCTGTATGAAGTATTCCAGGTGCATATATTTTATTAAACATTGAATTCTGATTTCAGCTTGCACAAAAATAACTCCCTCAAAATACTGGCATGAATTTGCTGTTTCTGCAAGTAAATGTCTTAGTAAAGGAGACAAAATTAGGCACAGAACTGGTGAATCTTGGACAATTTTGTTTTGCATACCTTAGTTCTCTGAGATGCCACGAACATGTCACAGCTCTGGTGTGAAACATTCCCTTTCCTTCTGGCTCCGAGACCCATATACAGGCAATCCTCTTCTACTGAGCCTATTGCCTTGCCTTGCCAGTCCTGGCTTTCCGCTGACTAATGAGGGAGCAACAGGTACCTGTGTGTCTGCCCTGATGGCCAACAAAAGTTTTTAACCCTTTGCCACCAGGATCCTCTGAGGTGAAAGCGAGGAGCATGAAGCCCAGTGTGCTGCACCTCCGCCGCAGCTGGCTGCGATCTCCTGCTCCCCTTTGACAGATGGGAAACACCCTGAAGCAAAATTAAGAGGAGCCCTGTTTATTTTGGGACTGCAGATTACTGTCAAACATGAAGAGAGACAATTATTTCCATTGTGGAAAATGTGGCATTAGCGAATGAGCAGTTCCCTCCGCCTCGGCTTTGTGTTTTGCTTTTCTCTAAAGAAGGTTTCCTTTTTTTTTGCAGCACAGGCTTGAATTAAGTGGGCAGAGAAGCATTTAAATACAAATATTTGTAAACTAAGTGGTTTTCCTGAACAAAGTAGATCCAGATGACAGACAGTCTGTAGGCTGCAGCATCTCGGTGCCTGTCGCACGACGGCCCCTTTGTTCGGCGGCTGGGTGCCTGCGGAGGCATCCCGGGGGGACACAGCGGGGCTGGCAGGCAGCACCCAGTGCTGGGGGAGAGCAGCAGGAAAGCCCAAGCAGGGTGTGCCCCAGTGGCAGGATGGAGGAGACAGGGCATTTTTGGCCACAAGTACCAAACTGCCAGGCCTGAAGGCAACGAGGACCATGGTAAAGCTGATGATAGAGAGCCCAAAGGTGCAGAAGATGCTGCGGAGGTGCAGAACAAGACCTCATTGGTGTCTGACGGGTTTGTCAAGGGGCAAATAGACCCTGGCAGCCTGGTATTGGTGCAGGAATGTGGGGGGCAGTGTGGATGAGCAGCTTCAGAGGCACTATCAGCTCTAGACAGCTGTAGCAGATCATCAGGTCATGAAAGCAGGGCAAGAATTTTCTTGCATAATCTTTTTCTGCCAGGAAAAAATTTGTTCACCATGTCCTAAACCTTCTGAAGGATTTGGTAAAAGCTTAATTAGGAAGAGTTTCTCATGTCTCAGAAGGTCAAAATTGAGGTGGGTGTCCCTTCTCAAGGACAGCCAGCAGCTAAGGCCTCCTCTGGGGCCGTAGGTGATCCAGACTCAAAGCCCTTGCTTAGAGTAGGTCTAAGCAGTTCCCACCTCGCTCCAAACCTTATTGAATGGGTAGTTGCATTTGCATTGTTTTTCACTGAAAAGCCTTGAACAAGTCCTAATCCATCCTGAAGAGAAACAGAAGAAAAATCTTGGAGGCACAGGATGGGAAACGCACTTCGTGCCCATCAGTATGAATTATTATCCCAGGCTTGTACTTGCTAACACAATCTCTGCCCTGTGTCACTCACCTCCTGCGGCTCACCTCCGCAGCGGTGGGCTCTGACAGGCCCTGGGGCCCCGTGAAGGTCTGCAGGGCAGCGCCGCACCTCCGGCTCCTGTGGAGCTGCATATGCCAAATGCCAGGAGAGTGCCAGGTTTGGCTCTGCTAGCTGTTATTTTTAATTCTTAATAATGCCCTGAGGCTTCTGTTACTTTCCATTGTTCGCTTCTGGGGGGAACTGTACTGCCAAGGTCTGTTCACTTGTTCTGGCTTTTTCTGCAAAGGCCTGAAATGCCTTTTTTCTATTTGTTCTCAGAAATAAAGCTTCTCTGCAAATGGCACGTACCAGCTTTCCACCCTCCCTGTGTCTTAACCACAAATGTCTGCCTCCTGACAACTTCTCTCCTGCTAACTTGTTCTTTCTGCAGTGGCTGCTTGTACTCTCCTGGTCTGTCTGTACAGCTGTGGCAGGACATGATGGGGAGGAAGGAAACCTCCTGGTACAGAATATCTGCATGGAGCAGCCTTCCAGGTCATCAGGATGGGCTTCCCCATCCGCGGGGGGCTGGTCCTGGACCCTGTCCCCCACTCCCCATGAAATATATCCCACGTTAAATCGCCTGTCACATTACTGAAGGGGGCACTGATGTATTTGATTAGTAAGGAAGCTCTGAAGGAACCCATCTGTCTTAGCGTTTGGATGGATATTTCTCTCTTTCATGAGTTTCTTTTGTCCAAAGGAATCATTTACTCTGATGTGAAATAATGCAAGATCTGGTCTCTTTGGGGATTTAAGCAGGAAGCTATCCTCCCTGAGCCTCATTGTAATCTCTTAATGTCGTAAATCAGGAATAACCGCAAGAAAGTCAGTAAAATTAAGCTCATGAAAACTGACATACAAGACTCGGGACCTCTAATCTCCACCAGCAATGGAGATGAACTCACTCCCTGAATCTCTTCTCCCTCTGTGTGCAAATGCTGCTGGTCTTTCGAGACGCTCAGATGTGGCTGTGAACCTTGTATGCTGGCGTACAGTGTCCAGGCTTTGGAAAATGGCTCCTCACATGATTTTACTGACCAGTCAGAAGAAAGAGATATTAGGGCTTACAGGGAAAAATTCTCTTTCTGGGGGAGACTCAATAGAAATAAGAAATTCCAGTTGTGCAGAAAAACTTTTGAACCTACTACTGCTGCAACAGCAGCAACCAAGCTGCTGCAACACACTTCTTACTTGCATCAATTAAAATGATGGGTATGGATCAGATTCAAAAAGGAAATCTAAAGGATATTTCTGTGGTATCAGAGCAGCCTGTTTCTAAAACTTGTGTGACCGTAGGAGCTCCAGGAAGCAACGTTTTGTCTTTTGTTCCGCCTACCCACCAGATATGGTCAGGAAAAATGTTTTTATGTTTTCTTCTTTTTCAAAATAGCTAAAATCTAAGCTTAGTTTCTTTCCTGTTTCAGGTAAATGGAATGGATTCTGATTAAAAGCTATGTTTAATTGGAACTGCCAAGATAAGAAAATATTTTAAGATTTTGCTATGTTGAAAATATGAATTCAAGAATAGATAGAATTTCAACAATCTGACTTGCAAGATGCCATTTTTTTTCGTTTCCCTTCAACATTTTATTTGTCTCAGACAGTAAGAATGGTCTGCTCACTTTCATAGTTTGGGGAGATGCTGAGATTTCAGACCACGCAGGAAATACCTAATAATGCCATTCCTTCTTGCCATTCTCATGCTTTCGCATTAGGGTTTGGCATGAGACCAGGTTTAAGAGTGAAACACTGCCTGTCTGTCAAAGTTTTACGGTTCTTTCAGTGATGTCTGGGCACCTTATTGTTTTTGTTAAAGCTTGAGAGATACACAGAGAAGTGACCTTTCTGCTTTCATAACTTGTATAAATAAAGGGGCTTGCGAACTGCTTCTGGCAGCCCTGGATGATGGAAAGCTAAAATTCCACTTTGTGAGAAATTTTCACTTTTAAAACTGAGATGTTATTCTGAATGGAAGTGAAAAGACAGTCTTCATTAATTTCCCTTGGAATAAAACGCTGAAACATTTCAATTCGTAGCTGTCAATGCATCGTCTTCTGCTGGTGTGGAACTGCTCTGTTTTTATAGCATCAAAACATGAAGCTGCGTGTTAAATGTGACACCTGGTATATCCAGGAACATTTCACATACTTTGCAAATGACAATAAAATTAGCCAAAACACTGAACATAATTTTGAAAACGAAACAAGGGACGGGGAACCATGGGAGCAGGAACCGCTGTGCTGGGGCTCAGCACGGCTGCTTTTCCCTGGGCTGGCACCGGGGCAGCAGGCTGACGGCAGGGGGGACAAGGATCCCTCAGCCGTGTCCTGATTCCTGCTTCAAACACCAGCCAGTCACAGCAAAGTCTTGCTCTCCGCAGGAGATCTTGGTGCTCACTGAACACTAGCGTAACGGTAACAGCCCAGCCTCGCTCTAGCCCGTGAAATTGGACATTGACTCTCTGCAGTCTTTCTAAAAAACAACTCCCGTTGTTGAGTTTGTTCCTCTGTACAAGAGAGGCAGTCTCAACTGCATTTCCTGATGGAGTCTCGAGATGCTGCAAGGTTTAATTAATCCCATAATACTACCTGAATAAGGGCAAATCCTAACAACTAGCATAGTTATATTTGTTTCTAAAAACTCCCAAAGAAAAAGAAAGTGGCCGCTGACATGAACATCTGACAAGAACATCTACCAATACCCATCTTAGGGGTTTATAAACTACCTGGTTTGAAACTTTCCCTTTATATTCACTTAAAATGTCCCGGCAAGGGCACAAGAAGAGCAGCTGTGTCTCCCAGCATGTGCCACACGCTTCCCCTCCTGTCTCAGTCAGGGGTGTGAAGTGGGAGCCACCCACATACCTGGTGAGCCCTCGGCTTGCTGCCCTTCTCCAAGGGGACAGGCTCTGCAGCTCTCTGCCGGGTGCTGACGGGGACTCCGTCTCTTTTGCGATGGCTGTCATCAATTTGTTCCTCTCTAATTTCTTTTCCCTCCCCTCCCCCGATCATTGCACAGACATCAAGAGGCTGT
The DNA here is from genome assembly GCF_000699105.1 of Pygoscelis adeliae. Lineage (NCBI taxonomy): Eukaryota > Metazoa > Chordata > Aves > Sphenisciformes > Spheniscidae > Pygoscelis > Pygoscelis adeliae. The sequence continues at coordinate 3,420,667 of NW_008825270.1, read as the reverse complement.
GATAGGCATGTTTGAATAAGACAAATGAACAAAGACATTCCCCCTGCATTTCCCACTGGATAAATTACAGATGGGCCCGAATCAACCCCCCTCTAGATCCAGTGTGTCGTTATGTATCTGCCACTATCGCTTTCCAAGAAGAAGGATGAATATAGCTTTAAATGATTAGCTGCCTTATGTACTACCATGTCTCAAAGCAACGGGGGGTAACACGGGCAAATAACTACACAGGCAAGGAAGTACATGAGGGCTGAGCATTCGGGACTCTCTAACAACAGTGGTTTCTTTATAAAGAGCAATAAAGATGGTTTTAATGTACTGTATATGATGCAACAGATGCAGGATGCCTCTGGCAAAACTCCTCTGGTCCAAAGCTGACTGAAGACAGTTTGATGATTTGCAAGGAGATACAGATCCGAGAAAGGGGATTGTACATACCTGTCAGCTGCTAATCAAAGCTCAAACTGGCCTTGAAAAAGCTTAATTAGTACTGACACCAACCTAATTCTGTGAGCTCGGGAACAGTCAGCAACGGCGGAATTTGGTGCCTCTGCCTCGTTCTCCCCCACCCTAATCTCTGCCCCGTTGAATTTCAGGGGCCAGCTTATTCTCATGTGTGCCTGTGCCTCTGACACCACATACCGCACCGGCCGTGTCTCCGGGCTTAGCAGGAGCAAACAGCGGTTCTGGTTCCTGTCTATACATGCCGCCAAAGATGACCGTAGCACCTCCAAGGTTGCAATGACATTGATAAATGCAGGGCAAGAGCATGCTCAAGGGATAACAAAACACGTTCTAGGAAGTCCTAAGAGACATATGGAAAGTAAAGCAAGAGGCTGCAGCCTGTCATCTCCCAGAAATACAACAATGCTTCAACCTCAGAAGGTTTATATCAATTAGGAATAGATTTAGACTGAGCCTTCAAATCCAAACCATGACATGGAGTTCCTGCCCCTTTCCTTTCTGTACTGAGAGTTGCAAACACCCCTTTCCTTTACAAGGACTTCAGAATTCAAACCTGTTTTACATATCATGATGACTGTGATGCTTGCCTTCATAAATAAATTTACTCATTTGATTTAATATCCCACTTGAAGTCCCATCTATACGTTTTCTTGGCTTCTTTTTCTCCCTGCCGTCTGTGCCAATTTCTCCATATTATGTGGCTACAAAAGCCTTCCCAAGCTCCTGTAACTGATTCACTAGAGACAAATGTTGCATGGAAGCCCAGAGACAGAGCAGGCACTGCAGGGGGAAAGCAGGAGTTTCACTGCATGTGGCTCACAGGGAATTGCAAACAGTGGAAGCACCTATCTGGGACTGAAATGAGCCCATGTCTTACACACTCTGGCCCAGAACTGGATCCAAAGCTGGATTTCCCCACAGATTGGTAGCTATGTCAATGTGATGCTCAGCACTTTAGAGAAAACTGGAATGTCCAGATGTGGGCCCAGGTCCAAAGTCTCTCAAAGTCCTGGGAGAAGATGAAACTATCACTACCTCCAGTTTTCAGTACACAGCATGTCCTTCATACACCCAGCCTCTTTTAAGAAAGACTGAAGGAAGCAGAAACTTAGCCCTGAAACTTCCAGCAGCATCAGAAAGAAGGGAAAAGCAATATTTTCTGCTTGCTTTGTTAGAACTAGAGAATAAGAGTTATGCCTGCAGATAGTTTGGCAGAAGACAGAGGGCCTGTCAAATCCGTCAGGTGCCGATCACCACACGCATTTCAAGCCGATGCAGTGTGACCCAGTGCCAGTCCTGAAGATGGCTGGATGTGTCTGAGCATGGCTGTGTCAGCACTGGTGGGTCTTCCAAGTGCACTTAGCAGGAGCCTGGTGTGGCTTCAGAACTGGACTGGGTGAGATTGGGCAGAACGAACAGCTGAATTTCTGGCCTCGGTTTCTAGACATGGTCAACGGGGATGCTCACGGGATGGAGTGAAGGGAATTGTGCTCTGTGCAACAGGAGCTCTTCCAAACCCCCTATTATGTGAAGATTGAATTTTAATCTATTTTTAGAAATTTCCCCCAAAAATCCCAACAACTCAAAACCACATGGAAGGCTGTGCATGTCTTGAACAAAGATGCAACAAGAATTTATTTTCTTTCTGGAGAGAGAGCTAAGTAAGTGGGGTAATCTCAATGGTCATCTGGCCACGAGTGACCAAACTTCTACAAGCCCCATATGAAAATGTCCATTTGCCTGGAAACTACAACAGCCCTGGCAGTGCCAAGGGAGATGATCTCCAGGAGCAGCTTCCAGACAGGAGATGACATTGTCCCCAGGACTCCCATTGTTCCACGAAGATGGCAGCTGGCCTGGGCTGGGAGCAACACGGGATCCAGGACAATGCAGTGGGGTTGGTCCCAGCATCCCATGCTGGTTTACTTCCTCCGGCTTCTGCAATTTGGACTCCCCAGCAGCCCTCCTGTCAGCACAGCACCACTGCCAGTCACAGGACATAGTCCCACACATTAATGGCTCCTAGCGCGTGGGGGGCTACACCCACAGTAGCCTGGGAATCTGTATCGCAGAGGTCTTTCTGTTTGAAAGGAAGCATATCCCATCAGTCAGGAAATTACAACCACCAGATGTCATCCCTGAAACTGCCAAGGGTATGTACAGTCTTAGAGCACCTTACTTCTCTCCTCTCTGTTTGAATCTAAACCTAATGGCAAAGCATCTTTTACCTAATACTCCTAAATTCAGTAATGGCCAGGACTGGGTTCTGGACTGATGATGCCAGTGGTTCATGACGCATTTACTGGTGCTCCATGGAGGGTATGTTGGTCACTCCCTCGGCCAGATCTTTTCATTCTTTCTACATACTAGCTCGCATGAAAAACAGCTATAAAGACAGTAAACATTTTCCTCATGTTGGCTTGCCAGGTGAATGACTTCAGGATGGCTGGAGGAGAGCGACAGTGAAGGAAGACAGTCTATGCACTGAAGGAGTGCAGTCAGGAATGGAAAGAAGCATGAGGTGCTATATTGAGATCTGATGCAAACAAGGGAACTGCTTGTAAACTCCTGAATTAGACCAATCATAGTAAATTTACGGGAATGCAAAAAAATAGTCACATCCGTTGCTGTCTCTTGCCAACTGTAAGCTTGCCAGTGCAATTTTTAGACTAAAGGGAGGAAGTTACATATATGCTCACTTTTTTCTCTTCCCTTTCACTCAGTGTCAGATTTCAGGCAAAAATGCCTTTTGCTAGTGGAGGTTCATTTTCTACATTTATGGGGTGCATGAAAATCAGCCTAATAAACACTCTCAAGCTTGATCCAAAAGGACTTGATCACAGGCAGTTCTTCATCCAAAACCAATAGACCACTTAAACGTGCGAGGTCTATTGCTTATGCTTGTCCAGCCTTTGATGGACCATGAAGGGAGCAGTGCTGAGCAAGGCATGTGATCTACCCACCTCCTGTCCAGAGAGGCAACCTATGCATCTCCTGGCATGACTGAGGCTGGATCACACCTCGTAATGCCACACGTTGGTCTGCCTGGGCGGACCGCATGTGCTCTGGCTATACCTGAAATCATGCACTTTCAGGTTCCCTTCCTTACTGTAGAGGCATCCCTCAGAGGACAGCCTAGCAATAACCACGGACTTCAGAAAGAGTATTTATGTCTTTAGAGTTCAGATGCTGGAGTGCTGCCAGATGAGGTCTAAAATGCTGTAAGATCAGAGCAAACAGCACTGAAATGACTAACCAGTGCACGCATGATACGTCCGTGTTTGTTCCTGAAACGAGAATTTTCCATTTTCTCAAAGATCCTCAAGCTCCTAAAACTCTTGCTCTTCCCTCGCAAGAGAAACCCTGCCAGGCTCCCAGTGTAACTTGGTACTGTTGGCATCTGGAATCCCACTTGCAGGAACACACACGGTGCAGTGCCCCGGCTGCCCGGAATGGGGGCACTGCAGCTGCCCTCTGCGGGGGCTTGGGCGGGTGTCCAGGTTAACACCTGGGAGTTTTAACTCACTCTGCAGGCATTCCTCAAGGAGGTAAACATCTAGCTGATAAAAGAAATTTCAATCAGTTCGAGTACTCAAATATTGCCCAATAATCCATAAATTCATGAAACGAAATTTGACAAAGGCAATAAAAGTTTCTGTCTTGTATCTGATTTCTAGCATCCAAATACCTTCCTGATAGCACTGATATCCACAGGTGAAGAAATGAGAGTTACAGGATGTCTAGAAACATGCAATTTAAGCAGCCAAAATGAACAGCAACAGAATTCATGGTATCCATGTCAATTGTGCCTGCTCTAAAACCTCTTCTGTGGCAGAAAACTGCCCCACTTGCCACAGAAATGCCCAGTGATGTCACATACTTCACACCTGAATGGGATTGAGGAAAGGCAAACTTTTAGAGAGAGGAGATGCTGGAGGGATCTCTTGCAGCTGAGGGAGCTGTCATTTCCCTGCTCTGGTGAAAACTCGCACAGCCCTGCAGCCATTGGAGCCGGCCACCAAGGACTTGCAGACTGGTCCATATTTTTATACAATGGCATGTCCAAGCTCTGGCTGGGCATAGCAAGCAGAAGAAAACAGTTTCTCTGCTCTGAGGCACAAATTTTACTGCCTGCACCCATCCGAGGAGGAACCCCCTTTCTAGACGGCTATTAAAAACCACAATGTTATTTAGCCTTCACTGTAGCAAATCAAAGCATTATCTCATGCTCTTTTGGAACCAATAAAGGGAACATTAAACCAGCACCATTCCTTATGGCTATTCTGTTATTCTCCTATTTCCCTCCCTTTTAGCCCAGCTTCTTACTTCTTACTTTCACGCCTTCACTATGGCATGAAAGATGCCCTGCTAGAGCCCTATTTGCCAATCAGCTGTCACTGTGCTGGGAACAGCTCATGCAGGAGACCAGGGCATGGCCCTGCCAAATGCAGGAGGTGAAACGCCGAGGGTGGATTCCCCTGCCTGGCTTTAGACCCTTGCAATGTTGATGTTTAGGCCAGTGCTAGCTGGCTGTCCTCCCTAAGGTGTCCCTAAATGGAGAGAAACAGATGTTTCCAGGGTGTAATGCATCTCATCCAGAGACAGACATCTAAAATCAGTGAAATATATTGTGCTCTGGAAGTTCTTCTTTTCCCCCATTGATTACAAGAAGAGTCTCTTGTAATGAGACGTCTCCAGTGTAGGTGTCTGAAGTTAGGGCAGAAAAGTTAGGGCAGAAAAGTTGTTAGTATTGGCAAAGACAGCTCTTCCCTGGTCTGTTAGTTGCTTGCTCTCTTACTCAGAATAAAATATAAAGCCTCAAATTATGAACCGCTTCTCAGAGTGGACGTTGGATTGGAGACAAAGTGTATCACAGAAGCAGTTTTCTCCCTCTTGGCCAGACCTTCCTTATTCTGCTGATACACTGAGTCACCAGGCTCAGCCCAGTGTTTTCTGCAGTGGAGGAGGGTAGGACCTACCCTTCTCCTAGATAACAAAATCCATGTGATACAAGAAGAGGTGCTGTGCCTTTGGTAGCTGACATTGAGACTGGACCAACATCTCCTGGGCTATTTGAAACACCATTCCACAGGTGCCATGCCAACTATGCACAGTCATAAAGGGTTGCCATAAGATCTGAAATGACCCAGCTCAAACAACTCCAGTCTGTTTTCCTATACCCCCATGCAGTTTCAACTGAGTGCAAGAAATTGTGCTCCTCCTACAGCGCACAGGAGCACAGTAGGTTACCCATGGCGAAAGTTTATACTGTGATCTACGAGGCTGCATGGTATGATCAGAAACTGGGAACCCTGCCACCTCTCCAAACCGGGCCTCTGGGCCAAACTGTCCCACTGCACTTTTCTCCCCGCTCCCCCCGCCTGGCACCCCAGCAAAGCAGCACAGCTGCCAAGGGCTGCGGGTGCTGGGATAGCCCTGCAAGGCTTGAGAATGGCCCCTGCAGTCCAGAAAGCAATCTGGTTGGAAAAGCACTAGGGGCACTATTAAAACTAGTGAAGAGGGAAGATAGTGTGTCTCAGCACTTCCAGCGTACAAGATTTGCCCCCTCTCCTACCGCATTGCAGCTGCTCCTACAAACCCACTGATTTTTATTGTCCAGGAGCAACCCTGCGCAGTAGCTGAGCCTGAAGCAATTTGAGGGGAAGTAGGGACTTAATGTGTCCCTTCAGCCTCCAGGTAGCCATAGGCCAGAACTGGACAGTCAGCCAAAGAGAGAAAAAATCCCAGTCTTCATCCAAAGCCGAGTCTGCTGTTCAGGCATACCTTTAGCTTCCAGCAACAGCCTTTATGAATTCATCTAGATGATTCCTCACCCAAACACACCCACCCAGCCAGATACATTCTTTAGGAGGCTGTCTCGATGCACATGACATCGAAACCAATTCAACCTCGAAGTGTGATGTGCTCAGCTCTCTGCACCATTCTGGACATGTGTATAACAAGATGGATGCTTCTGAGGAGCTCATCTGCTCCAGCTCCCAATTACACATGCAGAAGTCCCTAACTCCTCATCAGCTACTTTTCACATGCCTTTGGAGCTATTACAAGATCCCCCTGGGGTGGGAGACAGCCAGAATGGTTTCTCCAGGTCCCAAAGCAGTAAAAACCCTCAAAGCATTGCCATGAGTTTCCTTCTTGCTTTTTTCTAATCTGCAGCCTCTACCACCCAACTGTTTTTGTGCCCCGTGTATTGAATAGAGGGGTATTAAAGGGTGATTACTAGGCAAATGCAGTAATCACGGATTTTTTATTTCCTCTGAGGTTGCAAACTGCTTTCTGTTTCCCTGATTACTGCACTGTCCAAAAGGAACAGCTGAGTGTAAAAGTCTCATTCCGAAACAAGGGGGACTAGTGTGAGTTTTGTTTCCTGCTTTATTTCATTCCATTGTCCAAGCCCTGATCGGAGCCAGAATAAAGCCATAGTTACAGAGAAGATGTCAGATGTGTTCAAGAGCTCCATCCAGCTGACAGTGTGTGCGCAGTGCAGAGCACAGGGAGGCCTTGTCCATAGCCATGACCCTTAAGCACTGCTGTGCTGATCTCAGGAATGCTAAAAACAAAATTGTCCATTTTTTCAGGGTTTTCATCAGAAAAGAATTACTTGTGTGCCCAAGTCTGCCTTTCACATACATTTGGCGTGGGATGCATTTGGCATGACCCTTTTTGACTTTGGATACAGCATTCTCCCTCCGAGGCTCCTCTGTGAGTGGTCCTGCCAAGCTGCACCCAACCGCTCTCCTGTCCCACACTGGCGTTCGAGGAGCTCCTGTTTCCCCACTTGGTGAGCACAGCTCTCCAACGCTGGTGTTTCTGCTTTGTGATTTCTGGTGCTCATGGATCCAGAATTCACTTTCCGTCAGTGTGATGAGTGGATTTATGCAGAGACTGGGGGGACCGGTCTCCTGCCCTGCCCTCTGCTCCATCTACACCACCCAAATGTTTTGAGGCATATGACACATGGCTACACAGCCTCTCCCCCCCTAGCCCGGCACCTCCTCAGTTCACAACACAGCTGGGTCCAGCC
>NW_008825270.1:3412771-3413088 GCF_000699105.1 Pygoscelis adeliae | reverse complement strand
CAGCACGAAGGGACGCAGACAAAGCCGAAGAGAAATCGCTTGTGCTTTCGGGCAGAGCTTGTGTTTTCTCAGCCCCCATTGCCATCCTTGCCCATAGGGCTCTCGCTCACCCGAACGGGCGGGAGTCACCTGCAGCAGGGAGCAGGCTGCAGGCAGAGGCCGATGAGGCAGCCCCAAACGGGAGGATGCTCGGGCTGCTCACTCAACGTGGGCCCCTCGCAGATGCTCCCAGCGTGGACCGCATCTCGAAGGGCAGCGCCGCACCGGAGCGCCGGGTGGGCAGGGCGGCTCCTGCGAGGCGGGCCCGGGGCGGGCGT
>NW_008825270.1:3403310-3412579 GCF_000699105.1 Pygoscelis adeliae | reverse complement strand
GCCGCCGCGCTCCTCCCGCCCCACCGCCCCCCGGGGCGAAGGAGAGGAGGAGAACCTGCCCTCCCTCAAGACGGGTTTTTGCGCTGAAAATTCTTAATGTTACGCGATAGTTTCTCAGCGCAACGGAGGGAGGGTGCTGCGCCGGCCGTGAAATGCCTGCTCCTGGTTTTGGTGGATTTTTCACCAGATCATCAGTATTTCCCTTCAGTTTTTTATTGAGATCGTTACTCCAAATACCACTAATAAAAAAAGTAATAATGATAAAAACCTGTTCCCTGGTCCTCAGTTTTCCCCTCTGGGTCACTCAGACTTTGATAAATGAAAAAAGCTGCCGTGATAACGTACTGACAAAATCGACAACATAAACAAAACATTGTAACTGTAATTCAGGTACGCATGCTTTGAAAAGAGACAAGCCTACCTCTCTTTTTAGTCCTGTGGAGTGGCAGAAACCTCAAGAAGAGCAGGTTTCCCTGCAGATGACCCCTTTGCAATACCGCAGCCGCCCCTCGGTGTAACCTGGTGGAGGCAGCGGCCTTTCCGCCCGCGCTGTGGTTTAGCTGTGCTTTCCCAGGGGAGCAGTCTCCCTTGGGAACCCACTAGTATAGAAGAGCCTTCCGGGGCCAGTGCAGGTATTTCTCTGTGTCATCTGTTCAGCTCCTGTTCCTGTCTTGTGGGGGCCTCTTGGGGTGTTTATTCCACAACACGTTTGTCAAGGGAGGGGATGCTATTCAGCCCCTTCCTAAAATGGGGACCTGTGACAGGGGATAACGGGTGGCTTGAAAAAGATCACCCAGGAAATGTGTAGCAGAGCAAGGAACTAAAACCAGAACAGCAACCTGACCTGCAAGGCATCTTACCTCTGAAATGTGGGGTACACCACAGAGAATTACTGCACTGTTTAGGTTCAAAAAAGGACAGTGTCTTAACCCAGGGTTCATCTGAAAACAAAACTGAGCCATCTCTGAGGCTCAATGAGCGTGGGTAACTCTTTCATTTCCCTGCCCTTCTGCGTTATTTGCTCATTTGTTTTCTTCTTTTTTATGTTTTGGTACCTCAGGAATAGTGGGATCCAGCCGGGTTAGGAAACAGCATTGCCAGAATATCCTGAGAAAAGAAGATCGTGAGTTATTTCTGGCTCAAGCAGGAGCTGGAAGTATCTGACATCTCCCAGTGCCAGGAAAGCTTGTTCTCATGAGAACTGAGCTTCACACCACACGCTCAGGAGGGCCAGAGTTCAGGGGTTTGGAGAAGCCCCCGATGGCCAAACACAACAGGAACTACCCTGTGGTAGTACTGAGGACACCCTATCTGGCATCACCCTGGAGAAGGTCTCAGCTAACCACGACTCATGAGCTAGCACGGCTCCAGGACACCGCCACGGCTTTGCAGTGGCTCTTGGGTGTCTGCTTCTTCTGGGAGCCTCCCCCTCTTCTCCCGCTCCCCCATTCAGGCACTGCTCTTGGGATTATTTTTTTTCCCCTCTGACAAAGCACATACAGATGGTGCGTTGTCTGCCACAATCAAGGGCCTCAGGTGGGTAATGCAGAATGGCAGAACTTGGCATGTACTTGTTTGCCTTAGTGCAATTTTCCCATAATTGCACTTCCTAGATTTTCAGCATCTGCGAAAGATCAGCTTGTGACACAGCAAAATCAGCCTCGCACTTTTCTGGAGTTTGCATCAGGTTAGGAATCAGGCATCCTTCTTTTGGCTTAAATCATTTTGGAAGGGTGGGGAGGGAACCACCCCATTTTTGTGCATAGTCAGTACTGGCTGGACTTTAAAGCCCAGCAGGAAAAGCACAGCCTGTCAAACATATTTAGCTCAACCCTCTGGTGTTGCTTTTTTGCTTTTGTTTTTAGAAAGGTATTGATGAATCTGGCGCAAGTTCTTTTAATTTGCCCAGGTCTTGAGGTGAATTCACTGAAGATTGAACAAGGAGGGCATCCTGGATCAGAACGAAGCCAAAACTTGGGACTCAAAATAGTTCAGTGATGCAAAGAACAGGTAGAGGTTGTGCAGATGGACAACTTCACTGTGACAGGCAACTCTTTCTTACGTCTCCTTATAACCTCCATTTCTTTCCTTTAGACATATGTAGATGCCAATAATGCAACAGAGAAATAGTGAGGAATAGAAATAACTTTAGGACTGAAATGACTGACCTCCCTCGTCACCTGGGAGAGGGCAGAACTAGACTGTGGTGCATCAAGGCGCTAAGGATGACAAAGAGCAGTCCCTGCCTCAAGGAGCCTGCAGTTGCAATGATTGGAAACAGAAAACAAACCTTGGATGTTTGTGGGGAAATACCTTTTGCTCAGACAATCTAGGAGACAGCTTGGGATCATGCTCTGTTATTTATCAAGAGTTGCAGGGTTTTGTACTGGAACAAGCGTCTATTCTTGTATCTTCCCCAGTATATTTCAGATTTCTTCAAGCTGCAGCATTAAATTGAGTTGCTGGAACAAATACTACGCTGAAATTTAGTTCTAAACAAATGGGAGAGCAAGGTTTACTTTTCTGGAAAATCTCAACTTTAGTGATCCTCTTGCACATGTTTGCAGCAATAGCTGCTATTCAGCCAGGCAGCACTGTATTTTTTCAAAGTTTCTGCAGCATTTTGTTCTGTAGCCACCTCTCTTTCTGGCCCCTGAAGTACTCTTGGGGGGTAGTTTAGGTTCCCTCTCGTTTTGAGATAACTAAATCCCCTATTTTGTCCGTGGGGCTTTCCAGGTCAGACAAGTCACCCATTCCCCTCCTCTACTTTAATGAATAGATTTTTGTCCATTTGTAATCAAATTTTAAAGAACATCATCAGCTTAGTTTAGGCTCAGAATAAAATTTTATCATAAAAGGGAGAATAGAAACACTAAACAAAGCTATTTTTTCCACTTTTTATTTTGTTGATGTTGCTTTTGCTCTCAACATAGATGAAACCAGGGCTGGATCCAAACAACTTTAGTAGTGTTGGAGTCCCAAACAAAGCAATACCTGCCTATGGCATGAGAACTGCATTAAACGGCCAGGAGAGGATTTCAGTTTCACCAGCCAGCCAGAGCAAAAGGAATAAAATAAGCTTACAGAAAAACACTGAAAAGAACAAAGGTTTGTGGGTTGTGTTTTTTTATTAGCTTCAGCTCAGAATGAGTTTTATTTATTTCCAGTTTGGTCTTTTTTTTTTTTTTTCTTTCATTAGAGACTGTAGCTAAATACACACCTCTAAGTCATATCTCAGTGCCTGCTCTGATGCTCAGGACACTTAGACTGAGGTTTTGGGCTCACACACATACATACATACACTCACAAAAAAGCCGCTTGCTGTGGCTTTTGCCAGTGAAGTAAAAGCTAACCAAAAACTAACTACTGTCTTAGCAACAGAGGGCTCTTCTGTATTCTGAATTACATCAAGTAATTGGAGCTAAATCTCTTTCCACTTGAGTTATACTCCAGACCTGCAAAGTGATACCCAAACCACTACTTCATCCAAATATTCTTCCCGTCCGATGAGTAGCAGGAAACAATCTCCACTGAGCTGCCTACGTTAATACTGAGCATCTGGGTATGCCTAAGGAATGATGCTGCAATCCCTTCTAAATCCTCCTTTTGCAGGAGAGTTGGGAAGGGAGTTAACTCTTTGCCTGCAGAGGATGAGATAAAGTCCCTACAGTACAAAACCTGGCACAGCATTTTCAGCCTCAGCTGTGCAGGCAGACAAGGTGCAGAGGCAAGCAGCAAAAGGTGAAAGTAGACAATGCTGAATTCTTCTCCCGTGCCAATCTAGAAGCAATACTGATTCAACAGCCAGGCACAATCAGTGCTTTTTGGCCCTGTATATAGTGCTGGATAAATACAGCAATTTACTGATCTCGGGTGGCAGGGACCCTGCCCGAATGAGCTTATGCACTCACTTTAACAGCTGATGTACAGGACAACGAGGTGAAGTGCTGCTGCAACAGGAGCCAAAAGCATCAACAGGAAAAAAAAAAGGAAAGTTAAGATAAACAACTAAGTATTGGAGGGACTAGAAATAAAAGGGCCACTTAACACTTGGTATTGGCACAAACTGCAAAATGATACAATACCAGAAAACAACCAGAACAGCAAGAGAAGAGGGGTTTTCACCTAACAAGATCGCTGTGGGAGCAGGAGCTGTCTGCAAGGGACAATATAGTCCTTCCCATGAAGGAGGAGACACTCTCAAAAGCACTGAGGTCCAGGGCTATGTGCTGAATCTCAGCCCAAGGAAAGTTAGTCAGAATGCTCCTATTGATTTCCAAGAGGACAGGATCTTACCTCTTAAATTTAGGAACACAGTGTAAAAAGCTTTTCTCAGGATGAGTTGCTTTTGTCAAGAGATGCCAAATAACGAATGTGGAGGGGAACAAGCCGTGATGATGTGACAGCACTGTAGCCCAGAGAGTGATGCAGGAGCAGCTGCTGAGCTGGCCTCAGCATCCTCCGTTGGGACAAAAATGTTATTTCATTCTCTTTTCCTGTCCTTTGGGTCTTCCTCCCACAGAAAACAAAAGGCTTCCATGCCCATGGGGTCTGATGAAGCAGGTAGAAGATGCACCGTCTTGCCACTGCCAGTAATTAGCAGGTTCCTTATCATCCAGGTAGTTCTAAGCACCAGGACTGGGAAACCTGGCTGTTGCATCCTGCCCGCTGTGCTCTCACACGCCCCGTATTGTAGATCAATATGTTCTGCTGTCTGCTTTAAAGCTGCCAAACTAAAAACCAGGTCCAGGTTTCAGATAAAAGCAGCAGTCAATCATTATTCCTAGAAGCAGCTGAAAATTTTTAGAGGTTTCTTCCATTAAAAAAGGGGGTCTCTTTCATCTTGAGGGGTTTTTTAGTTTGTTGTAGGTTTTTTTTTCTTTTTGGTGAAAATGGTGTAATTTAGGGCCTTCTTTTATTGGAAAGCTAAGGATTACTTCTAGTACTAACAGGCTATTGTTTTGGTTTTTATTTGAACAAAACTGAGAAATCACAAGGTATGGGCTTGGAGGGATATTGTACCTTTTCATTTTTGACTGTCAATTCTGCACTTTTTTGGCTCTGAAAACTACCTCATCCTTCTGCCTTTCCCTAAATAGAAAGAAAAGATTTGGGGGAGGTGAAAAAAGATGGGAAAGAAAGGATGGAATGGAAAAATAAGAAAATGAGAAAGTGTATATAAAACATGAAAAAGCCCACAAAACTTTTCAAACTTGCAGAAGAAGCATGACCTCAAGATTGCCTCTTTCTCAAAGTGCTTTTTGATGAGCAATGATGCTCCTTGCCACCGTGCCTTCATCAGAGCTCAGTTGTCTCAGAGAGAGGGAGAGAGAAACCCTGTGAGCCCCTGTTCCTCTGCAGCATCCAGCCTTGCATGCGTTGAACCTTGTGTCACGATAACCTTGTGTCACGATAACACGATCTGAGTGGCTTCCCTTCCAGCCCCTGTGCCTCACTAACATCAGCCCTGAGTATGTACACTGGATCCCAACCATTTCAGCCCAACCACTGATACCGTGCTGGGGTGGGTCTTCCAGCAGAAGCTCCCGCGTTTCACAGCGTGGTTACCAGAGAAGCCCTGTTAGCACTGGTGGCTTGGCAAGACATCACAGAGATGGCAGTCGCATTCTGCAGTCTTACAGCGATGGAGGGGGGTTGCAGTGTGGTCTGCTGCTCCAGGTGGATTTTTGATTTGGGCATATGTATGTGTGCATGTCTGCTGAACTTGGTTAACAGAAGAGGTGGGAAAGAGAAGGCTTTTGCATCTCACCCTGGGTCTGAATGTCAGAAAAGTCTTTCAAATGGCCTGGCTGAAAATCCCAGATCAAAATAGCCTTTGATTTTGGAGAGAATCCAGTCAAGATTTGCCTCACTTTAAATCATGTCCATCTCTAGCTAAAACTGAATTCTTCCCCAACAGCCTCGCAGTCACATCACGATTAAAAACACTCTGTTTACTTTCAGATGCAGCTTGTAGCGATTTTGTCCTCTCGCAGTCAGCTATGAGTTTGGAGGAGGTGAAGAGTATTATGTGGCTGCCACATCCTGCATGCTTTCCTACCTAGATACTGTAAATTATGTGTGCAATGGGCCCTGTTACTGTGCAATAACAAGGAGGAAATCCCTGCAATGTACATCTTAATGCATCATCTTCTGCAGCCCAGTTCCACAGGCAGATATGGTTCTGCTTTCCTTTCTGACTTGCTGTCAACAGCCCTTCTCCATATACATGTATAATATATTTTTTATAAGCGGGGAGGTAATCGCTTCAAATCACCCAGGAGATTCTCACCAAGCTGCTCCGTCTGAGCACCAGCGCTTGCCCAAGACAAGGGGAAAGTGGGCTGTCGCTTTCATCTGATTGCCTCAAGCCCCCTCCACAGACTGACTTGCTCTGTGTCAGGCGAACCCTCGCGCCAGCCAAGAGCCACCTGGAAACAATCTCTCATAAAACCAGCTCCGTAAAAGCTATAGCTACTCAATTTGATAGTTCTCAAATTGCTTTTCTCTCTCTCCTTTATTTTTCATAGGACCAGTAAATGGTAAATTGGTCCCCAGTAATCTACTGGAAGGAGCCAAGAGGCACTCAGGACTATTGTCCTATTCCAGAAGCTCAGCTATCTGCTACTGAGCACTAACAGGGGCCTGCAGAGTTACCACCCCCCTGTAACTCAAAAAGATGAGCAAGAATGGCTTTTCTCACACTCCTTGAGATATGGTAGAGCTTCCAGCCTGTTCTGATCGCTGCTGGGTACCCATGACTTCAGCCTTGGGAAGAGCAAACCACCGAGGGACTCCTTCTCCTGGGGACAGGCCACTTCCAAAACAAGATGATGTTGATGGCACCAGGCAACTGACCTCTCTGTTACATCTCCTTTGGGGAGCGGGAGAAATGAGATCTCTTCTGCTCACATGCAGGTTTTGTACTTCTTTCTTGCTCAGGATTAGTGTCAGGCAAGCCCGAGGGTCTGCACAAGAGAAACAAGACCCTAGAGAGCGCTGTGATCCTGTAGGTAGGTGAGAACCCCGAGGAACCCAAGCTGGCCAGGGCACCCAGAGCTCAGGCTTTAGCTGCTTTCTGCAAAACAGAAACCAAAGCAGAAGTCCTGCAGGCTCTGAAGAACAGAGCCCATCCTGCAGGGATGCATAGGTGGGTTGGGAGAAAATGCATGAAAGGAGAGAATAACTATTGAGAGAGGAGACCTGCCAGTCCTTGGAAAAAAAAGACACAGAAGATGTGTCTGAAATGAGAACTGAACGAAGGGCCGTGAAGCAAGCCAAGGGACAGCAATGAAAGCAGGAGTCTGGATTTGTGCATACACAGACCTGAAGGAGGCACACATATTGCCCAAGACCTCTCTCTTGGCCAGGAATATCCAGAAAACTGGCTATCCTGGCCTTTTTCCATCCTTTCCCAGGCTGGGTTTTTGTGATCTGTTTCCTCGGCCACTGGAAATTTACTATAAATACCAGGTACTGAGCAGCCGTTGTATACGAATATCTCCTAACCACCCTTTCTAGCTGCCCAAGGCTGCAAATGATGTGAAAATTGCATATCCCAGTCCCGGGCCTTAGTAGCTATTCAGGGTTTTGGCCACATGTCATTTGTTATTCTTGACTTATGCATACATTCTTCTTATTTATTTTTTGTAAACATTTGTGTATAATTATTCACTCCAGAGTTTCCAGTGATTTTCCCTGGCTCACAGATGTGGCAAAGCTTGTTCCCTGCATCCAGGAAAGGAGGGGTTTTTTGACTACTGCAAAATGGGTTCCTGACAGATTTCAATCTGCTGCTTCCATGTCCGTTCTTGTGATACTTAGCTACCCATGGCAAGAGACAATTAGCTTTTTAAATATAAACCAGAAATGGTCCCAAGCCACAGATTTCACGTCCAGATCCAAATTTGGGGCAGTTCAGATTTGGCCTGACATTTTGGGTTTGGGCCCAGGCCTGACTCTCCTTAGGAAGCAGTTTGACATTTCCAGTTCTGGGAAGCTCCCCTCCCGGGTGCACAGTTGCTCCCCGGTGCAGAACCACCCCCGAGGTCCGTCCCTTCACTGCCGAAAGCTCTCCCGCTGGTTCGAGTTTTTCAAAAAGCCCCTGCCTGTCATTACTGCAGCTAATTCAATTGCTGCAGTGACGGGCGCATGCCTTCCATGATGCTGCTGTGGCATTTTGGTTCCTGCAAGTGCTAAAACCTAGACAAATTGTGCTCTCTGCAGCTATGTGCTGCCCACGGGGAAACACAGGTGATCAAATGGTAAGAGGTTCTTGGGAATTCAGGTTAAATCTTTGGCCATCTGTCTGCAGCTCAGAACTCCACAACCATCCTTACATGCGGTGATAACATTATGTTCACAGTACTGAACACAGAAGCAGGATCCCGGGGTTCAAAGCTCCTGCCTTTACTAAAAATTTAATGCATGTCCTTAAGCACATTGCTCAACCATTTATCTCCAAGGTGGGGAAAAGTACACCATATACTACATATTGGCCACCTCTCCAGGGCAGGCAATGTCTCCTGCTGTGTTAATACAATGCAGCACCGGTCTCCACTGCCACAACAAACTCTTAAGTTCAATGTAATTAACTTTGCTGGAAATAATGACCTGCGCTGTAGTTCACATTCTGATGAACTGAAGTGTGTTTCGCTGGAGAATATTGTGCTTCTGACCCACCTTTCCCCTGGGTGAGCAAGCTATCACTCAATGCTTGATATTTGTTTTGTGGAGCGCATTTTGGATGTGAATTTTCAGTTTAGATTTTATTCTATTCTGCCTTTTTTCTCAAACAACTCAAAGTCTCTTCTTCAGTCATTGTATAAGCAGGTCATCAACAGAACTGGATCCTTCCATATGAGAGCTGAATTTGGGTTTTAATTTATGTTTCCTCCAAATATATCATACAGGCACACTATCCCTAAAGTTTAATCAGTTGTTTTACAGATAATTTTAGATGGATACACCATCACACTCAGCTTAAAGCTCATCTTTCATCAAGAATGAGATGCTCTAAGGAGCTCACGTAAGCAGAGTTCACCAAGCTCAAAATCAAGCTATCAAAGCAAGAGATCTCTTAAACATTGACGTTAAATGCTTCTCTTCGTGACTATTGCCCAAGACTCACTTTACAATTACAATATGTTACCTCCGTGTCGTCATTTAACCCCAGCCGGCAACTAAGGGCCACACAGCCGCTCGCTCACTACCCCCCAGTGAGATGGGGGAGAGAATCAGAAGGGTAAAAGTGAGAAAACTCGTGGGGT
>NW_008825270.1:3369696-3402890 GCF_000699105.1 Pygoscelis adeliae | reverse complement strand
AAGACAAATGCCATCACTCTGAACGTCCCCCCTTCCTTCTTCTTCCCCCAGCTTTATATGCTGAGCATGACGTCATATGGTGTGGAATATCCCTTTGGTCAGTTGGGGTCAGCTGTCCCGGCTGTGTCCCCTCCCAACGTTTTGTGCACCCCCAGCCTACTCGCTGGTGGGGTGGTGTGAGAGGCAGAAAAGGCCTTGACTCTGTGTCAGCACTGCTCAGCAATAACGAAAACATCCCTGTATTATCAACACTGTTTTCAGCACAAATCCAAAACACAGCCCCATACTAGCTACTATGAAGAAAATTAACCCTACCCCAGCCAAAACCAGCACACCCCATAATCTCACCGAGCGGTGATTACTGCAACCTCTGAAGGGAGAAAACTGAAGCACAGAGAGATGAGGTGATGTACTCAAAATTACACAGGATTTTTTATGGCAAAGCTCAGAGAACAGTTGAGAGCTCCTCAATCCTTTTGGTCTTTGTCCATGAGATCGTCCTTCCTTTGATATGCACACCATTCATAGGCACTGAAGTTGTATTAGGAGATCACAGAATGATCCCTGCAAGTATTTAGCCTAATTTTAGCCCCAACATCAACTTTTAGAACATCCTTTTAAGAGAAAATGCCTGGCAGCAATGGCACTGCAGCAAGCTTGATGGAATGGAGCTGGCTTTACAATAGGCTCCAAATGGGCTCATAATGTCTGAAGCATTCATTAAACAAGGCTCACAGATAAAATGCACATATGACACAGTTCTTTATAAAGAGAGGCTTTTATAGGCCAAATGCTGAGGAGCCTCATGAGATTACTAAATAATCCAAAGGGAAGTGCTTGGAAGCCTGTTTCTTGGGACACAGAGAATCAGTCTGGAAAAATGCCATGGAGACAAGACTCTGGGGATGGATCAACCCTCTCTCAGGTCTTGGTTATGGATCAGGCTGGTTTTTCCATCCGTATTTTCTTCCATGAAATATAGCCTTTCTGGATCCAGCGCAAGGAGTGACAAGGAGCAGGAGGAGAGGGGAGGTGCCACCTGTACTCAATTCCAGTTGTTTCATCAGTTCCTCACAGTCCACTTGCAAGCCAAGGTGACACAAATGAGTTAATTTCCATGGTATACTGAGGCTAATTGGAAACAGTTCTCGGGCCCTGTAAAGCATTAAGCTAGACTGCGAGTGATAATTGCTCACCTGCTGCATGGGCCTATAAGAGGCAGTGTATTAACTAGCACATGGGGTTTTATCACTTCCCTGGGACAGCAGGGGCTGGACTTTTTCCAGCACCCATAGCACTGAAAGCAAGATGCTGGATTAGGCCTGTGGTTTATGGGCATTCAGGCAGGGAGAGCTACTGATACAGGGACAGATTCAAGCTTTCATTATATGCTTTCTTGGGTCAGGGAAGCTTTTTTTCTTAGCACTGTTGTCATATCAAGTTGGCATAAATAACTTCCTTCCTTCCTGAAGGCGTGGAAGAGAGGTTTAGTACTGTGTTGCAGGGTAAAAGTACAGATATTTGAAAGTATAAGGAGCCTAAGTACTTCTTAAGGGTCTAGACCTCTCTATTGCAGGAGTTCGGGCTGCAGAAGTGTTAGAAAGACTCTCAGCCTGTTTATTTTAAATTCCAGCAACTCTTATAGCTACTCATAATTCTTCTCTATCTCCTTTTCTTTTTCTCTACTTTCTCCTCTTTACTAGAAAAGCCAGACATTTCTCAGAAATCATAAGCAGTACTTTGCCTGAGAATGGGAGATAAAATTGTTGTTGTTTTGGGGGGTTTTGATAGATTGAGATGAGACTTCATCAAGGAAAGCCTCTATTTTTTGAAGTGCTGACCACTCTCCTTCTGTAGCCTGAGTGGGAACAGAACTGCTCATTTCCAGAGCCTGAAATGGTAGTTTTTCTCAGGAAAGATTAGAAATATAATTGCAGCAGGACTTCAGTGGAAGCTGAAAATAATAGAATGAAGTTATTAGAGAGATCTATCAGGGGATCCTGGTACCATCATTAATTACTTGTGTTGTTCAGCAGCAGCTGCAAATCACACAAGAAGCAATGGGGACTGGTATGCTGTATGACCCATATATCAAAGTTTGATATGAAACTTAACTTTTTACAGAAGTTATCATGAGGCCCTCAGTACTTTGTACTGCTTGAGACCCTGGGAGTTTGTCATGAACTGGGACCTGAGACCAAGTCTCCCAGCCTTGTTCTTGGATGACCATAATATGTTAGCACTAATTTTGGCTTTTACTGAACAGGTGAATGGGTGGCTCAGGCATTGAATAGAGTTATCATGGCTTAATGGCATCAGCTGAAGTGTGATATCTGAGTATTTACTGAAGAAGTCATCTTAATGCCTTCAGAAATAGAGGCAAGTGGTGTGGCTTTTCAGAATGACCAAGTATCTACACCTTCAAATCAATTAAAATGATGCCAGGGAAAGAATTTAGACATCTACAGGTAATTAACTCTGTCAAAAACACCAGAAAACCAGGCTTTTTCCATGAGGTTCTTACCACTTCTATTTCTGATCCTGGTCTTGAAACATAAAGACAAAAACAGGCTAACTTCCAGCCTTTTCCACTGGTGCCTTGACACTCTGGGGCTAAGCCAAGATCCAAAAGCTCAGAGACTGGCAGAAACGTAGTGATAAGTATGTGCCAGAGGCTTGAGACTGTATTAGAATAGCTTGAGCATGAGGAAAGGGGAAGAAGTTCTGAGCTGTTTTGTCAAAGTAAAATGGAGCATCCTTTTCCCCAGGATCTGTCACGTCCTGGCAGTCCCTCGTTAATGGTGTGTTCCCATCAGGGGGTCACTGCAGGAATGTGGCTCTTGGAAAAACCCAGATACCAGTTTCTAGCTGGTGGGAGCTGAGAAGGTGCTCTTATCTGGGCAAACTGTACAAAGTGGAAACTGTTTCCTTCTAATGAAGATGTTTAAGCAGTTCCTAACAAAAGCATTGCTGTAAGGAGAAAAAGGAGTGTCCTGTGATTATTCACAAGTAGGAAACATTTTATGGCCCATGAACTTCTCAGGAATGACACGTTTTTCAGGTGGTCTGACTGTCAGATGCCTGATTTTGATGGATGATGCTAAGCATGGACATAATCACCATCTTGGTCTCAGAACCAGCCAGTAAGATATGTTAAGATTTTCCAAATGTTTCTCCAACAATAAAAGGAAATGTAAAGTTAATCAAATTGTCATGAGAGATCAGAGCCCAGCAAGGAGGGACTAAGACTGACATTTGAAGTAGAAGCACTAATAAAACAGACGGCTGCTTGCTGATCCTGTCCGTGCTTGTGTTTAATTTAAACAAGTTAACGATGAATGGGGTTTGTGGAGGAGGGGCAGGGGTGCTGTCGAAATCGATGTATGTACCAGCCATTTAAAGAAAGCAGAGAAATGGTAAATCTCTAGCTGTCTGCGAATATCGTGCCTCAGCAGAGAGGTTCTGCAAACATCTCTGTTGGCATGTTTGGAGCAAGATGCCATCCTGTTCTTTGCTCTACCTTACCTATGGCTGCTTGTTGCCCAGACAGAAGCTGGATAAAGTTAATCCCTGGTGCCTTTAGATTGATTTACTGCATTGTGCTCAGCCAAATTAGTTCCAGCACCTAAACACCATCAAGATAATTTCAAAAGACAAGTAAGGTGAGCTCATCTCATTTCCTAGCTTTCCAGTTATCAGTCTCTGATATTCCATGCATGCATGTGTGTGGCTTGAGCAGCCATTTCTCTCTGAAGATCTCCTCCACTGTAAGTCTGCTGGACACGAGGATCCTGGGATGCTCTTTGGAGAAGGTAGCTGCCACCTATTGAACAATGAAGTTGAATGTCATGGCCCTGCCTGTTCTGAGTGGTAGAGACACAATACCTTGTCAGGTGTCTTTCACATTGAGCTGGATTGTTATGTGCCAACGTGCTTTTTCCACCCAGTGGTGCTGCCAGCGGAGTTGGAAGGAAGTAGCTCTGTGCGTGACAAAGCCGTGAACTGCAGTTTTGCTCTCTTTGGGATACTAATCACCACACGCTGCTCCCACTCTCTGCTCTCTTACCCCAGCAACCATTTTGTCCACAGAGGGACCATTTTATCCTGAAATCCAAGCGTTCATGTCCTACAGAAACCCTTCAACCACCATCAGGTGGCAATGAATTTCAATCAGCGCTGCCCTCCAGGCACCGGTCGGACTAGGGGCCTGGAGATGAGAAGCTGCTCTGTTATCCATTACTCATCCCCCGAGCCAGCCTACATCGTGTTTTGTTCTGGATAAATACGATCAGGAGGCAGAAGCACTCCTCTGTTCCCTGGTGCCTTTCATTAGATCCCACCTTGCAAGTATTGGTTCTGCTGCAGGGCAGCGAGGAGGTCAGGACGGGCAGCCAGGGTGGCCGGCGGGTCAGCCCCAGCCCATGGGCCAAACAGATGAAGTGGCTCAACCCGTCGCTTCCCTTTGTGCCCTGCAGCAGCACGGCTCCCCGGCCACAAAGCCTTCTCTCTGTGGCATGCCGGGTGACCCTTGCTCGCCTGCCTTTTTGCTCTTATTCTTCTCCGCAGTTCCTTCCTTTATCAGATTAACTTTAATTAGTGAAATCAGAATCACATGGAGTGGGGAGGAAACGCTCCAAACACGGCGGATTTATTTTCAGCTGAAGAAAAAGCGAGGTGCATGCAGGCTCTCGGGAGGACTTGGATGAGGTTTTGTCTAGAAAACTGTCTGTGGGTGTGAAAGCAGTGGGGGGCTGGGAGTGTGCGGCAGGGCGAGAGAGAGCCAATGTGTCCTTTGTGAGGTGTGCGTGCAAAGGAGCTGCACCCACACATGAAGCATATACAGTTACAAGCACGTGTTAGCTAACACTTACATGAGGGAGGCTGGAAATGTCCATGCGAGTCCCTTGTAGGCAGCATGAACTAAAGGCTAGAGTGGTGCTCTGCAGCATGTGCCCCACAAAATCCCAGGAGTTAGTCTACGAAATGACTGCATAGCACCTATGTGCATGTATGCACAAAGCACAGGGAAAAATGAAAGCAATAAACCATTTTTATTTGATAGTGTAGCAACATGGTACAGGGTAATCTGTACAGGGAGATTTTACAGAAAATCAAAACAAGTTTGACAAACAGCAGGCCAGAGCAGAGCACTGGGATGAAGATGATCTGAGCTCTGCTCCTGGTTCTGCCCTGACCCTGTCTCCCTGGAGCATTTACCTGGGGGCCAGGGGACACGAGCATTGCCTTTAGTGCCTCTCGACAGTATGCTTGTGTCCACTAATGCAGCACAGGGGCCACCGCATAGCATCACGATCTTTCCTCATTCATATTACTGCTGTGTCTACCCCAATACCCAATCTCTGAGTTTTTTTTGTCTCTCTCATCTTTGGCCTGGGGCTCTTGTTCACTGCGTGTATTTTCAGTCTGGCGTAGCATGAACAGATATGTGGCCTCTGGTTGCTGCAATGACGGATGTTTTTGAATGCATAATATTGGAAATCTCTCTGACTAAAGAAATTCTCCATTGCTGTTGGCCAAACTCCGCTTCTGACTGAAATCTCTGCATATGACACCTTCATAACACCTCCACGTTAGACCAGGCATCCAGTTCTGGTTTCTGAGCCGAGCTCTCCCTGCGTATTTCCTGGACTGAGTGGCTGCTCTGGAATGAACGGTAAAGGGCCTCTGGTTACAAGACGCAGCACCATGTCTTTGCTGTCACTAAAGACGGGCGCATCTTCCAGGGAATCCACATTCCTGAGTGCTGACCCTCTGCTCTTGGGCACTGGAGCAACCATCCAGCTGCAGCCACGCTGGCTTCCAGCAAGTGCCGTGAGGTGCTCAGCAAGTGAGATCTCATCCAAAAAACTTTCTGGAGAGTTGCTGGGGCTGGGCCTCCTGGCTGCACTGCTCCCTCCCACAGCTAGAAGTCCTGAATGAGGCCCATTCAATGAGAGCATATTAGGATAAGGGGAAGCACAGGTAGATGAGTACCATTTTACGGTAAAGATCAGAAGGGGTATGAAAGTGAAGTCTCCCTGTATCTGTTCAAGATATGTAGCATCTTCTGAGAAGAACTGAAATGGATGAAAATATTCTCCCGTGATCCTGCTGTGGCATAGGGCAGGAAGGGAAATACCTAAATAAAAACATTCAGAAGATTGGAAGGAAGATGACTTTGGTGGCATGGACAAGACCAGACAGTAAGGGTTAAGCAAATCAGAGCCTGGTTCAAAATCCAGTAAACGAAAAACACTGTGAATGGATGTTGGCAGCAGCTGTCCTTTACAAGGTTTAAAATAATTTGTGAGACCTCTAGTGGCTCTGCCTGCCATCCCCAACTCAGCACTCGCCTGAACTCATAGAGGATGAACATGAGGCATCCAAACTCCCCCTGCCTGCAAGGTCTCTCTCTCTCTCTGTCTTGTATAGGGTGCAGAAGAAGACAGTGGCCCATAACACTAAACAAACTTTGCTGCTGATGAATAGTTGTGGCTTCTCTTGGCCACATAACACCACCGAAATCCTCTCAGGCAGAGTCACAGGGCTCAGGCACACAATCGAGCAACTCGCTGCACACCAGCCAAGCCGTCTGGCTGCCTTGAATCCGCAGCACACCTGGGGAGGTCCCCAGGGCTTGAGCTCCAGGCAGGGAGTGTGAGCAAGCACACATCGCCTCATTTGAGTGGTGTCTGAGGGCACATGCTGGACCAGGAGGGCTCAGCTGATGTATGGTAACACCAGCATGCATCTGAGCCCTCCACATGGGATCCCCACTGCATAAGCCCATGACCCTTTTTATGCTCACTTTTATTAAGGTGGTTTGTGGGCCTCTCACAGGTGCATCTCATATAGGAGTGCAGCAAACTGCCTCTGGCTTCTCCTAGAAATCAATTCCAGATGTACTGGAGTAGAGCTTCCCTTCAGAGGAAATAGATGTTTTCAGGTAGGGCCCAGTCTATGAAAACTCAGAATACTTCCTACACTGATGAACAAAAACCTTTATTGCAACTACTCTGCTTTTTGACCTTTCTGTTTCCCTCCAATCTTTGTGCAACATGCTAATATGAACAGTCTTAGTTTCTTCTTACCATCCCTGTTCATGTAACGTTCAAAATTTCCTTTGTTGCTGAGAGCAGCTTCCCTCAATGTCTCTCTGTCCATGTACTTTGAGGCCTTTCTTCTTTCCATCTCTGCTGAGACACCCCCTCCATACCCTTCTCCTGCCATGTGTTCCTGATGATTGAAATCATCCTTTGCTTCTCGTGCAAACAAAATTATTCTCTTGCTCCATTCAGAGCTCTCCTTGACACATTTCTGACAATAATATCAAATAGCATAGATTTTAGATTATTTTTATGATCTGCGTGAATTTGATATGGAAACTTGATCATGTATCATAAGCAATTCCCAAGGCCCCCACCACTCTGAGTTTTGAGCATGCTCCACTGGGTCTGTTAATGCCATGCCAGAGCTATAGGAAAGGCTTTAAAATCCACTCCTGGCTTTGAAACTGGGACATAAAATCTGTGTTTTTCACTTCATAGCAGAAGGCCTTCCTCCCATTTGAGCTTGACTTGGCTGTCCCGTGGAGGGCTGCAAAGGACAGCACTGATATGCATGGACAGCTTGGTAGGACACCAGAGCTGAGGGGTGCAGCTTGCTCTGTTCATCCCAGTGACAAAGGGGCATTAACATTTTTGTCTGTAGGCTTCCAGTTATTATTGTTAATTGACACGATGCTATCATTTTACTAGAAAAAGCCAAGCAATCTGTTTATCGGTGTCCCACACTGCCTTCCACATGTCACCAAATATGAAATGCTCTGGTTTCTTGTAGCCAGATGCCTTAACTTTTCCATTTTTCACCCCAACCACTTCCACAGTACCACTGCAATGTTAATGCAAGAATCTGTAAGTGTAAGGGCAAAGTAAAAGGAATGTAGCTTAATATCCAAGCAATTAGCACAAGGGTTATTGTGCTGAAGGCATTATTCATTTTTAATTATCTGAAGCTGCTGAAAAATTCCTAGGACTGCCTCCAATAGGGCGCATGAATCAAAGCCCACACACAGAATGGTAGCATGTTGCAAAGGCAAGAGGAGAAGCAGTTGGCCCACTTTCACACAAAGTTTCTCAGCCCTGGCCTGGGACTTCTTGCAGCAGTAGAGAGCCAGCTGCTTGCAGCTGAGACCTGTTTATTTCTGGTGGGCATACTCCTGAGCTCACAAAAGTAAGATAATGAGGAGGAAGGAAACAGGAAACATATCTGCATGTTCAGTCGCATTGGTTAATTTGGGCCATGTTTCCTCTGATTAAAAAAAAGATAATAACAATAGTAACTTCTGGGTCATATTTGGGGAGGGAGGGACAGTAGGAATGGGGTTGAATTTTTCAAATAGAAATGCCACCCCCAAGTTAAATATACTTAACAGGCATATTTTCAGGGTGTTTACTTGAACGTGTGTATTGATTCACCACACTTGAAAGAACAATATACACTGGGCTTGTCAGCTTCCAGCAGAGAACACAATAAATTCTATATAATTCAATAAATTGTAATCAAAAGATGAATTACAAATCTACTTTCTTTTGTCAAGGGCAAGGCAAAGATGGCAATGTACAGAAACAAGGAAATAATGTTTGGGGTTTACTTTTCTAAGTTTATTGAAATTTAGTTTTCTACTTCCTCAGGATTTTTCTCTTTCAGCTGAAGAGAGGAAAGACTCCAGCTCCTTTGCAGCTGCTTCTTTTAGGGCCTGCCTTTGTGCAACAGATGGGCAGGACTGCGGGCTTGATGCTCAAGGCCAGATCGAGCATCACACCCCCAATATTTGTATACACTCCCTTGAACAGGAACTGATGAAAGGTCTGCTTGACATGGTGCTGAGGAGCTGCTTAAGAAAATCAGCCTCTCTAGCCCTAAACATTGCTCCTCAGAACAAGATTCACTGGAGTTTGATTGCAGTCTTGTTCCCAGCTGTCTCTTGCACCACAGGGTTTTCTGTGCAGGAGGAGAACTGTCTTTGCTAGCTGAGAGATTCATGTTATTTTCTGCTTGGAAGATGGGGTCTTTCACATTACAGGGCTGGCTTGTCCTAGGAAGGCCTCTGAAATTGGGTGCCATTAACAGCCCCTTCCCTGTCCCGTGACAGAGCAGAGCCAGACTCTGTTCTGATGCAGTCCTGATGCTGAGCATCATTTGGGAAGTTTTGTCCACTGCGGTTTACAGAGAGCAATACATAAATAAATGCAATGTGTTTTGTTTGTTTTAGGAATGAAAGACTTTTCCTCGAGTCTGACTGCAACAAATTCCCATCCTCCTTTGTTCCTTGGAGTTGAAGTGGACACATATAATTAACCATCTCTCTCTGCTGCTCCAAGTTAACAGCCTTGCCGTGTTCCCTAACCAGCGCATTCCTTCTGATTTACATGCCTCTTGCTGTCCCTTTTGCCTCCAAGATCATATCAAGACATCAGAAACTGTGTATAAAAAACAAACAATTTTCATTTTGGCAACCTGTCCAAGTCCTGTTGCTAGATGGTGTAGTAAGGATGAGACACAATTTTTCAACATGACAGAAAATGGACTTCAGAAAGGGATGCCAGTTTTGTACCTAACTGGGAGTGTCAGGGGCTCTGACATTTCTCATGCACATCTTGGGCAGAAAGGAGAAAATTTTAAGGTGTGATTTAAGCAGATCAGAAAAAGTGTAACTCTCATCCTGCTTTAAATCAGTGCTCTTTTGATTTAACTGGAGTCAGTTAGGAATCTGAAGAAGCTAACCAAAAATATACATCCATTGAGTAATTTTCTCTGGGTTAGCACAAGTAGTGTCATAACGTGTATGAGTAAAAAGGATGCACAGGACCCCACTAAACAACTCATGAATATTGTGAATACAGTGCAGCAGAGCATCGGGACCATTTTCTGACCCAGTCAGTGCCAGGGCCCTGCTTGCACCCAGCAAGCACAGGACCGGGGGTGACGGTGTGCAGGGAGCAGCGGGACTGGAGGCTTCTCCAGCAGCCCCACTACCACGTGTGTCATCCTCTCAGGAATTATTGTGAAATACAAATAGTACTGGGTTTGGGAAGCAGGTGGCAGCTCTTACTCCATTTAACAGTGGAAAACGACTGGTTAGGTTTTATATTTTTTCTAAACAGAAGTTGAACAGAGTGCTGCTGTTCCAAATGTTCTTCTCACAGGAACTCTCTTAATCTCTGTTTACAAGACAAAATGTGTTCTAGCACAGAATTTTAGAAAATGTCATATTTTTTAAATGGAACAATATTTGGGCTTCTTTTTCAGCAAAAATAAGAAGCTATTATGGGAAAAAATGTTGGTATTAGGAGGGAGAGGGAGGAAGGCAATATTTCCTTAAGCTACAGATTTTAACCAGCTTTTTAAAAAATATTTGCTTTTCTGAACTGTTGAATGGGGTACATCCCTCTAGCATTGCAAGCCAAAAAATAGAGAGAGAACTGGCGCTTTTTCTAAGAAAGAAAAAACCCCCTCTCTTCACCATTCCAGAGGAAATTGTTAGTGACAATGAGCCACAGACTGTGAACTTAAAATTCCTTGCATTTGAAATGGTTTGATTTTTTTTTTTAATGTTTTACTTCCAGCTCTGACCACCCACAAGGGAAAGGAAAAACGGAGAAGAGCGTACAGCTTACAGAAAAAAGATTCCTGCAACAAAAGGACCCTTTATTAGCTGTACTGATTATAAGGTATCTCTTATGACAGTTTCCAGGGTATGTCCAGCACTGTAGCTTGGAGGTAAGAAGATCAGATCAACGTTACCAATTCTGGGAGTAAATTTTCAACATCGCTGACTGGAACTGAAGAGTCAAAACTGAAAAATACCACATCTAAAAGGCTAAGATTTTTTTTTTCCTTCTAACATTGAAACAGGAAATACAGACTATTAAAGTTTTTAACATAGAAAAACATTGCATTCTGGTGTCACCATACTGATAAACTTGAATTCCTAAGTCACACTCCGTTGTAATTCTTCTGAGTGCCCTGCACAGAAGAAATGTCATTTTTACTTGAGAAACAAGTAGATTTGCAGAAGTCTAGTAGGATTGTCCTCTGATCTCTATAAAAATAGCATTATCTCTGCATTCCTAGATGAAAAAAAAAAAAGTCCTTGATTTGCTAATATCACTTCAAATTTTAATGAAAAGCAACGAAAAGGCCTGCATCAATGTTTAAGCAGGCACCTGTCTTAAGTAATAGTTTTTATTTTGAGAGAGTGGTTTCTATCCAAGACCTTGTAAATCACTATCCACTTTGGACGCCCTCATTTTGAGATTTCTGGCTGGTGCCCCTCCAGCAGGGGGTTGACTTCTCATAGCTAAAGTGGCCTAGACTTTTTAAAAATCAGACCAAGTAATAAAGCATGGATGAAAAGAATCTTGTACCCTTCTACTAATTCCCCAGTTAAGTCTTCATCAAAGACATCTTTTCAGTCAAAACTTAAGCTATAATTCTTTCTCCTGTTTCTCTCATATTTACTTCCAGCTCTGACCACCCACAAGGGAAAGGAAAAACGGAGAAGAGCGTACAGCTTACAGAAAAAAGATTCCTGCAACAAAAGGACCCTTTATTAGCTGTACTGATTATAAGGTATCTCTTATGACAGTTTCCAGGGTATGTCCAGCACTGTAGCTTGGAGGTAAGAAGATCAGATCAACGTTACCAATTCTGGGAGTAAATTTTCAACATCGCTGACTGGAACTGAAGAGTCAAAACTGAAAAATACCACATCTAAAAGGCTAAGATTTTTTTTTTCCTTCTAACATTGAAACAGGAAATACAGACTATTAAAGTTTTTAACATAGAAAAACATTGCGTTCTGGTGTCACCATACTGATAAACTTGAATTCCTAAGTCACACTCCATTGTAATTCTTCTGAGTGCCCTGCACAGAAGAAATGTCATTTTTACTTGAGAAACAAGTAGATTTGCAGAAGTCTAGTAGGATTGTCCTCTGATCTCTATAAAAATAGCATTATCTCTGCATTCCTAGATGAAAAAAAAAAAGTCCTTGATTTGCTAATATCACTTCAAATTTTAATGAAAAGCAACGAAAAGGCCTGCATCAATGTTTAAGCAGGCACCTGTCTTAAGTAATAGTTTTTATTTTGAGAGAGTGGTTTGTATCCAAGACCTTGTAAATCACTATCCACTTTGGACGCCCTCATTTTGAGATTTCTGGCTGGTGCCCCTCCAGCAGGGGGTTGACTTCTCATAGCTAAAGTGGCCTAGACTTTTTAAAAATCAGACCAAGTAATAAAGCATGGATGAAAAGAATCTTGTACCCTTCTACTAATTCCCCAGTTAAGTCTTCATCAAAGACATCTTTTCAGTCAAAACTTAAGCTATAATTCTTTCTCCTGTTTCTCTCATATCAGTTGTGCATTTTTTACGAAATAAAAAATTATTCTCAAGCTTGTGTTGACGACTGTGGATATTCCTACCCTGCGAGGAAACGAACTGCAGAGGTGTCTGAGCTGCTTTTGTCCAGAGTTAGCACGTCCCTACATCCATGCAGCACTGAGGAGATGTTCCCAGCACAGACCTTGAAAGCAGTCCAGCCTTTAGGAGGGGATGTGCTTGCATTTATAACCCCTCTTCTCTCAGGCAGAGCACACCAGCAGCACTCCCAGATCACTTCTGTTCCTGGGGGAACCTCAGTGTGAGACCTCTGGTGTGCTTCACCGAGTCGCAAGGACAAGCTAGCTCAGCCCTCTTGAGCAACAACTGAGCAACACTTAACTCAGGCCTGCACCATTGGGGCCAGCAGACCCTGCCTGCAGGCACAGCTTTAGCGACAGTACCGCCCACCCGCTCTGCTGAGCAGCAGCTCCCCAGCGACTGGGCAAGCAGATGTGTTTCCATGTGGAGAGTTGAGGTTCGCTTGCATTCTTACTTTACAGGCTGCAAACCAACCCATCAAGCTTGCAGTGACCACATGCAAATTGCTGCCACCAAGGGTTCACCTTTTAGCTTATGTTTTCTTCCCCTTCTCTCAACAATGTCAGTCCAGCTGGGACTGTGTCATGCTCACTAGTGTGTTACATCTCTTCAGAGGAACCCTGAAGAACTTTCATCCTTTCGGAATGAGATAGGCTTGAAGGAATAGTATTGCCATGGCTTTTCAAGCAAGGTGGCTTGATGGGAGGTGTCGGCTCTGCAGTGCCTGTTCCTTGCTCTGCTGTAAGAGCAAGGTTACAGCCTGCACAGGAAAAACTTCCATTTGTGGTGGCAAGGTATCCTCGTAACTACCTGACAGAAGCAGAGCAGAAACTTCACAGACCGGTGACTCCTGGTGATGTTTCTACACATACAAATGGAAGAATAGGGGAGTGGGTGTATGGTAAACATTAGCATTTTCTCTCTTTTCCTCACTTTCAAACTGATCAATCCAAACAAGGCTCTAAAGGAACAAGAGATCCCACCACAAATGAGAAAATGTAAGACCAGAAGTCCAAGCCTCTTCCTTTTTTCAGCAACACCTTTCATGGCTTTCCATGTGTAACTGAGAAGTAGCTGTGCTTTGAAAGTAAACTCCTGTGGAAAATGACTGGTTGTCCTCTGCAACGGAAAATTTAGGTAGTAAGGTAATTCTTGGGCCTGGTTTGTATCACCATAAAAAAAAAAGGAGAAGGGACCAGTGATAGCTCCACTCCTCTGGCATGGGTAAAAGGAGTCTAGTTTGATATGTGACATCGAGGGATATTTCCTTGTAGGCTCCAAACCAGAGAAGTTCTTGTTAAGCCCTTGGAGATGATCAGCTGCAGAGCAGTGGGAAATCCTGCCTCAGAACCTGGAAAATCCGAGGTTGAAAGTTTCATCTTTTGCTTGTGTTTAATAAGTTGAGCAATACTGGTTGCTAGGCTTTGTAATACACCAAGCACATTCTCTTCACTTTTTTATATATGCCAGGGAATGCCAAAGGATGAGGGTGAAATTAGGAATATTCCTCTCAGGTAATGAGGAGACTGTTCAGATGCATGAGTGATACCCTTGGTATAAGAACAAGAGGAACTAAAGAGAAATCTCATTTTTTCCGGAGTGAACAGACAATTCATGTTATTCTAATTGAATTATTGTGCTAAAGGACAACTTTAGAGAATTAGAGCCAAAGTACCAATGATTCTTGTTTTTCTCTCCACGCATAGCATCGCTGTTTTTAAATATTATGTCCTATTTGCAGTGTTACATTTAGTAGGACTCTGCTATTTAATATTGTTATTCTTCTCCATCTCTGCCAGAAGTTTTGGGTTTCGGATACAGTGGAGCCCATCTGAACAAAAGCGTTCGTAGTTCCTCATTGCTGCTCCACTGCCCTGACTTCATTGCCTCTGGCCCTGCCTGAGACTCACAGCCTTAAGAGTTGACAAGCTGAGAAATCAGGCCAAAGAGAACTTGAAGCTGCAGCAGTGCAAATAGTTGCAGTCATTGTGAATTTAAGGTGGGGAAAATGAAGGGAAAAAATGCTAGGTCCAAGGAACCTCTGAGTTATGAAGTCAGTGTCACCCAAGAAAGAGATCATGGGACAATGACACATTGTCCCACAGTCCCATGACCCATGGGACATGAGTCAAGACCAAAGTTCTACTGCTCCTCTTAATCATGACCCTTACATCCAAGTATGTTCTACTGAGAATTAAATCAGGAAAGTTCTATGGCTACTGTTAGATGGGCAGGTCGTGCAAAGCAGGCGTAGCTCGTTCTGGACCAACTTAGGACTCTCTCTACCCCAGTCTTAGTAAGTAACTGAGAGAGTAATACCTATTCACCTTTGCAGTTTCAATTACATTTTTTTATTCCAAGTTCTCAGTGTTGGTAAGGATTGAGACTTGGATTAAAAATTTAAAAATGACTCCTCGCACTCAAAAATAAATGTTAGTTAATACTCACTGGAAACCTGCTCAGTGGCATGGCTTCTTCAGCTCTATTACGGGCAGATGGCCTGTATTGGAAATTGAATTCACACAGCTTCAGTGAACATTAAAACAATCTTTCATGGTCTAACCAATATCTGATATCTGACAGTGCCCCAAACTGCATGTAGGGCAAGGACAAAGCCACAGCAGTACTGCAGGAGGGCACTCTCCAGCGAGGACCACCAAAGGCAGAGGAGCTGTCTTTTTAATTCGCTCAGGGACACTGTTGGTTTTTTTTAAACTCGCTGGAGACTGGGCTGCCTAAGTACTGTGAGGCGCCTGGACATTGCCATAACTAAGGTGTGATCACACAAGAGCATCTGCAGGCACCAGATTCCTGTGGCTGGCTGCACCTCCTCTCTTGTCCATCTGCCATTCCCACCCCAAGCGCAGGAAAGCATGCCATCTTCCCAAATGTCTGCTGAACATTTCATGTCGGGAACACACACCTATCTCCACCAAATGTTTAGTCTGCTGTATTTTACAAGGCATTAATCTTTATCACCAATGGCAATATGTGCTTGGGATTCGTATTATCTGGCAGCCACTTCATCTTGCTGCACCTTCATCTTGCACTTCATCTTGCTGTAACCTTTTCTGTGACGAGGGTATTGGGCACCTTTTCATGCAAGTTTCCAGTGGAGCTGCCTGTGGGCTGCAAGGCCATGACCCCTCTCACTGCCACAGGTGCAGTGGGGTCCAGCTCCCCCAGTCTGTCTTTCACCGTCTCTTACACCTCATATTTCTCCGTGCCAGTGGTTCCCTGGCACACGAAAGAAGCCTTTTGGTCCACACGACATCTGGTTTAAACAGGCTGACAGCAGGCAAGTTTGTGAATGTGTGTTTGGGCAGATGCACAGCACAGAAACATGTCCTAATAACCACTGCGGGGAATGTGCAGTTGGACGCATGATGGGCGCTTTGCCCACTCATGCATTCACCACCCCTTGTCAGCCACGCTCAGCACAGTGCTATTTCTCCCCTTTCCCATCCACCACAACCTCTGCCGCATGTTTCCCATCCTGCCCCACGTACCCTGCACTGCAGAGGGCATGCGACAGCCAGACCTAACACGAGATGACAGTGCAGAGGGGCAGAGTCTGCAACTTTCACCCTTTCTAGCCCATACTTGCTTGCGCAACCAAGATTTACTCATTCTCCTGCAGCCCCATATGGCTTGGCACTGGCAGTACCTTCTGCCCCAGATGCCCCAGCAACACCTCACATCCAACTATCCTGCTTGCCCTGGGGCACACATGCTGATGCGAGGCAGCGTTCCTCCAGCCCCATCCAGAGCACGAGCTGGGAAAAGCCCTCTCCCCACTGCTGCCTGCCCAGTCCCGGTCCTGGGGACAGGGAACTCTGGGGCTCCACAAGTGTTCGGCACCTGCTGCCTGCCCCGGCTCCCAGCTGCTGCCTGGCCAGCCCTGCTCTCCCCGTTGGCTGCGGGAAGCAGCCGCTGAAAGGCGATCTGCCTGACCTGATGTGAAAGGGATTTCACTGGTGTTAGGACACTTGATGACAGGGGGGAGGAAGGATTGAAATGAACTCCTTCCATCTTCCTGATGCAAAATGAGTGCAGACACATTGCTTTAATATCTTCTTTGTAATTCATTTCCTCCAGTAAAGACTGAAGACTTGATGCTTTACGTGTCTCTGGGTTTATGCCAGCAAAGTACTTGTAAACTCACCCATCTGGACTAGACAGGGGTCATTAGTAGTTCTGATCCAGCTCTTTGTATCCTCTCCAAGATGGGCATTAGCCCTGTATGAGTATTGAGAGCTCACCTACTCCTCTAAGAGGTGATTTAACTGGTTTATACAACAGCCTTTACCTTTTCTCGTCATTAAGACCTTGTGTTTCTCGGGCTGTGTCCTGATGTCTTATCTGCCACCGGCAAAAAGCTATGGTTGAGTCCATGGATAAGAAGGGTTCCTGCATAACCCCACAGTAACAAATCTCAGCTGCTGCTCACAGTGGGCAGCATCAATGCCTGTACTTACAGGCTCACCACAGATCTCTGCAAGGAGGGAAGAAACTGCTTGGGCTGGGAGGAGGGTCAATTCTCCTCGAAATGTGCCAGCCAGCTCACCTCCGGAGGGAAACCCAAAGACCAAGGCTCAGGAATTGCCAGGTCTCCTTTGCAGAGCCATCTTCCCAGACATTTTATGGGGCTGGGATCACACTCAAACCTGAAAAATCCTTGAGGCCAGCATATATCTTAGAGGCAATGAGTAACAGGCCAAGACCCTCTCTAAGGGATTGCCCACATAGCGAAGAGCCTGCTTGCACCATGCTTCTTGCTGTCCGAGTCCCCCCTGCTGGGAGAATCCCTTCCTCATGGTAACGAGCAGAGGGAACAGGAGGCAAGGCTGCTGCATCTTCCTCGCTCTTGATGTTGCCACTAAGCATTAAGGATGGGTGACCACCGCATGTCAAGTTTTCTCCCAGGCTTTGCTCCTGCTATGTGATTCAGTTGGGCATATTGCCTGTTTAATGTAAATTATGTTTGGAGTTTATTTGTGTTCAGGAGCCTGGAGGCCTTTGAGCGAGAGACTCCTGTAGATGAAAGTCTATTATTAGTGTTTGTAATATTGAATAACACCTGTAAGCATTATGTAGTGTCAGCACATTTGTCCCTGCAGGGAAAGGAGACTCGGTTGTTGCATCCCAGAGCCAGTGCCATCTGGTTTGGTACTTACACAGTGTGGAAAATACAAAGACTGCAAGTTTTCCATTAGAGGGCTTACTGACACTAGACTCCATTTAGGAATCAGTCTTAGTAAATTGAATTTATTTGGAAATATACACAGCCTCTGAATCAGTTCAGACTGTCTTTTAACTACATGTGTCTGTGCTATGTATGTTGATGGAAACATTTAACCCATTTAGTTTGGAGTGTTTTCTCCAAGGCCTGCTGAAATTGCAGATCCAAATGTCTGTTCATCAGTGAGGATACACCATGCCCAGGGCTGGCAGCCAGCCTTTCCCTAAAGAAGCTTCTTCTGAAATAAAACTTGGGCTGAGAAAGAATTGTTTTCTGAGATAAAGAAATGTATTGGACCAGATAAGGTCTCCAATTTGTGAAAAAACACTGAAACCTTTGCAAGGTAGCATTGCAAATATTGCAAGTTTTGCATATCCTGAACAGAAGTAATTACCAGAGAATCCCAGCCAGTTCTTACAGCATTAAAGTTGCTACTTTTTTTTTTTTTGAGGATGGTGATGGTGGGGTAGCGATGGTTATCTTGACTTGAAGACTCTGCACACAGCTCCTTATTAACACTGTTATGAATTTCAGTATTTTAACTGCTCTGTCCCTTACCAGGAGGATCAGCATCATTACATCTATCTTACCAATATGTTATCAGACCATCTCAAGGCCTGATGGTTAGTACATGACAAAGCCCAGAACAAAACTGTAATGTTCCCATTTTCAGACCTGTTTCTGACTTACAAGATTAAGAAATGGTCTTATAGTTAATGCACCCACCACACTCTTCGTACAGCCTAGAAATTGCTCCAAAGTCATGTGGTTGGGTGGATTTTTCTATTTTGTTCTTGGCAATATGAACAGTTATTTAAGATTGTGCTGCAGTGAGAAATGGTTCTGTTTTCAGTTACCTGTCAAGCTCTAACTCAAGCTTTGGAGTTTTTAATTTTTCTCCTGGATCCACTGGTGGAATCATAAGCTGCTCCAGTAGACCTGAATGCTGCCTTCTAATGCCATCCTTACGTAAGGTTGTTGCAGAAGAAATTGAGGCTGTCAGTCTTCGCAGATCTGAAAACAAAACAGGCTTTGATTCACGTGGAAAATGTTCTTGTCAATAACTTTCCTTCATACCTACTGCAACCCTTCCCTTCAAGGCATAAGCCAAGTTCAGCCACAGTATAAGACTGCTAAAATCAATTCACGTCAATGAATTCACACCTATTTGCAAAATCGGTGACATGGTTTCTCTTTGTCTACTCAGTGGTTCCCACTGTGAAAAAGGCAAATTGTCTGACAGCCCATCAGTCCTAAGGGGTTGGGCAACATGATTCATCTTGTAGCTATTTGCTGAGATACAGCAAGGACTTTCCTTCTGTCACCATACTGTCTCCTTCAATGGGTTGCTGAGACACCATAATGGTAAAGTTACTGTAAGTTAATGTGTCTTCTTGTGGGCATGTAATTGGCTAGAAAGTGCGGCGTTAGTAGTCCTAAATGAACTAATGAACCTGATTAACTATGATCTAACACATCACATTGTATCTCCAACTAAATCTGTCTCAGAACATCAGATTTCTCAATCAAGCTGTTATTCTGGTACCTGTTATTAAAGCATCTCACTGTTTGAATGTCAGTGTTGCTATGCAATTATATCCATTGCAATTTTTAAATTCTTTCTGGTGAAGATTTGTCTTGTACTGGAGGTAGAAGTGAATGACATGAAAGGCTTTTTGTGCCATGGCTTAGATGGGATACTGCGATCTCTAGGCTGTCAGCTCCAACCCTGCAATAATGTCCTTGTTGATCTGTACAAGGAGGTGCTTGGTAGCACTGGTAGCCTCACTTCCAGCCATATCGCAGAGACCAGAGTTTTTGATCAAAACACTTATATGTCTTCTTTTATTCTGATTTATCCGCCAGGTTGGAATAGGTGACCTTTTTAAATTAGTCTTCTTTAAAAAGAACAGCTGTAAAGTCTATTTTGCTGCTCTGAGATGACCATTCCCATCTCTTTGAATGGACTAACACATGGCCTTCATTTTCATTAATGGTGACACACGTGGCACAGTGGATGGATGCAAGGGGGGGGGGGGGGGGGGGGGGGTGTGTGGATTCTGTTTCTTATTCACGTCCTTTTTATGTCTTTTGACTTACAGAGAGAAACTCCCAAGAAAAAAACCAGCAGTTCTTTCACTGGCCTTTCTTGGTAGACAGTTGCAGGAGAGAAGGAATGAATGAAATGCCAGATTAGACCACTGGTGTTCATTGCCAGATTCAGCGACAACCACTACCTTTTCCTTCCAAAGGAAGCTTAAACATCACACAAAGCACCTGTCTAATTGTGCAGTAATGTACAGAAATGATCTGTGGTGGAAATTTCTTCCTGACCCTCACATGGCTGGCTTTATGCCACAGAGCATCGGATTTGCTTATCCTAAATATAACCAAATGCTAGTTATATATTTATTTAGCTTTTTTTAAAAAAACATTTACCACATTTTACTTGCAGCTTTCTGCGGTTGGGATTTCCACAGTCTGACTGTAAATGGAGGGTTTTGTAAACCTCAGTTTGGATATAGAATTTATCAACTGA
Source organism: Pygoscelis adeliae (assembly GCF_000699105.1). Classification (NCBI taxonomy): domain Eukaryota; kingdom Metazoa; phylum Chordata; class Aves; order Sphenisciformes; family Spheniscidae; genus Pygoscelis; species Pygoscelis adeliae. The sequence goes on along the minus strand of NW_008825270.1, from coordinate 3,382,623 downwards.
AGATGATTTGGGATGAGGAATCATGTTCGGCAGTGGAAAGTACAGAAAAATGCTGAGTGTAAGAGAAACTTTCATCAAGATACTCCATATGAATACTTGTCTGAACATTTCTTTAAGTGAGTTGGCTCAAAGAACCAAGTTACATTTTGGCTAAAAAATACCAGTTTTCTCTAAAAAAAAACCACAAAAAGAATTGTAATATCAGAGTATCATCAGTCTGGGCCATATTTGCTGAAGAAGTCTGTGCACCGCTGCATATGAAGGACCGAAGAAGCTTGTGATCTGGCCAGCTGCAAGCCACACACAGCATCGTGTGGCAGCAGGAGCCATGTGCCTGTAGCCGATTGGCAGGCTGACTGGCTGTGTCTAGCACATGGCTTTTTGGCCCACAAAGAAACCATGATGCTGCTGTGCTGGGAGTGCTTGATAGCACTCTGGAAGTGGGAACGAGAGGTGGGTCAGGGTAGGTGTGAGCTGAAACTTCCCTAGTTGCCTTCCCCATCTCCCTTCCTCTCCCCGATAAATTTGCCCCTACCCAAGCAAAAAGCAGCTGAAAAACACCAACAGGATGATTTTGCATTGAACAGCTTGTTCAGCTCCACCTCAGATGTGCTGTAGCTCACCCTCATTCTCTTCACAGCATCATGGATGGTCATATTTTCTAGGAGAGGAATCAAGACATGCCAGTAACTGGCACAGGGAAAGTGCCAGACAGGCGAGGTGACTATCAGAGTCACCCATGTTCACAGAAGGCAAGCTTGTTTTCCCTCTGACTGCAGCTCATCAGAGAGGAAAGAGTTGTGAAAAAAAGACATGTAATGCATTTACAAAGTGTGATTGAAACGGCAGCGTTTCAGACCCTGGTCTACAATTTCAAGCTGATTTCAAACAACCTCCACATTTATGTGTGCCTAAGTTGTCAGACAGAGTTAGTATCGGACATTTAGAAGCACAATAGGTTGTAGAGTCTGTGCATGTATGTGTGTGGATTTACTTGTTTTAAAATGGGACAGAGGGAAATTTTGCAAATTTCAAATCTGGAGAAAGCATGGGGCCAACCTTGGGCTACCCTCTGAGCCAGCAGTGACCCATGCAGTGGTGCACATTCTGTGAGAGACACATCCAAAAGCACTAGCCCCATGGGTTCCTCTCCACCGGCTGCAGGAGCTGCAGGCCGAGAACAGGGATACACACAAACAGGACCTGCTGGGAACAATACAGCCTCACTCTAACTTGCAACAAACTAAATTCTGCAAAATTAAGGTATATTCGGTTGGTGGGAGAAGCTACCTCGTTCCCGCAAGAAACCCTAGTGGATACCCAAAACTATAGGTAGATCTGCATTGGTGGAAGAGCCCATGGCCTTGGGCGTAATTGCAGGGTGATACTAACACCACTCAAATGTTCCTCAGCAGTTGGTTTCCTTCTCTTCTTATCTCGATTACGGCAGGGCTAGAGACCCCAGTCAACGCTGTATTTGTAAAGCAAGCACTCTCCCTGCACTCAGCAAATTCTTTAAATAAGCCTGAAAAAAAGCTCTGTGGGAAGAGGGAAAGGGAACACTATGTATCCTATTCCATTCGAGTACAGCCAGGAGAAAGCAGAGGGAAAGAAGACCTTAAGAAGTCATCGTCTGTCCTCCTGCCCAAAGGCAGTGGGTACCATCTCTTAATTTGATACATAATGAACAGAAGTGAAATGGGCTGAAAGATCTTTTCCCACCAGGACATACGAAAAAATGTTAGTTTTCACTTCATGTGGTTTAAAACTGACTTAGGCTTCTTCATTTCAAATGGTTAATGTATTTTGTTGATCAAAATCACCAGTCATTTTCATTTTAAAATAATGGCATATCAAAAAACAATTTTTCATTCTCAAAAGTCAAAATAAAAAGATCAATCTTCATTCACTTTCATAAAAAGTTTTTAACCAATAAAGTGAAAAATAGTTACTCTGCCTTTTTCTGTATATTAGATCTAAGCTCAGCCCTTTCCTGTTTCTGTTTACAGTTGCCCCTAGCTGGGTTTTTGGAAAGATTTTTCTTTTTCTTTTATAAACTCATCTCTTGCTCTTTTACCCTTGTACAGTGGTATTCTTCTATATAGTTAATTTGTGCCTTTTATGTATCTTAATTTCATTGCATTTTTATGTCTTTCTTTTCTATTTGTATTTAAACTAGTTTAAAGTTTCTGCCCTCTTTAATTCCTTAACTTGTGCCATTTTATTGCCATGATTAAGTAGCTGTCCCTAGGCAACAGCAATGAAAATGCAAGTTTTCCCATCACATTCACTTATCTGCTTCTTGCTGGAATTAAGATTAATTATAGTTGTCAGCGCATAACTAAAATCACAAATGTCAATTTCCCCTTTTCACGTTTTTCACTGTCAGAATAAATTGCATAATCATCACTTAATACCAAGCTCTTGTTTCCCTAATAATATGCTGAAGCCAAAGGTTTACCAAAGGGAGCCCAAGGAAAACACACGAAACCCGAGAGGGTAAACACAACGTGGGAAAGCACAGCCGCGATGAGGCTGGTCCCACAGCTGGAGTGAAACCTCCACAGGGACCCCGGAGCTTAGCCTGCGCTGGCAGTTGCCTCCACGGGCCACAGCGGTGGGCTTTGCTCTGGGGGGAGGGATTGCTTGGAGGATGAACGTGCTGGGACCTACCCTGTGGGACTCCTCTCCCTGGAAAAATGGTCAGCAACTGGGGCCAGAACTTTCCCCAGAAGCTCAGGGTTAATCAGGTCTTTGCCAAGGAGAGGTCCTGCAGGTCCAGGAAGAGAGCTGGGCTGGAAATGACTGACAGCAGCCCAGGCGCGTCCAACGTCTGCGACATGAGCCGTTCATGGGAGTCCCCCTTTGAATGCTTGCTGTCCACCGCCTTCCCAAGATCTTGGTGTGCCTGCCGCCAGATTTGGTCTCCTGCAGGGTTGTGTCGCTTTTGATTTGACCAAGTTAAAACGTAGCTGTAATGGACTGCCCCGTCAACCCGTCCTATTCCCGTCTCATTTTCTTGCCATATAAATTCACCTCCTTAAGCATGTAGCAAGCTCATGCCCCAAGGATGTAAATGGAGAAGCTTATTTCCAAGTTAGGGTCTCGGAAATTACTTCAACATACAATCCACTTTGTTGCCCTAAACCCTTTCCTGATCCCGATCCCATCTTACATGTGGATGTCAACCCTGCGAATCACACACTGGCTGTCCCCATGACCTATCTTTGTGTTGTTTTATAGAAGATCCTGCTTCTCCATGTTTTCTGTCTTAGCAACATTAGACAAAATCTAAAAAAAATCTGTGTACCCGTGGCCTTTAATAGAGGGCGGCTGGTGAAGCAACTGCACCCTGTACCTTCCCTGCACATCCTGCTCAGGTACCGACTCCCCCTCGGAGGAGTTTCTTTCCTCTGATCCTCCGGGAGGCACCCTCAGAAAAGTCATCTCCAGGTGTGGGTGCCTGCAGTTGGGTGATGTCTGTCTCTGCTTCAGACAAACTGAAATGCAGTCTTCTCTTTTTACCTCCCTTCTTTTTTTTAAACTTCAAAAATTTACCATTAAAAGAAATAAAAGAAATATTTCAAAAAGCGAACTCAGAATTTCTTTTATGAAAAGTCAGTATTTTAGCTTCCAGCTCTTAAGCTGGAGTGTATAATCAAAACTTGACTCGTATTTGTCAGTCCTTTCATTCTCCTACAGCTGCCTAAGCAAATTTACCATTTGGAGAAAAAAAAAAGCTCAATTCTAATATCAGATTCATTCAGAGAGTTCAGCACTACAAAGTGAGAGAAATATATGACTACTGACCTGGTATATCCACAGGAGGCTTGTGTGCAAACCAGAATGATAATACCACTGTAGTCAAGGCACTTTGGTAAAGTTAATGTTTCCTTTCCATTTCACTGGTTTGAAGGGATTTTTTTTAATCAATTGTCATTTTTTAGGGTTTGGGGTTTTTTATTGTTGTCCACTGGCTTGAGAAGATGTTTGCTCAAGGTGCCTAATTTCAGGAACTATATGCAGGGATTTATACGTGTGCTTACAGATGCCAGTTGTTTGAAAAACTGGCCCTATAAGGGGACTTTGCTCAGCTTCTGAAATTTGGGAAGCTCTTTGAGATCCAGGGTACAGGAACCCTCCAAAACTCACTGTCCACAGAAGGAGAACCTGTCCTCCAGAGCAGATACGCAGAGTGAAGGAACCAGAGTGGGGCAGCCGGTGGGGGATTTGCAGGAGGGACTGGGACTTTCTGGAGGTGCTGCAGCAATGGGAACATGTGGGTCTGGCCCGTGCCTCTCACCTGGCAGTAGCAAGGCATCCTGCAGGACCTCAGCTTGAGAGGTGACCACCCTGAGCGAGTCTGACTAAACTGCTGCACATTACTTTGCATGCAGAAGAAAATGATGCCTTGTAAAATTAAATACTTAAGACTCTTAAATGCAGTCCAGTGTCATGCTTGGCTCCTGCAGGTGTGACAGTTCTTCTTCAGAGACAAAGGACAAGGGAGCCCTTAGCAGAGGTAATGGGTGCCAGATGCCCTGTTTTCTTTCTGATTTGGGTCCTTTGGCTTGGCCCCAGCTCCTTGTGAAGTGCTCTGGGAAGCTGGTATGTGGAAGGAGGGAGGGAGAAGAGCTAGAATGACATTTTGCAGTGCATGTGCTAGCTTTGACTGCCAGCTCTCTGCTTTCCCACAGACAGCACTCTCCCCAAACCCTTCTCCCCATTCTCCTAATCCTCCAGCCCAGTCTGAGGGCTGTGGTGTAGCAGTGGCACCAGCAGCGGTAAGACTGGGGAGCCGAGTGTTTCCATCCTGCTCTCCAGCAAGCTGAGCTGCCTCCCTCCCGGCCCCCCATCTGCCCCACAGCCCACCAAACATACCCTTGTGATTAATGGGAACGGTCAGAGATAAATGACTGACTGAATCCAGCGTCGGAGGAGCAGATCATGGAATTATGTGAATAAAGGCAGCAAATCAAACAGTGTAACTTTATTCGGCTTGACGTATTTCCTATGGCTTCACTTCATAGAAAGCTGTATGCATGCTTTTTGGGCACGTGCCTACTGGCTGCGGTGCCAAGATAGAGAGGGAACCCAGAAAGGTCGCGCTTTCTCTTCTGCATTGTGTCAGAAGTACCAAGCCGCCGAGATGAAAGGGCCACGTGAGAGCTACATCCCGCTGCTCCTCTCTGGGTTTTGGCTGAGGCTCGGGGGCAGCAAAAGTCCAATGTTACTTCCCCCCTTTAAAAAGACAAAGTGGGTTTGGGATGAGAGAGGTGCAGTGAAGGGAGCAAGCAGCAGAAGGTGGGTTATTTTTACTCTCCTAATGAACTACTTCCCCAGGCAGGCTTGTCTAAGGGAATCATGGGTTACTGAAGACAAATCTCCCTCCCATCATTCTCTTACTTGGGTCACATACTTGAATAATATAATTCTTGTTTTGATTTATTTTCTTTTTTTTAAAAGCTTTTCTTTTTTAATGCTGTCAATTTACAGCCCTGCCAAAGCCTTCCATAACAATGAATCAGTCAATAGCCTCCAGATCTTTTCACACTTCCCACCAGAAGCTCTTTAAACATTTGCGATATGTGAAATTGTGATAATTAGCGTTTTGCCCTTCTTGGATGATGTCATTTTCACTGACTGATGCAGTAAGAGCTGCTCAGCAGGGTATCTCTCCAAATAGTGAGGAAAAGTTTTCTATCTATAGGAAGCATAATGTGTACTATCATCCTCTGCACTGAGAGACAGATCAAGGCCGGGGGCAGAGCTGCTGTTCCCTGGCTGGAGAGCTTCCCTTTGTAGCAAGAGAGTAATCACTAGCCAAAAAATGAAGCCACTTCTGGTACTAATTTTTCAGTGTTCCATGTATGCTCTTAAAATCCGTAAAATGCTGGAGACTTGCATGTTTCTTTGTGTATCTCATCCTAATCTGAACTTGCCCAACAAGTGAGCAATATGACATGAATCATAACAGAGAAAATCAGTGCTTTAACTCGCAAAATTAATTGCAAACCAGTTCTAATATTTGTGACCAACTCCGTTAATTAAAGAAACAACCCAGCATGAATACTAATCCTGTTTCGACTCAATACAAAAGCTAAGTGGTTTGTTTTTTCATACAGCCCATCGATGGCACTGCGGCGGAGCTCTGACTCCTGGATCTCAGCTTTAACCACTGGATAGGCAGCCTCTGTAAGGCTGAGGGTAATGCTCAAGCAGCGAACAGCAAGGGTTACAGACATGCAGCGTGGTAGCCACAAGAGCCAAGCTAGCAGGATATAAGGCCTCCAGTGCTGCCAGCTTGTGTGGACAGTTTTATGTGCCGTTTCTCTGTCTCCTGCTTCATAGACGGGATAAACGACGTGTGAGAGGAGCCAAGAACACATTTTATATGAACATCATGTACTGTAGGAAATGTGTCTCTGCCATCTTCCAGCCCTGGTTTCTTTTATAAGAAATTAGCCACTCGAGAAAATTCCAGCTTCTTTCTTGTCTGTATTTCCTAATTGTGTCAAGATCCATATGAAGAGCTCATTAATAGATTAAAGGAGCACAACGTCTGCAGCACATATTCAGGGGGGAGGCAGATGGCTTCAGAGAGACGTGAGCTGATGCCACCCCAGTGGAGCTGTGGGGGCCTTCCCCAGCTGGGGCACCGGGCCAGCGTGCCCCGGTTGTTTCCTGGGCCCAGCCGGTGGCTCCCTGTGGCCCTTCACTCCTTTTCCAGGCAGGTAGCTTTCTCTTCCTCTGCAGCTCAGACTTGTTATGTCTGGCTCTGTCCTTCCTAGGCCCCGACCTCTTTGGGCTATGCATTTCGGTGGCTGCAGATGTGCTCACACGCTCTTCAGCCTTTGCTTCCCCAGAACTGAACTTCTGTGCTACCTCTTGCGCCTGGGCCTTCTTCTTATATTAATAAACTCCTTATTCATGGAAAAGGACCTCTTACGCTGAGCACATTTTTTTCTGGAAGCAAGGGCCTTTTCTTGTATGGATGGGCTAAACACAAGGAAAATATACATTTTTGTCATTTCAGAGTCACAGTTTTCTGTTTAGGAGTGAGGGCTTTTACCGGTGTGTATTGATGTATACGGCTTCATTCAATACAGGCACTAAAAAAACCTGTCCTGTTTTGTCTGAAGAGATACCAGAGAGATAGTAAAGCTTGAATTAGCTTTTTTTGCCTGGAGTTAAATCAATTCTAGACTCTATTAATTGGAGCAAGTGCCCTTGGTTCCATTGCCTGGCCATCCAGAGATAGTATATAACGACTAATTGGTCTATATGTCCCATTCAGTAAGGGAAGGCTGCTGCAGACGCGGAGCTTGCTGAGGCCAGTGAGACGCCTGGCTCAGGGGAGCTGCGAAACGAGGGGGGATTAAGCGCGGTCCCGCCGTGTTGTGTTAACCTCTGCGGGCGGGCGCCTGAGGGGAGCCCCTCCCGGGGTGCGCGCGCGGCTCCTCGGGAAGGGGAGCGGGGGGAAGCGGGAGGGTGAACAGTTCAGAGAGATTATGAACCAAAAAATAAATAAACACCACCCCCCCACCCCAAGCTTTGAGGACGGTGAAGGTTTAGCTGTGCGTGTTGGGATGGCAGAAGCGGGAAAGCGGGGCTGGGTGTCCCGAGCAAGGGCAGGCAGGGCTGGAAGCCAGCCTTGGAGCTGCAGCCAGGCAGCAGGGAAGCAAGGAGCTGCGAGGGCTGCTGATCTGTGGGAACGGAGGAGAGGGGCATGTGGCCAGCCAAACCCAACCCAAAGTGCTTTTGCCATCACTCCTGCAGAGGGAACCGCCATGGCTCTGAGGGTGAGCGATCAGTGCCTCTGCTCACACAGGGATAGTGCTGAAAACATCTTTGCCACCTCAGTGGGGGGAAGCATCCCCTTGAGAGCTGGTGGTGAGGAGGCAGCGGCAAGGAGTCTGCAGCTGGCCCCGGTGGCACAGGACATGTCCCCCAGAGCCATGCGTTTGGGCTGGTCCCTGCGCCTGGGCTGATGCACATGCGTGAGAGCGTTAGGTCTGGGTGGCAGCACAAGCAGGTTCCCATGAATAAACTGGCCTGTTTGGCTCATAACTCAAACAGGATTCGGTGTCAGAAACAAGAGCCTCATGGAAGACCCTGTGGCCGTCCCGGCTCCAGAGAGGAGAGCCCTTCTCCTCCAGCAGGATCATGCCCCATGAGACCTTCAGCCTTCTCCTCAAGGCACGCCAATGAGAGAAACAGGGCATGCACTTTGGCTGCAGGAGGGTTTCCAGGTGGGGCACTGAGCCCAGGCTTCGGCTCCAGGAGTGCCATGGCCCAGGAGGTGAACGTTAAATCGGCACCAGGGGTAATTTTGGTTTCCTCAGGTCTTCATTCCCCTGTGAGCCTGCCTCCCCACCCTCCAGCACCTTGTGGGCTTGGGCCAAAGCTGGGGGCCCAGCACTAGTAGTGGCCTCAGGGGCACAGACTGCTGGATGGGGCTTGTGAGCAGGCTCTGCCACCACATGGGGTTGACATAATGTCCCCATGTCCTGGTGCCCCAATGTGACGAGAAGAAGCTGAACCTGGCACAGCGTCCAACCCCCTCGATGCCACCATTTCTTTTTCCTCAGACGAGAAACGAAAAGAAGAGATCTGCCACCACTGGCACGCAGGTGGGCTGATGCTTTGCCTGTCGCGATGCTTGAAAGGAAGCACTGCTTTCTCCCACATTTGAGCCTACCCCGCTATGGATGCCCTCTGTCAGACGTGATAAATCTGCAATTAATAAACATCAGGCTGAGGTATGAAGACGTTATTTATTGGCAAAAAAATTAAGCTCCCCCCTCATCAAGAGCAGCAGGGAGAAGGAAGGCGGAGGCTGAGGGGTGAGAGGGGAGGAAGCAAGTACACAGAGAGCACAGGAAAAGGGAGAGGAGGAAAGGAGGGAGAGAGGGGACAGGCGATGGGAATGGGAGAAGGAAGAGGCGGGAAGGGGCAGTGGGAGAGGAAGGTCCTGTGAAGGGACGGATACCGAGGAGGACAAAGAGCAGGGTGGGGTAGATGGAGAGAACAGCATGAATGTGTTTGTCTGCAGAAGAATACACGCTAATTCTTGGAATATTCCGGTCCCTTAAATCACCGCTGCGGGAGGGGAGCCGTCCAAAGCTGGGGAGCCCTGCGCACTCTGGGTGACAGGCCCATGGTCTTTCCTCTGCAAGAGACTGAGCAGAGACAGGATATCTTGTATCGCTGCGCCTCCTCTGAGGGCTAATATTTCTCTCCTTCTTTCTTTTCTTTCTTGTCTTAAACTTGAGAAAATCAAAAAAGAAAGCAAGTAAAACAAAAGCCCCTTCGCCTTAATTAAATTACTCAGCCGCCCTCTGGGGTTGACACTGGGGATACATGAGGCTTTTGTGTAATATCTGGAGGAATTCTCCCGCCGCCCCCCGCCTCCCCCTGCCCCGTCCCGGGGACAGGCGGGAGGATTTCAAAGGGGAAGGGAAAGGAAGGGGGAGGGGGATAAACTAATAGGGATGGGAATTATTCTGTGATGGCTGGAGGGATAAGAGAAAAAAGGGAAGGAAAGTCGCTGCTGAAATTGAAAGCCGATTCCCCGCGCTGGCTCGAGGCAGTGCTCTGACCTAGGGTAGCTGCCCTTTTGCCAGAGACACAGGCAAAGTTCAGGGCACAGGGAAAGCTGCATAAATATGAAGCCTTTATCGGGGGGCTGATCCCCCTGCCACAGGACATGCCTGCCCACTCTGGGCGCAGTGTGACGAGGCAAGGCGAGCTCCCCGAGGATGCCAGCAGCAGGCCAGGCTTGGGGCAGCCCGGCCCCACTGTGCTGCCGCCAGCTGTGCAGGGGCAGCTGCAGGGCCGTGCCTGAGCAGGGACAGTGGAGGCGGGTAAGCCAGGTCATCCTGCAGGCTCCAGGCAGCCTGCCCGCCCGCCCAGGCAGCAGCACCATCACTCCACATCCCCTGCAGTGAGCTCCCCAGGTCCAGCCAGAGGGTCACCAGCAGGGAAACCAGCTTCCACGAGCAGGAGGCTTCACTCAGAGAGGGCACTGATGTTCTTATCAGTATGTTCCCCAACCCTGTGCAGAGCACATCCGGGAGATGCTGTGGCAAATGCATGGGTGGTTATTGCTGTCCTGCCAGCAGGATTGTTTTCGCACTGCTGCTATCAGTGGACTTGCTTGAGAGCTGTGGTTTTCCTCCCCAAAACCTCCCATTGGCAAAATCCTACATTTTCCCCTCTGAAAATTGGATGAAGTGAGCTTTGTTTTGCACCCTCAGTTTGGCCTTGGGTAAAGAGAACCCCGTATCTGCTGCTTGAAAGTGGAAGGCACTCTTCACATTAGGCATAGTCTGCAAAGGTAGCTGAGCCTGTGCAGGACTTGCTGGATCCTTTCCGCCATCTCCCACACACACACCAGCATTGTACTGCCCAGGGCCCAGAGTCCTGGCATCAGGCTTGATCAGTGGCTTTTGGAGAGGTGACTGCGCTGTCTGGGGCTGGGGTGTGTAACCCATAAACAAACGATGCAAACAGAAGGAGCGGAGACTGCATACCAGCACCATCTCCCTTTTACTTACTGTTGGGAAGGAATATTTCTGGGAACAAAGAACATCTGGGCTGTAGGCTGAACTGGGCTTTATATGATGAAGCTTGTAATACTGTCCCATCTGGAGAGCAGCTCCAGTGAGCTCTGTGGGGAGATAAGAGACAGAGTCAACCATAAATCCACTCCTTTAAGCATGACAAGTGTGTGCCTCATATTCCAAAGAGAGGAGGGGGAAAAGTAAGTGGAAACATTTTTCTCTGTTCTGAACACACACAGAGCTAAAAAAAGGCCCGACCCGCCATAGTGTGATGGGAGGCTGGTAAGCATAGAGCAACCCCAGGGTGCCAACAAGAACAGTTGAAGGCTTTTCCTGCAGTGACAGCTTCATTCCCCAGTGACAGCTGGGCCTGGCAGGGAAGTGCGGGAGCTGGGAGATGCTGCCACACGCGCAAAGCCCCTGCGCAGCTGGAGCTGGAGGCAACGGCCACTGGGGCAGGAGAAGTACCCAAAACTTTGGGGCTTCCACCTTGGTGGAGAAATCGGACTCCCACTTCTCAGAGCTTCTCTGCTGTTTATTACTAACTGTAAATTATGACATTAATAACAACAGCCTTACAGATGTGGAAGGGCCAGGTGAGGAATCAGGCTGTGGGCATGGGGGAATAGCATCATTGTTAGGAAAAAAAAAATAATGGTGAATTATCTCCCGAAGTGAGCTATCGAGGTTCAAATGAGCTCTTGCAGTTTGCACCTGATGGACTGGCAGCACGTTTCAAATATGCACCTTGCAGATGGCGCACGAGGTGTACGGTCCTGGCAAAGCTCCCTGTGGTGGTCTGCCTCCCCCACAGCACTGCAGCCCCGTGCTCAGGCCACCCAGGTAACCCATGTCTGGTGAGCACCTGTGTCAGCTGGCTTGGAGGAAGGTATAAATACACCCTCGTGTTTATCTAGGATTTCCCACTTATAGCCTTCAGCTTTCAAATAGCCACCCACTTGAGCAGGCCAAGCAGGCAGCATCCTTGCTTCTGTCCTCCAAATTTCTCCTCCAATTCCTTTTTCCCCTCTTGCTTCCTACAGTTTTCCAGCCTGTGTTGATTGATTACAATATTTGGAGGGGTGAGTCTTTCTACAAGCTCTTTTTGCTGTGTTTAAAGAAGTAGATGGTTTTAATCCACATCCAGATCTCTTGCAGACAGACTGCCACTGTTCATAAAGGATAATAATTTGCAGGGCTGCAAAACAGCACATGGCACGGCACAGTGCCTAGCACAGAGCTGAACTGCCCTACTCCCTGCTCCAAGGAGCTTCCCATCAGAAAACACCGGAGGCAGGACTGACTGGGATGCTGGAGGCCAAAACAAGGGGGAGAAATGAAGGAGGAGGAAGAATGCCTGGGGCTGGGGTAGGCACTGGGGTGCTGCTCCTTCTACAGTCTGTGTCAGAAAGGGATAGTCCCCTCTTATCCAGGGGCTGGTTGGGGCACACGGGGAGCAAGATGGGTTGCCAGCATTTGAAAAAGAAAATATCACAAGGAAGGGACTTCAAGGGAGGATTATCCTCAAGGAGTTGATCAGAGGTGGGAGCTGGGGCAGAGATGTGAAAGATGTCACAGGGGGTTGTATCATGATGATGCTTTTTGTGCCTTTGTATACATTGTCTCTGTGCCATTTATTAAAGGAAAGTCATCTAGGTATGCCTGGGCCCGACAGGGAATGGAAACCTCTCAGCTTCATGTCTGCCTGAAGTGAAATCCCTTATTTATTTATGTCCCAGTATGCGCTGTCTGGATCTTGCACCCCAAGTTGACAATAGCTCAAGTACCACTTATCTTGGCTTTTAGTTGCTAAAATTTAAGCAGGAATTAGCATAAAATGAGATTTGTGCTGGCCCATGGCAGAGGTGTGATTTTCATTCAATATTCCCTAAACTATATTTTCCTATAGAAAAAAAAATAAAGACAGGGAAGGAAAAAATGAGGAAACATAGTTCTTCCCTCTAAAACGTGGTCCTTGCCTGACCCATACCCCACCTCAGCCCTTCCTTCTGCCATCTTTCCCCCAGCCTGTGGCAAAAACATCAAAGATATTTGTTGGAGCTGGTGCATGCGCATGTGTGTGTGTTTGTGCGTGTGCGTGTGTGTAAAAGGGAGAGAGGGAGACTGTTTTAGATACAGGTTATTTATTAGAGGTTTAATATTGCTCCATACAGAAATTAAATGGAACAGCATTCAGACGTGCCATTAAAATTTACTGCTTCTTGCTATTTTAAAACCCACATAATCATTTCAAGTAACACTGATTAACGTCTTGCAAGAAATGAAAAAAAACAACAACAACCACGTCAACTCAGGCATCACCACAGTGTCTCCACCTAATAGCTGCTTTATTAACACGAGT
>NW_008825270.1:3368343-3369672 GCF_000699105.1 Pygoscelis adeliae | reverse complement strand
AGGAATGCCTTATGTTAAATTTATTTATTTTCCATTTACACATCACTTTTCTGTTGGGTTTCTTTTCTAAAACACTTGATGACCACTCCCTTATCGATGGACTGCCTGCCTGTATGGCATTTAATGTTTCACTCATATAAACATGTTCATTTCCCCAAAGGTCCAATTTTTTTTCCTTTATAAGCTTAACTTCTGTATTTTCTTTTTAACTTGCTCTCTCTGGAGTGAATGTGCATGAATGTATGTATGTTCAAATGCATGCACATGAAACACACTCTGTCTACCTCTTCCCTTCCTCTTTCTTATATTTACATGTATATACCTCCTCCCAGCACTCCTTTATTTTATATGCACACCTATACATATGTTCATATATACCAGTGCATGTGAAGAACTTGTAGTTTCTAAACCAAGCTGGACTCTTTCCATTGTCCATGCCTTTAAACCCAGCAAACCAGGATAATTTTTACAAACTTCAGGTTAGGATTTTTTGGCTGTTTTATTTGTAGTTTTGCAGATGAAAAAATAAGTAGACAGGAAATCTATATTGGGCTACATGGTAAATGTATATTTGCTACAATTATTGATCCTGGTGTTCAAAATACAACAGATTCCTTGGGAGCAACACTCAATCTCCTGAGAATATACTTTGAATGTGCTGGGCTGGAGTCCTTTGGTAGGGCCAAGTGAGAAGACCTTGTTTATGTGATGGGATTAGCCCTGAAACTCAGGAAAAGGCAGAGATGGTGGTGGCTTTGAAAACACTCTGAAGGCCAGCTTTATCATCCACATGATTAATATGTCATGTGTGGGTCTTTATGAAGAGCTAATGGTGACCTGGAGATTATGGGTTTGATAAGGTGGATGCATAATGGCTGCGTCTTACAATATATGGTTTACTAGCATTGCACCAGTCAGGAAAATATTGTAATGTGCTCCTGCCAGATAAACACTGGGGTTTTTTCACATGCATTCTGTCAGTCTTAAGGCAAAACGCTCCTAGATTCACTGCCATCACATGAGACTGGAAGATAAAAAAAGAGACTGCCCGCAAGTGTAAGCCATAAAAAAGTAGCCTGGAGGAGGCTTTGAAGGATTATCCAGTCCAACCGCAAGTGCCAGAGGAAGGCAGGTTATTTCTGTGGCGTTCCTGACAAACAGTTGTCCAACTTTTTCCATAATAACTGCAGCAGTAGAAGTTCTGCAGCCTCCCCAGGCAGTCTGTGGCTGCGCTTTGCTACCCTCACTACTGGAAAGGTTTTTAATCCCAGCGTTCCGACTCAAAATCATCACTGCAGTCCTGCTCTGTGGCAGTTATGTTCTTGTTGG
>NW_008825270.1:3348836-3368302 GCF_000699105.1 Pygoscelis adeliae | reverse complement strand
GGAGACAGGAGGAGCTTGAGAAATAAGAGAGTTTCATCTTGGCTGAAGAGCAAGGGAGGAGGTAGCCCTGAGGAGGTCTGCCCAGGGCAGGCTTTTCCTGCAGTGGGAATAGGTGGGACAAGGTCAACAGCTCCCCCAAATTTTGCTTTAAAAGTCATCACTGAAAGGAAGATAGCATTTCGGATGGAATATTGACATGGTCTTCTAGCTTGCGTGGATAAGTAAAGCTTCAAGGAGATTAGATTCATAAAGGTAACAAATAAGTGTTTTCCAAATGACTCCTGTACTTCTACAGCTGGCATACCCTTCTTGAGAGCTAGGAAAAGGGATGGGTAGGAGGCAGGTTACTAGTCAGCATTTCATTGCTTTCACTTTTTTTTTTCTTTTTTTGTAACTTTGTTTCCAAGTTTTTAACCAAGAAATTAAACCCTCACTTTGCCAGAAGACAGTTGCCTTTTTTATGCATAAGCTTGTTTGGTATTTAACTGAACTGAAGGGTGCATGGTGATAACGGCTTTCACTTCCTCAGAGATGGTCAGAAGCAGTAGGGGCTGTCAGAAGAAGCAGCCTCAAGAGGTTTAGGAGTCATAAGATGTTGGGAAGCATTTCCTCGCAGGATGCATGAAGCAGTCTGATGGCTGGTTTAACCCCCCAGGTGTAACCTGGGGCCCTTTCAACAGGAGTAAGTGGCAGTAAGACAGCCCATGGGCTAATGCACCCCACACCGTTCACAGGGTAGGTCACTCATGACTGCCCTTTAAATGAGTGAAGCAAACCATGAAGAAGCTCAGTCAAGCTCACTTACCATCTTGTCCTCCCCTGAGTTTATCTCTAGCCTGCTCTTTGCGTTTCCTCAAATACAGATTGTATTGACTTACTCCTGACCTACGTAGAAATACGTGCTTTATCCAGTATATTGATCTGGTTTGTAGAAAAGCAATTCTTTTGGAAAACCGTGAGAGCCTCAAATGCTGGTGTCCTCTGCAGTTCCCCACTGGAGTGAATGACTACAGCCTCAACTTCTGGGATATAAGTCAGGTAAAGCTCCATGGATGCCGGGATGGATGACAGCACTGATGTAGGATTATCTGCTAGGCCAACAGTGTGCCAACATCTTCATGAGGCTATAGTAGCGGATCCCCAGATATGTTGGTAGCATCTTCACCTGTTGGTAAAAAACTGCCTTTCCTCTCACAAACTCTTCCTAGAGATCATTTTGTTTAATGAAATAGCGTTTTCAAACATATATATTTTAAAATGCATATTCAGTAAATTTCTCTCACACCTCTTTTTTTCTCTGAAGCTTGACACATGGGAATGGTGCATTGATCCAGGATTAAACTTAGTTACCTTGGCAAGCAATTGTGCCTTGAGTGCCAAGATAACCAGGTCAAAGAGGGAAAAGCATGAATATTAAAAAAAACAATGTTTGACTGACAATAGCAATTTTGAAGAGAAGTGCAGGGTAAGGGGAAGTGAGGAGGAGAGCCCCGGTTTACACTAAAAGGTCTGTTATACAACTTAAACATTGTAAATGTTGGTTTTGCTTCACCACCCGCTGTTTTGCCCAGATGGAATAGCCTGGAGAGGGTATTTAATACATATAGTCATTGGAGAGCTCTGGGTCTAATGCTGATGGGAGCAGACATCTGTCTGCTGCTGAGTGTCCCCATCACTGCCGGGCATGCAAGCCACAGGAGCTGGTGCCATGAGAGGACTGTTTTGCTCTGTGAGCTGAAGGAAGGGCAGCAACAGCTCTTTCTTCCTCCTGTATCTTCCTCAGCCTTCCTGCCCCCTCCTGCCCTGCCAAAATAATGTTTGAGATGTGTTGGGCTCTAAGTGACAGCCAGGTTCAGCTCAGGGGAGATGGGATGCGCTTGTGAAGACAAACAAGGACCATTTGGGGGCACAGTCCCCTTTGGGCAGCTTTAGGTAACAGCTGTCTTCCTGGGGAAGATTTCAGGGAGTATTTTCTCAAGCAACTCACACACACACACACACCCTTGGAAAGCTCCAGTTTTGTCAGAACAATTTCAGTTACAGGAAAGGGCTAATTTCAAAGACTTTTCTGGTCTGAAGACCAGAACTTTGAGGAGAAACAATGGTCATCCTGTCCTCTTTCAGCATCTCTGGCAGGAAAAGGTAGGAGTTCTCCCACAGTTACTTGATATAAAACCAAAGTGAAGATCCAAGTGAAACATTGATGGACCAAATCTGTGTTTGATTTTCCTGTGCATCATGGACACACAGAGATGTTAGAGAGCTTCCTCACCTCCAGACAGAAAGGCAGGGCCTGTCCATGGCCACTGCCCAGCCGTCCCTCCCCAGAGGCCCAGGAAACCTTGGAAGAAGCAATCCTTATCTCTGGAGCATTCCCAGTGCCACATTTTCAAGAGCTTTTACAGAACCATCATTTCCCTGACACCAGCATATGAAGCCAAAGCTATTGCCAGGCTGGAGGGCCTTGTATTATTTTACCTCCAAGAATGCTTTAGGCTTTGCTGTGAGCCCTTCATCGGTTTCCTTTTGACTTCCTGCACATATATACAAGGACCGGCTGCAGATTCACAGGTCAAGGAAAGAAGGGTGATACTACCTTCAGGCAGTAGAAGGCCAGCCCATTGCTCTGTTCAGAGGGTTGAAATAGGACTTAAATGATGCTTTTGTTTTCCCTAAGTTTTACCTTACAGGCAGGGTGTTCATGACTGGAATTGGGGATGGGGGTGTGTACGTACACATGTGTGTGTGTGTACATGCTCTTCCTGGGAGGCTTCTCAGCCAGAGGCAGGGAGTGAATGAGAGGTGGATTAACTGTTTTCAGTCTCTAAGTTGCCACAGCCCCACAGGACTGAATAAGGCATCTTGCAGCAGTAGATAACCAGCACCTCTCATGCAGCAATTTCCAAGCACTTGCAATAAAAATAAGAGTGGCCAGGCAAGCCCAGCCCAAAGGTCTGCCAGCCCAGCATCCTGTCAATGTATAGGCAGCAGTACAAGAACAATGAAACCTACAAAAATGGTTATAAATATTGATGGGTATTGTGAAGAACTGACGTTCTGTAAGCACCCGAAGAAATCTCTGTATCTTAATTCCACTAATCTGGTCAACTAACTCAGCATCCTTTGGGATTCCTAATCCAGGAATGCACTAGTGGGGCCAGATGGGGTGGGAGAGGCCATTTTGACTGTACTTGCCATTTTGAGGCAAGAATTATCCTCCTAAATTCTTTATTGGTGTAGTACAAAGGTGCAACAACATTGAGGCAAAATATTTGGGGGAAGGCTAGAGACCAAGGTGCATATTTCTGTGAGCACAATTATGGCAGTACATTTTAAGAAGCTAAGAAGGTTTGCTTAATAAAGGTGTTGCTACACCCGGTGCAGTGAGCTTAAGAGAAATACTGATTTGACATACTGGTTTTCCACATCCTACACATTTCTCAGCATGCCTTTTCATTTACTAAAATCATGGGCTTTTTTTTTCTCTCCATAGGATAGTGGGACTTCTCAAGTAATGTTGGAATAGCATCAAGCCATTTGCAGCTCCACCAATATGAAATCTTGACATTTGTCTTTCGCAAGTGCATCAGCCAGCAATAAGGAACTTCAAAAAGTTGTCATACCACAACACAAACAAGGTTGCAAAGTAGTCACTCTATGGGCTCTGATAACCACTTGATGGTGCAGAACGACCTCTGGACATTTCAGGACTGCAATCTTTCATACACTAAAATGAGGATTACCATTGAGCTTGACAATAAACTTGTCTGAATAACCCAGACCTCATTTCAACTCACAGTTCTTGGATCTCCAAACGACAGCTTGCCAGATTTACATCTGTTTCCTCTATGGGGAATGTGGAGTCCTTTTCTAACCCTTTGAGCTTAGTTTTCCTTCTCCTCTTGGCTTTGCTGCCAGATGATAAAGATTTAATTCATTTATTACCATTACAATCCATCTGTTTTTGAGCACAGAAGCAAGCCGATTTTTCAGAGTAGCTTCTGTTCCTAAGAGAAAATTAGTGTCTTCACCTATCTTACTCTTCTTCGCTCTTGGGCACAAAATTACACTAAACAGTGGGGGTTATCCTTGCCCTCCCTGTGCCCTCCATCTAACCTGCACTGTAGCATGGACTTGGAAATGCAGAAGGATGGCTCTTCTTCCCTCCATTCTTCAGTCCAGGGGACTCTGACTTGGAAAGTTTCCATGTTATCTTCAGTCTTGACTGGGTTTATGCTTGGTTTGTTTTAAAGTGGTAATGGGGATAAAGAGCAGTCCTGAGTACCAAAGTTGAATTGCCACAAAGCAAGCACAGTGCTGCCATTCCCTTTGGTAGCCCTAACTTCTTGCTAACCTCTACAATCTAGTGACAATATATTGACTCACAGGCAAAATGTGCATATTAAAAAAAACCCTTTTTTCATGGGAATGAGAGTATTAGCACTACTAAATACATAGGCCAGATTTCATCTGGGCTAATGCATATTGCTGCTGTAGAAATTTCTTCTGCAGTACAGGCAAAGCACAGGCTATTATTTACTCCTGCTGTGTGCCATTAGAAAAAAATATTACACCCCAAAAGTGTCTACTTTCCACTGGTGTCTGAAATACCCAAAGCATTTCCCTTGCCCTTCATTTCTAAGAGCTCTGTGATCTCTGGATGAAAGCTCCTAGATATATGTCAGTTAATTATTCTTATCAAACCAAATTCTTCAGTCATGCAAAAGCTCTCACTCAACAGTTGTGGCACCTCTCTGTGGAACATCAAACTTTCTCCATTTTCCAGTACAGCTCCATGGGCAGTACTTCTCTAGAATAAGAGCACGCAGCATTTTAAGGATTTACTGTGGTTTTCTCTGATATTTGCAGTGCCCATTATTAGAGATCTCTGTAACCAAAGGCAGGACTATCAGAGACTTCAGTAAGATTATTCCATATTGATCAGGCATAACAGAGATTTTATTCCAGAAATTCTGATATTAATATTGAGCAAAGTATATGGAACAAAACCATAGTCAGATGTTCCTGGTGAGATATCAACACTTCACAAATACAGCAAAGCAGCGTGTGTTTTTACCTTTCAGTTTATGTGCCCATTCAACCATAGCTGTTGAACTTTCTGCAAACAGAGTTGATACTGGGGGTTAAAGTTCACAACTAACAATCCAGGCACTTCTCTGACCGGGCTGCAAAAGCAATAAATAGAGTCAAAACATGAGAAAAACCTTTTCAGCTCATAGCTTACCTGCTCCAGGGGTTTGCTAGAGTTGGATTGAGGGGATAAAAGAGAGTGGGAGAGACCCAGGACTGGGGCTCAGAGCTGGAAAAAGAAACAACAGTGAAAAGGTCAACGTTCAGATGATGGTATCACATCCTCCTTTCATCCCTGCAGTTCACACGAAGGCCGGGATCCTTGCTTTGCTTTACTTTGGGGAAAACTCTTGCTTTATTTGTTCATGTTGAACTGCTATCGGAGCTCAATGTCTCAGTGTTGTGTTTTAATAACATCAGTTTCCCTGGACCAGATACATATGAAGTCAGTTAGACGATTCTATAAACAATGGATCCAAGTCACGCAACGCAACATTTCTGATTGCAAGATAACCTTTCCGAGGGCGAAGTTAGCGAGGTGAGGGGTTGGATTCCTCAGCCAGGCATGAAGGGAAACCTTCAGTGTTCAGAGCTGCTCCAGTGGGACGAGCTTCGTCTCCTCTTGTTTTGGGGGAACGGCTCCCTGGTTTGTTTTTCTACTCCCCAGTCAGCACGCTGGGTGACTTTTCTGAATTCTGGCTGCCCGGAGCATACTTTGTTGACAGTTCATTTAAGGAGATCTGCGCAGAATATTTGCCTTTGAAATCAGTTGAGAAGAGGAGTTACACTGAAGTTTTAGTGAGTGCTATAGCTCTTCATTTTTATTTTGGAGTTTAAAAAAAGCGACACATGTGGGAAGATGTTTCCAAACCAAGAAATGGGAAGGTTCATTTAGCATAGTATAAGAAAGGTCAGAAAGGAAGGGAGAAGAATGGAATCAGCCAGATGGAGATTTTGGAAAAAGCTTCTCCCAATTTCTTGCTAGTTATTTGTTAACTAAGATATCAGTCTCTAATATCTATTTTAAGGCAAGCAAATATTCCAGGATCCAATATGAAATTTTTGTGGTTTGAAAATTTTTTTCTCCCCTCATCAGTACCTAACACAAGGGAAAACCTCAAATCATCAATCTGCAGCCTTACTTTCATACAGCTGATGAACATGGTTACTGCCACATGTGAAGGGGTCTAGACTTCACATTTATCAACAATACCAGTTTGGCACTTACAAGTACTTTAATTGTATGTCCCGGCATGAAGACCATTCCTACACTTTGCTTAGGAAAATTATGTTCTGGAGATTTTTTGTGTGCTTGTTACTGTATGGCCACACATGAGCTGAGTACAGAGCCATGCAGGCTCTTCATAGCTCTAGCAAAGTTTATGTGCAAAGCTACATAGATCATGAGATGCTGATGTGGTTTTGCTCATGATTCAAGTCCTGGTATGATGATGTTAACTTCAGTTGTATTTGTTGAGTGTAAAATACAGTGAAAACAAGCCTTCACTACAGTAAAGTTAGCAGTTCCCAAAGTGAACATGGACTTTCTTCTTTAGGTATCAGGAGCAGTCTTGCCATCATGGTATAGGGCTTCATGCTTCCTGTGGGCTGATTTACTCTCTCTGAATCAGTTCAGAGGGGACTGGGTAGAGGAATTTGCTCCAGCCCATAAAAGCTGTGAAGATTTAGGTCTTCAGCTCAATCCTAAGGCAGAGTGTAGATGCTCAGACCAGACATTACAGTTGTCATCCATTTTTTTAATTAGGTATAACCCATACATAATTTAAGTAGATCTTTAGCACAACCTACATCTCCATAACTCTCATCATTTGTAACAAGTGGTATCCAAGTTTCGTTCAGGGAGAGCAGCTAAAGGAGCGGGACATCAAGTGGAGGCCAGACAGAAAATTCAAGTTCTTAGTCTCTCCCACCACCCTCTAAAACAGACCCTCATTCACTTCCACAACAAGAAGAGCCTGGAATAGACCCCTTCAATGGCTTCCCCATTCAAGGGATGTTCTGGAGCAGGATTACAACCATGGGGGTTTCCAGACCCTGTCTAGCCACCAGCTTCATGTTTGGCTGACAGCTCTGGCCCCAGAGCAACCTGATTCTGCCAGGCGTGGTGACAATTGCAAAATTCCTTTGCGGACAACACATAAAGGCTACATTGGTTGCAAGTGGCACATGGTTGCAAGTGGTTGCCTGCTGCATTTTATCAGCTTCTACTTTATGTTGTGGAGAAACAAGTTCATATCACTCAATAATCAGGATCTTATAGAGCTACCCTGGCTGCATTAGATTATCCATCTGTTCCATGCACAGAGGGTCAAAACTGAATGCAGTTCTAGCTGCGCAGACTGCCCTTGCAAACTGGGCTGCTCTATTTTAGATAAATGATTATGCTACTATAGTTAATTACCAGCCCGTCCCTCTGTGCATATAGCTGCCTGTCTTCTTTTCTATACAGAAAAGGAGCTAACACCGCACATATGTTTGTGAAAGATTTGTTTAATTACGTAAAAATTAATTGACATAATGAGAGTTCACTTAGAGTTTCCAGTGGCTTACACATATACATATAAAGCTGGGTTTTGGAAAAGGCTCTGGCTGAGTATCCCGGGGATCTGGATTCAATTCTCAGCTTTGCCGTAGGCTTCCTGTTTAACCCTAGGCAAATCATGCAAGGCCAGATCTGTAAGGTACCGAGGTATTTGATTCCTAAATGTTTATTGATTTCTTCTGTAATCAGGGCCACAGTGCCTTTCTGCCTCACTTTATCCACCTGTAAAAGGGAGATAATTGAGTGTCTTTTTATACACTGTGGCTGGAGCATTTGTTTCAAGCAAAGGCTACTTCTGACTGTGCATCTGTACAGCAGTGAGAGAAATTGGGTCTTGATCTCATTTGATTTTCTCGGTACTACTGTGCTATGAATAAAAATACCCCTTAGTGCAGAGACAGTGGCGTGCACACTGACACTTAAGTTAACACACATTCTATTAGTTTGTTACTCAATTTTGTGAGTGGATTATTTTTTTCTTGGAATACTTGCTGTATATTCCCCCTAGCTATGATACTGTGCTCCAACTGCAATGTTTAACAACAGGAAGATCCCTGACCTTTTGTCCTGACCTAATATTAGCTGAATGGATTACTTTATTTTAACAAGAGGAAAAGTGATTTTTCCCACTTCCCTCTCAGTTTGAGCCTTGTGTAAGAGTCGCTGTCTCTCTGTTGAACTCTTCCTCTTTCTGTCTCTCCTTTTCTCCTCCCTGCTTTTTGCTGAGCCAAATAGTCTTTTCCACGTGACATTATGCTCCATTGGTTTACAGTTTTATTGTTTAAAACCAGTATCCAGCATTCCCAGTAAGCATTAATTATTGCCTCAATTATGACACACGATGTTTTTTTGGGTGAAATGAAAGCCACCATCATCAAGAATTCATGACCAGCCCTCTCAGCAAAGAACAGTCATCTATGGGGCAGACATTTTGGAAAGATACTTCACTCCATAAGTCATTGTATTGATTAAAAGCAAAAGGGGGTTAGCTGTGTTAAAGGCAAAACATTCTATAGCCTTTCCAAGTTAATTATTCAACCACAGAGACATTTTACCAACCAGAAACTGCACTCACTTTCTTCTTGAATTCTAAAGGAAATGGCTCTTCCGTCCCTTTACGTTGGCTGCCTCCTGGGCCGGGGCTGCCAAGATGAACTACAAAAGCTCAACACAAAATGCCTTGCCCAGATGCAGCCCAGGAGGACCTTCACTGCCACCTGTTGCTTTCCACTTCTTTGCAAAGGCATTCGGGGTGATCCACCATTCTCCAGTACTCAGCACATCCATGTCGATACGGGGTTTCCTGGATTGCTTCCCCGCATTGGGAAACGCCTCTATATCCTATTTTATACTAATGTGCTGCAGTCCCTGACCAGGCTACACGCTCACCCCTGTTACATCCCTGACCTCCTCAAGCCTCTAGGCAGAAGAAAAAAGCAGGTGCCACAGCAGGTTCAAGTTTTTCTTCCTACGTCTTTTATCCCCAAAGGGTTTTAAAGAAGTGGCTGAGCTGTTCACCAGCAGGGACCTGGCCTGCTGTTCAGTCCCGCTGGATTTCAAGCTCGTCTTGCCAGGCTGCCCTGGTGCTGGTTCAAACACATGTCATCACATGCAGTATGGACACAATACCCTCATTCCTACGGGCTCCAGGACCCAGCAGAAGAAAGTGCAGGCAGAAGATCAAACATGGAAGGAACAGAAGACAGAGGAGCTGCTGTTGCTGTCTGTGTCTGGAACAGAAAAATGAACACAAGGGAAGAGACAGGGCAGGGGGATAATTACTTTCATCCCAATTTTATTCCCACAATTCCCAACCACTTTTGAAGCCAATTTTCCTTTAATAAAATATACTATTAATGACTCAAGTAGAAGCCTTTTGTGCAAGACAATACTCAGCTCTCCAGATGGAATTATTTTGTGTTCTGCACAATATACATGTATGTGTATTTATATACATAAATTGAGCTGTGAGCATGGCCTCTATTACCCTATTTTGCAAATCGAGTAAGTTATTTCAAAATATGTTTAACATACTTTATTTCTTTGAAACTAATTCCTTCATAGCTCTCCCCCCCTTCCAGCTCTCCCTACCCCCTAAAGAGAAACACAAGCCAAACAGCAACAAGAACTATTTCCCATCATTTCTGGAAGCCATTCATTTGCTATTTCTGTTCATCAGAGCTTCAGAGTGAAGGAATTTAAAGAGCTACTGATGCCTTTTGCTACTTGGCGTATATATCCAATATTGTCTTTCAAACAGTTTAGACACATCCTTCTTCTCTTTCTTCTTTAACAGCCTGTCAGAGAAATAGGCCTAATTAATTTATTGTGGGTTTGTGTGTGAAGAAGTTATTGAGGGAGCGCCAAATCAAAAAGTCAAACACAAACTGATTAATTTTCACAATGCACCCCTCTGAGGTGGGGAAGTTCTAACAAATCCACTGGGTGTTCACAGTTATCCTGTGCTCTGCGCACAGAGGCTGGGAGCCATATGGAGAGCAGAGCGCTGGCACCGCGCTCCCCAGTTCCCAAAGCTCACGCTCCGGGTGCTGGGGCTGACACTGAACCTCGGCGCCTGCCTGGAGCTCAGCCCACCAGACCTGTCTCGCGCCCCGGTCGCTTCCTCTTCTCCACTTATGGAATGGAGACACCTGGTGACAGGCCCTCCTTGGGGTCAGCTTTTTGGGCACAGCAGAATATACACAGCTTAGGAGCGTGACACAATAATTTATTGGCTCACAGAGAAGATAGCTGGGATTTAATAAGCCATTAGGCTAAGCATCGGTGTGCCCCCCACCCTGATAGGGCATCCAGAGTCCCAGCTGACCAGGCAGGCACCAGCCAGGAGGGACTGGGTTGGCCTTTGCAGCTCCTGGGAACTACCTCCTCTGCATTGCTCAGTTGCCATCTTCCATCAGCTCTGCTGGCACCTACAACGCTGACTTCTCCACACAGCAACCCTACAATTCCTCACAAACCTCCCTGGGTTTTTGCTTGTTTGCTGTTCTTTTGCTTTAGAGTTTTATACATTTCATGGCGGTGCTTTCCCTGTTGAATCCTTGAGCTATGTATGATCCCATCTCAACAGTTACCTCTGCCAGTAATTTTACTTTTCTTATCTCTCTACAGACTTTCTCACAGCTCTTCCTCAACAGTCTGAGTCAAGGTTATGCAGCTGTGTCATATCAGAGCAGGGCTTTGCTCCCTGGTGCACAGGCAGCTCAACCCGGAGGGGGTTTACAGAGGGCAGCTACAGCAGTTACTTGGGAAGGTCAAAAGGAAATGACTGGCCTAGCTGGGGTTACAGTCTGGCAGGAGATTGGTGGCTTTTAGCTCAATGAAACTTCCAGAAAAAAGTTCATGAGCCACAGTGGTTCCCGTTTCCAACCAACTACAAATTAGGCTGACCTTTAAGAGTTTGCTTAGTGATTTGTAATGCTGCCCATTGCATTTGCTTGCTTTCTCAAATGCCAGACAATATCAGGAGGGAGGAAGGTTTATTTCCCCCAATGGTTTTGTGAAACACCTTGTAATGCCTTTCAGATCAGCATTTGTTGCTCTGACCCTGTCCTAAATGATCTCCAAAGGCCCCTTCCAGCATTATTTTCTTTAATTCTAGAAACTCAGAACCTCTTGAATTTCTATCACTATTCCACTGCCATTAGCTACATGTCTTCAGGCTCTCAGGACTATCTTTTGTCCCCTATTATGCTATCCAGATAGTTGCAGGAAAACAGAATATTTGACCAGAAGGGAATTATTGTTCCTTCCACAAGAGGTTATTTGAAGACACAGCTGCCACAGGGAAGAGTGTGATGGCAGTGCAACCTTCAAAGACGCTTGGATTTTTCTCACTCAAACCCTGTTCCTATGAACTTTAGATTGTGTTTCAATAAAGTAATTCACCCCTCTGTCTTCATCTCTACTTCAACAATTTTCTCCAGTGCAGCATTTCTGACAGTTGTGTGCTTCAAACAGCATCAAAACAGACACTGAAGCAATACTAAGAAGCCATCACAACACACCTGCTTCTACTAACAGCTTCTCTGAGCTGAAGTCTCACCTTTCTTCGTTGTGTAATATATAAATATATATCAGAACAAGTGACTAGGAGGTGAGAGGAGGAGTTATTTCTACGTTCGAGGAACTGACAACCGTAGCCTTGAGGTCACCTACCTGAAGCTGTGGATCCCAGCCCACGTTTCCATAGGGGGCCCATCAACACGCTGGTCTGGCAGTGACCACAGGATCATTCAAGCCTCTGCACTGGTTTAGCTTTAAACCTCTATGAACTGGGTCAGATTTGCAAGAGTTGGTTTTTGTGGTAGGGCACTGTGCCGTGGCCATCAGCCTCATTTGGATTCAAACAACATTATGAGACTCAAGGGGTTTATCTGAAATATGAAAACATCATAAATATTCATTTTGAGAAAATCCTGCTCAGACAGGGAGCATAGAGCAGACTGATTTGTATCCTGCTAATACCATCCGGCTGTGAGTGGGCAGGGGGACCCCAATACTGCATGTTCGTCAGACCCGTATCAGATCCATGTGGCTGGCTTGACGTCCTCCTGCTGTCAGCAATCTCACAGTCCCCCGGGGAGCTGTGGGCTTGCACCAAGCAGCTCAACGGTGACTTGCCATTCAGCTTACAGCAAGAAAACACAGTTCCCATACGTTTCACGTATGCTGACTGAAATGTGTTGCACATGGGCGTGAGGCAGGCAGTATAGAGATATATGACATTGGACTGATTTAGTGGAAATGAAAATAACTAGACATATGTTAAACACATTAAAAGTACTGATGCATATTGTGCCCCTGCTTACTGTTACTGGGTAATTATCGAAAAATCAGGATTTGTTTAAAAATGCAAAACATGTATCTTAATATGTATCCTAATTTGTCCAAGGGGAGACATACTCTACCTTCTCTAATGTGTATGACCTAAACAATTGACTACCCTAGCCGAAAGATGACTTGAAATTGCAACAGATCTTCTAATTATACTATTACCAAAAAAATACCTTGAGATCATGGGTTTGTTATGCAGTATAGCAAATGCAGTGTCCTGTCTCAGAGTAGACAATTAGCTTACCTTTTGGCTGCATAGGACTTTTTTTTTTTTTTTTTTTTTAGGAAGATGTCTGTGTCACTAGGAAGATCAATTTGTAACAGACCCTCCCTCCATGCCCACACGTAGCTTCATGGGGGAGAAGGGCAGATTTTAGAAAAACAGTACAAATCTACTCCATGGTCAAGATAGTGACCCTAACGATTAGAAGCCAGGTCCTGAATTGGAAGGGAACTTTTGCTGGAGCTTTCACTGAGTGCAGTGCTGGGTCCGATCCCCCTTGTCTGTGCCCCAGCATCAGCGACCCACAGTCCCTCGCCAGTCCCAGCCATCTTCAGAGGAAAAGGACAGGCAGCAGCCACCTTAATCCAATTTCATCTAAGTATGTAATTAGGGCTGTACATCTGGGATCACTTTTTCTCCCCTTCAAAAGCTAAAAAGCTTTATGAACTAGAGGCAGGAAGGAGGGTTTGATCCAGCTTTGGGTGTTGAAAAATTCCTCTCATCTCAGCTCAGCTGTACGAGGCTCCAGAGGCTTGCACTCGCCATTTGATGGCCCTGGGGGAAGCCAAAAACTTGTGCAGTCGTCCCAGGGCTGTCTCATTCAAACCATTCCTCTGCTGTCTGTGCACAGGATTTCTGTTTCTCCCCAGTATACTCTCCGGGCCTTCTCCTGCCAGGGTGGGACACCGCAGCAGTGAGCAGCTGCTCACCTAAACATCCCACCAGCCTCTGGGGTTTTGCCTTTCCCAGGCATTGGTGTTTGGAGATACGTGCTTTACGGGAGACATTCCCTTGCAATGTTTTGTACAAAAAGGGACATCTTTGCAATCAACATGTGTCCCTGTTGGCTGTCCATGTATGGCAAGATTTAAAAGAGGCTGGATATTTTCAGAGATAGCAGAATTACTCAAAATATAACACCTAATGTGAATGCATTACAGGAAGGTTGTCTAGCTCCCTGCTTTAGGAGAGGGCTCGTTTGGCCTGGCATTCACAGCCAGCTTGTGATCTGGGGAAAAACATTTAACATTTCTACCTCATTGTTAAAGTTCATCCAGATAAGCAGTTATCTGGCGCTAGTGAAGGGATGAAAATTTTGGGATGCAGGGAAGAGGAGAAGAGGAAGGACTGGGGAACATCATGCTGTGGATGTACTGTTGATGAAGAAATTCTCCAGGCAACTTATGTGATCCAAGAGGTTTACCACTTTCCCCCTAGCCTTTCATAAAAGTATCTTTTGCCCTTTCAAGTGGGACAGCACTGAATCAACTGTTTGTGTGGCCAGGTGTCAGCGGAGAGAGTGGAAACTCCTCGGGCAAAACACGCGTGGGTGAGGATGTCCGACTACACAGTCGGGTATGTGGAAGCAGTAGACATGACTTGTTCTCACTTAACAATACACTTCAGGGCTTAAACATACCATTTACCAATAAGTAGGAGAGCACCAAGGGAAGGCAGAGGTTATCCTGTGCCTGCTCAAAGCTGTCTCTTCCTCAACAGCACAGAGGCTGGTCAGGGCATACCAAGGCTGTGTGTGAGAGCTGGGATGGCTGCTCCTGTGGTTGCTCTTGCACTGAGACCTGGTGCATTCGCCCGACTCGCACATGGAGGTTGGTGTGGCCGCTGGAAACCTCCACCACCATTGGCTCATCATCGGTTCACCATTGGCTCCAAATAAGCTGGAAAGCTCAGAACACATTTGATTTTAAAAGGTTACCAAGAAGAAAAAAAAAATCTTTCTGACCCCTCCTTAGGCCTTGCTTCAACAGATTGATTAGGCCAGTCTCAGCCTTTATGGAGGCAAAAATACACTCCTTTAACTGCAGCTATTGAGCCAAACCCTCAGCTGGTGTGACACTGTGTTTTCAATGGAACTGTGCTAATTTACAGTAGTCTTGTGTCTGACCTTCTTCTGGGGAGCAATTGAATGTGAAGAGAAGGAAGATCATCATCATCAGCCTTTCTTTTAATATAAATCACAGAAGAGCAAAGTTGGCAACTGACTCTGGTCAGAGAAAGCTGATGGAATTGCACTCTGTGAGAATATGCCCTTCCATCAAGATAAAGCCGATACTGCTCTTGTTATATGAAGAAGAAACATGGGGGAAGGGAATGAGTTTAAAAAATGCCAGTAAAAAACACAAGATATTTTAACATTTTGGAACAGAAAAATCCCACTTTCTTTTTTGAAACAAAGTTTTGCTGAGATTTTTTCTAATTCATGCTATAGTTTGTATTAGAAAACAGTTAAAAAATTAGAAATCCAGAATCAATAGTAAGTATTTCAACGAATCCCAAATACTTTTTTTTGCAGAATTTTCTTTCATAGAGAGCTTAACCTGGGGAGGGTTGCTCAGATTTGGAGCAGAACCAAATTCCCAAATTTTGAGCTCTTTCATGAAGCAAGCATTTCATCCCCTCCACTGTCCTATTAGTCAGAAAGCTTGGATTTCTTATAGGAAAAAGATGAATGCTGCCTGCTACTTGCTCACTGCTTTCTAGCCTTCCCAAACACTAAAGATGTCTGCTTTAGTTTTTGTTTGAGACTCGACAACCTCAGTTCCAGAGAAGTTACAAAGAAACTTGTCTGAGCAACTTACACTTACCCACTTAAAAAATAAATAAATTCAAATGCACTAAGCAAAGGATTACAAAATCAGATTTAGAGATAGACCCTGAAGAAACTTATTTGCAGATGGGCTTAAACTGAGGATAATAATACTGACTCACCATTATGAACTGCTTTGAGGTCTAGGGATAAAAGGGTTTATGTTAGTACTAGGTATTATTACATTTTATTGTTAATTTCAAAAGCTAGAAAATTAATAACAACCAGAAAAAAAATACATCTTTCAGTAAAATTAAGGACTTAACCTGATAAAAGATCCCAAATGTCAACACTCTGGCATTATGACTGCCTCTCTAGCCCTTCTTACCTTGCTGGCCCTTTTTAAACCTCTTCAGAGTGGAATGGGTCCAAAAACTGCACGCACTTGGACTTGAAAATTCATAGTGATTTTCATAACCCATTTCCTCTGCTGTAGGTGTTGTCACGTATGACTTTGTTGCTTGTCACGCTGTCAGAGAGAGCCCCTACACACACTCTCACACACGCTTTTCCTCCCATACACACTTTTTCCTTAACAGGTAGCACATACAGCATGAAAGGGGGAGAAAAAAGAAAGTATTGGGAAATCGACATCTGGTTTGAATAATTCCTCCTATTTAAATTTTTACTTAGAGAACTCCCATTGGTACCGAATAATTGAACTCAGTTATTCACAGCTAAAAATCTTGGTAGCACCATTCCTCTCTGGTTTCATGTGGTGGATCGTCACACCTAGGCTCCTAAAGCCTCACAGAGGATTTACGTTGCGGGTACTGCACAGCTAAAGGCAGCTCCCTGTTCCTCTCTGCCCCTTCCTCCCACAGGCAGACACAAAAAGATGTTGCCTTGCCTTCTCCCCCTCCTCTCCTTTATTAAGAGATGTTGAACTTATAACAAATACACTTCACTTTGCAAAAAAGCAGTGTAATTAGCCTTGCTTTTTTTGGCCTGCATGTGTGTGGTAAAATGTCTAGTAATAGTTGGCAAGATTTCTGCAGGGAATGAGATTCCCATGGTTAGATCTAAAGCCCAAATACTTGGAACAAATTAACACCAGCCAGGAAAGTGAGGTTAATTACTGGAACACTTGGAAGAGGAGGTCTCCCTAGTCTGGAAAAATGCAATACACTATCTGCATGTATGGTATGTGGCCAAGCAGGATCTCTCCCTCTCTTTCTCTCTCTCTCACTTGTTCTCTTTCCTTCTTTCATTTTGTGTCCTGACTATAGACAAACATCAGAGCCGCTGAGAGCAAAGACTTCGTCTTCCTCCGACCTGTTCTTCCATCAGGCCAGTGCCACCGATGGCCCTGGAAGCTACTCAAAGCTGAGAAACACGGCCATCAGGGGCTGGCTCTCCTTCTGTCTATGTTTTCTCATTAGTGGTTTTGCGTTGTTGAAAGGCATCTTCATTGGAGGCCCAGTATTCCAGCAACATGCTGCTTTAATCTGGGGTGGGCACTGAGGCTTTCAAAACACAGCATACGACCCAACAGGAGAACAGTCATCTTCCCTAATATGCTCTTTGGAGAGCAAATCTGTAAATCCTGTAGGCCCCTAAACATCTGCCTTTGGTAACGTTTTAATGGGGAAAATTTGCCTAGTAACCACATTGCCGTTGACCTTTGATGCGTGAGGAATGTATACATGCACATGTCTGGGGGGGGTTGCATGTGTGCGAAAACCTGTGAAATCAAGGTTGCAAAACCGCGTAGGTGGAAGCTACGTACTCCACTTCAGTTACCTGTGCACCTTTAGGAGGGCTCCCTCATGTGTTTATATTATTCATGACACAGTCCTCTGTGGCATGAGGACATGGCTTTTTTCCATGGGATGGCTGCCTCACTTTGTGCTCAGGATGGATACTGTTCACTACAGGAACAGCTATTCAAGATTTTGTTTTTTCTTCATTGTTCAGTTTGTGACCTCAAGCCTTACTGACTGCACACTATTCAAACCCTGCTCTGAAAACAACATCATTTTGTATTCTCATGGGCTTTTCTATAGCACTCATGACAATAGTATCAAAGTGCCTCATAAAGATTAATTAATCTATTTTTGCTACAGCCCCAGGAGGCAAGTTGGTATTTTCTTCATTCTCCAAATGTTGAACTGAAAGCATAAGCCCTGTCTATACAATCATGGATGCAGTTTACAGAGCAGCTAAAGCCATGGTGTCCTCTGCGGCCCCATGGCTGCTTCAAGCAGTGCCTGCATGGTCCGTCAGGCCACATCTGGCTTCAGCGTGTGCACTGCCTGACCCCCTGGCCATGCTTGCAAGCTTACAAAATTTAATCTAGTCTCGAAGGAGGCCTCGGGGCCTTTGACAGTATAGACATAGCCATATGGTCAACAGTGTGTCTACAAGATCCGTGGTAGGCATTAATTTTGAATCCTGTCATTGAGATGCCTAGGTCTTGATTTTTCCTCTTGCTTGTCATTAGCCAGCACTGCAGATGTTCAGAGCAGAGCTCCTGCCAACCTCAGGCCCAGCTGAGACCCCAGGGTCCCAGGTTGGGTCCCAAGAAAAAGAGAACCTACAATTAGGAGCCCTCTGTGAAAAGTTCGCTGTAGGCAGCATGGGTTAGCATCTGCGAGAGCAAAACCCCCACTCCTCAAAGCACTGCTCAGCTCGGTCAGGTACAGCCCCAGCCTTCCCATTGCTCATCCTGCTTCACCCGCTTCCCACTTGCCATCACCTGCAACAAATGCAGCAGGAGTCCAGGAGCTGGTAGCCTCCCCTGTTTGGTGGAGCACAGCAGGAGACCTGTCGGAAAGAGGGTTCGAGCATGTTCCGCACAAAAAGGTGGAATTAATATTGTACAGGAAGACCTAATCCAGGTATTGTACAGGAGTTCCTAATCCAGGTAAATCCAGTGACTTTTGAGTGATCAACTTGAAAATCTTGGTAATGTTCACTTAACACAGGGGATGCCTGATTTCCTATGTTTTAAAGTGAGCTAGGTGGTAGCATAGGCATGCCAATGTGGCCATACCGTGGACATCTACAGGGTTTGCCATTGAGATGGCAACTTTCTGTTGCATGCCGCTGTGCCAGGAGTTAAGCCAACAGAAGAAACAGATCCTCTCCACGTGGTTTTTGTAAGCCTTATAACTTGGCCAAATGTGGGCATTTTTTCACAAGGACAGACAAGGCCCATCCCCAACACAAAAGCCACCTCTTCTGCCAAGTGTCTGATTGCACTTCCAAAGCACAGGGGTTCTAGGGCTTTCCAAATAAAAGGTTGAGAAAAAAAAAAAGAAAAAAGCAATAAAGCAAACAATGTATTTTTCCAGGCTTCTTCTCAGAAACACTATGTCATTTTGGCTGAAATTTCCGTAAATAATTCAGTTTGAGGCAAACACCCTGTATGTAAAATTTAAGCCCAAACAGTTGAAGCTGTTAACGTTATAAACAAGTGAAAGAAGGACCCTATAACAGAAAATGTTAGTCAAACTTACTAATAAGCGGTTTCCCAGCTCTGTGTGTTGCTATATGTATGCATTTGCACATATTCAATATGGGCTGATACACCAGGCTGACTTCGAAAGCTTCTCTGGGAGTCTTGTCTGAGAAACGGACCCACACTGGCTGCTTACTGTGCCACTTAGAAAAGAATATTGGAAAAGGGACAGGGCGAGGAGGCAAAATACATTGTAGTGGCAACAAATCAATCAGCGCAGTCTATATAGCCTGGAGGGGCTCTCTTCTTCTGTCAACCCAGCCTCTGGGGCTCTCCAGCTCCTTAGACTAAGGGGTCAAGCAGAACATGGAAATGCAGGGCTGAAAGCAAGGAATTATCTAGCCCAATGCTCATATCTAAGCTGGGGTTAAACCGACCTGTTCCTGACCAATCGCCATCTAACTTTTTCTTATAACACTCCAAGAAGGGGATCACCAGTCCCACCAGCCTCTCCCAGTGCTTAACTGGAAGTGCTCAGATAGCTTCACTCAATTTTGAACAGCTTATTCACTGCAAACTGAACACATTATTTCTACCTCTGCCCAGAGTATCAGGGAGTATAAAAGATCATTGTCCTTTTCAGAAGAAGCTTTACATATCAGAGGACTTTCACATGGCCCTCACTTTTCTCTCTCTTCTGGAGGACACACGTGGAATTCCTTTA
>NW_008825270.1:3340137-3348802 GCF_000699105.1 Pygoscelis adeliae | reverse complement strand
GTATTCTGGGCTCTCTTCACTACATCTTTCCTGAAGTGCAATACATAAAACTAGAGAGTTTCCCAAATGGACGTAAATCAAAAGCCATATCTAGGCAGCCCATCTGCTTACAGCACATCAGTGTCTCTCAGCTAATGGTGCGTAAAGAAACTGCATGACTTCTGTCAAGGAACCCCAATTCAAACAGAGACAAAAGCCTAATTTATAGCTAAGTTAATATAGCCCAGCATTTAGGAAGATCCAGAATAAGGTGAGACCTTATGTTTATAAGCCTTACCAAGACTTCCCTAGTACTCTGGCCACAAAAACAAAGTACAACGGGGTAATTACCTTGCATAAAACATTAATTTTGCTACATTGCAAAATCTGTTTGGTGGGGGGTGTTTTGTTGTGCAACAGCATCATGTTGTTGACTCACAATCCTGTTTTTTTTCAACCAGTTATACACTGTCCTCAACCTGGTCATACTTTTTTGTTCACATGGAAGGATATCTGAAAGGTTTCTTGAAGCCAAGGTATACCATAGACACAGGTTTTATCTGTACCCACCAGACCAGTTACCATATTCAAGAAAGAATTCTATTTTAGGTTTCTTTATCTGAAAGCCCCTGTACAAAATTAGGACTTAATATGTTTCTCAAGCCAATATTTCATGGAGTGTGGGCCCCTAATTATCAGAAATATGTCCATAGGGGGATCTGGGTATCTGACATTCCTGTTCTATGAAGGAGATACAAAGCAAACTGCCACAGCTCAGAAAATACACACCTGTGCAGGAAACAGCTAACTAGTAAAGAGACGTACTACTTTATGTTCCAGTTTAGCCAGCCTCCTAGGTGGAGGGGCAGCTACCTTCGCTCTGCAAAGCACATATACCTCATTAAATCCAAGCTTGCTCTGCTAGAACCTTAAACCATTTCCCTGCCAATATCTGTCCATATGTCCTCTTTGCACTTCTGACTGTACTTTAAAACCACATTTATCTTGTTAACATTTGCAAGGCACATAAGCACAATCATATAACCAGGGGATGCTCTGTGCCCTCTGTGATATCCAGAATCCCCTATCCATACATATATGCACGTAGACATATGACCCTGTCATTTTCTGTTAAAGAAAAAAATGTTTCTGAGCCCTGTTGGGTTTAGTGAATCTACCACACAGGTTTGTTCACATGGAAGGATATCTGAAAGGTTTCTTGAAGCCAAGGTATACCATAGACACAGGTTTTATCTGTACCCACCAGACCAGTTACCATATTCAAGAAAGAATTCTATTTTAGGTTTCTTTATCTGAAAGCCCCTGTACAAAATTAGGACTTAATATGTTTCTCAAGCCAATATTTCATGGAGTGTGGGCCCCTAATTATCAGAAATATGTCCATAGGGGGACAGGAGGTTTGCAAGATCCCAGATCAGCAAAGCTCACCATGTGTCATCTGTGTGTATGCATGGGACAAACAGAAAAGGAGGCAGGCACAACACTAATGTAAATGCGGCCATTTACAGTCTTGTTTTCCACCTTTTTCATACCCCTGTAATGAGGTGCTGAGGAAGGTGTTGGTCACACAACAGAAATCAGCATCAGCATGTGCTCTTTGCATTATCATCTCCCTTGTGTTAAGGTTATGCACCTCTGGAAAGAGAACAGTGATACAAATGTGCCCAGACTTGCAATTGCTACCCACGGAGGCAGCAATCCCAGGGTCTGGGCATACTCAGGGGCTGCAGGTTTGGGCACATCCCTGCAAGAGGGGAAAAAAATGTTTCCTTCCTAGCCTTTGAATGGTAAGTCAGCAGTCATCACAGGTGATCTGCATGGCTTGTGTGTGCTTGTGGATTAACCTGCATTAGGGAAGGGTGAGAAACCCCCTGGCCAAGCCATGAGCGTGATCTCCCATCGTGAGGGCAGGAGTAGGGGCTGCGGCTACGGAGGTAAGCTTACCAAGGCATGCAGAGATCCTCCAGTGGAAAGCAGGGTAAGAGTGCAAAGCACTCTGATGCTAGTATTACTTCATACCACTTAGTAGAAGGTAGTGTGTACAATAAATACATATTGCAAAATAGGTTTTATTTCCTTAAAAAATCATTACACTCCATTCTCCAAGGTGTTGCTCAAAGCAAATTTAGTTTTATTGCTGACAGTTTAGAGGACCTGAGGCTGTTATTGCAGGGCTGGTGTGAGGCAGCTGTAGTTGGCTCCTTTCATCACTTGCATATGGAGAAAATTTTGTTATTAGACTCTCTGAAAGTCCAGCTCTATTTCCCTGAACCCCGGCTTCCAGCTTTGAGAAACAGAGACTTCCAGCACCAGTGGCATATGAGGACTAGGACATGTATCCTTAGTTCAAGCACATGAAGGCCTTGACAGCTGTTCTTGGATTGAATTTGTGTCTTCCTGCATAAAAGCACAAAAACTGTTTCTTGGTTGAGCTCCCTTTGTGTAAGACAGGAAATGCCCACTGCATTCCCAGAGACTCTACACTGAGTTATTTGGCTTGCGCCCTGGCTCTGTTTGGAATCCGTTGTCCAGATGTTCCTCCCTTCATAAGATCTGGCAAACTGAAAAAAAAGCTTGCCTTTGGTTCGCCTGTGAGTGACCCTTCTTTAGATAATTTTCCTTGGGACTTCCACAACCCTTCTGAGAGCCTGCAAACATCTTTTCTTAATAATTGCATTACATCATGAGGAGCAATACGCATTACTACCAATTTGCTCTTCGTCCAAGACGTCAGACGTAGCTTTTCAAAGACGCTTTAGTTAAGCCCCATAATCTCTCCGGCAGGCCGGTTGGTACTGTTATCCTCTGAAGATGAGGGACCCAAGGTGCAGAAAGATGAAGTAACTTGCCCACAGCCACACAATATATCAGTCGCAGAGCTGCAAACAGAGTCCAAGAAGCCCAGCTCCCAATCTTAAGTGTTAACCACTAGACTATGATCTGTACAATATCAGGAAGAGCAGGAAGGACCAAGAGGCAGCTACATAACATGAGGAATTAATTCTGCTGGAGGGATATGGGAGAGGCAGAGGCAGAGGAGCAAAGTCCTAGTCAGCACGGGCTCTGCAATGATTGCTGCCTTACTGTTCGTAGGCAGCAGAGTGTGTCTCCTATTCCTACATCTGCCCTGGATCTCACTGATCTTCTCTCTCTTTTCCAGTTTTCCTGTCTCCCCTTGTCTTCCCACAACCTCCCCAGATGTTTGTCTTTTCACATTTTTAAAAAGGGACACGTCTTTTACCCAGTTACTTCTTGTAACTCAGAGTTCTGGGGAAGAGCCCTAAAATGCCTGTGGCTCTCCAGCTGCTTAGGGCAACACAGCTCATCTGGAAACGTCACAGTACCTGGGAATCCAAGCTCTTAACCACTGGGGATTTAAATCCCAGCATGAGTCCCCATTGAATTTATCATCTAGTACAGTAAAATAAAACTGTACAGTATCTTGTACTTTGTCAACTGCTTTGTAGAGAGAATTTGCATCAGAAATTCATTTCTCTTTAGATTCCTAATCCAAAGAAATCTAGCCAGTGTTATCAGCTTTTCCACTCTGCAGAAATCTCAGGAGGATTTTCAGAAGCTACATATCATTGTGTATTTACAAGCTTTTGGAAATTCATGGGGAGCCATATGGCAAAGGGGAGAAACCTGTCCGATTTGGCACCAGGAGAAGGACACATTTTACAGGCTTTTCAAGAGAAGTCTCCTAGATCCATTTCCAGGACTCAAAGCCAGACTGCCACTAAGCAAGTGAAATCTGAATGCTAGAGAGATGGCTAGTAAAAGTGAAAAATGGTTGCAACCTGTAAATCTGAATGACCAGACCTCTACAGCCTTGAATGAAGTCTGAACTTCAGAATCAAAATTCTTTCCAAGCTAGGCACTACTGCCAGAGCTAGTAAGCAGAAGGCTCAGAACAGGTCTGTATTCCATATTTTGAGTGCAAAATACTATGCTGAATCTACCAACCTTTTTTTCCAAACAAAATTCTGATATAAAGCATCAGGAAAACTTGTGCAAATGGGACTTTTCAAAGTCACAGGAAAAAACTCTCTCTTTACAAGAAACAACCAGATTTTGTCAGAAAAAAACCCAAACAACTTAATCTCATTACAAGTAATACTAATTATAGTAAACTATACCATAACAGATAGCAGTGCATAGAACTAATAAACAACATTTCTCCTGTAAAACAGGACTATCAACAGCATACAGAATGATAAGAGAGTTTGACAAGAAGACATACTAATATATTTATTTGCCTTATTGGTCCTACAGTGGTGAGTTTTGCAGGCCACCCCTCCAAGCACTGGTGATTCCATGGAGCGTGCTCATGGAATGAGCTGTCTCACTGCTTCCAGGGGGTACCATCACAGCAAAGCAATGCGGTGGGCCAGCAATTACAGAGTTAACAGACAGTGGTGTCTCTAGTGACTTCAGGATGCTTAAGGGAATGAGTTCCAGGACTGAATAGTTTTGATGGTTCTGTTTTTAATGGAGATATTGCAATGACGCCATTTATCAATGGTTTTTATTTCCCAGGAGGGTGGGTATAAACTGTATATGGCTACGAACTGCCCATACACTACCGTACAGATTCAGGTGGTCAGAGATCCTGCTGCCTGCTGAGTTAAATGGAGTCTTCGATAATAGGAAAGTGAAGTTTGGCCACCTGGTATTCATCAGTCCTCTTGCCATTTCATGAGTGTCCATTAGAAACTTATATGCATGATCCCCGCATTTCGATTGTTAGAAAAATTAGCTGTTAACCGTCAGGAAATGACCTGTTTCCCCAGCACAGTCACTCAGACCCATTACAGGCCCTGTTCTAAGTCCTCTTCTTATTGAACACAGTTTACAAGAGGTTCACCATAATCCCTTTAAAATTAGATTTTTGTTCTTTTTTTAAGCCATTCAGATTGTTACTCAAATAAAATCTTTTTGTCTGGTCGCAGAGAGAATGAGAAGCTGACACTAGGGTTGGCGATGCGATATCATACGTGGCCACGGGAGGGTTGGCTGGAAATCTGGGGGGCAAAATAGGTTTTCATCAGAAGTGGCTGATTTACAAAGAGCATTTCTCATACATGGGATGGCACTTCTGGTGGCAATGTGGAAGAGACAGAGAGAAGTTCAAGGGAGGACAGCCCCATAAGCCCAACCACGGCAAACCTTCAGTCCCTCTTTGGCCCCCTTTGGACAGAGTGGGATGTGGCTCCTCTCCATACACCTGAGGCACGTGGCTACTGCCCCTGCTTCCAGCCTGCCGGCAAGCTCTCCTGCCAAAGGTGTTAGATGTCAAAGAAATATTCATTGGAAAAGTGAAAGAGGTGGAGCCGTGGCCCCATGGTTAAGCAAGGATTTAAATCCACAGTAGGTGGGCACTTCACTACCAGGCTTACTGAAAATGCTTGGCTGTTTTTCTCTGTTTCTAAAGGGGAGAGGAAGAGGGGAAAGGTAGACAAGGGTTTTGGAAAAAATATTTGTCTGGCCTACTTTCCATTTGGCTGTGCAACAGCAAAGAATATTTTTAAAGCCCTGAAACATTTTGGTTTCAGGAAATGCTCTCAGTTTAAAATTTTTGTTTCCTGCCTACTTCTCACCAACAGCACCGTAGGGAGATTGTCCCAGGCAGGTATTCAGTCCCTGGGTATCCCTGTGCAAAACCGCATGCACCAGCTGCCCTGGGGAAACTGGAGACTACAGCTGTGCAGTCCCATTATGGGACATACATCCCAGACATGGGTGCTTGTCTTCAGTCTTAAAAAAACATTCATTGATTGGTCTTGGACCCCTTCTCAAACACTGTGGGGAAAGCGGATGTAATGATTTCAGGAGGTTGAGACTGAGCTCTGCATAGAGGCAGGGATTACGTCTGGGCAATGTGTGTACGGGGGGAGGAATAGGGCAGCCAGAAAACATGGGCCCTTCAGGAGTGTCAGAAAGATACAATTGCAGTCCAAGACACATGTAGACACAGAGCTCCAGTCCTCATACTTGTTCATAACCCAGGAAAAGAGTACGATGCCCATGAGACACTGTAGCGGAGGCACTGCTTGCCATTTGAAGGGAACAGAAAAATCCCGAACTGGAAAGTGTCTGTTCAGAGCAGAACCTGGTTCTGCCACCCTCCTCTATCTAGTCATCGCCCTTCTGAAACTCATTTTCTATGAATTACTCCAGAAAAAATCATCCCAGTGGCAGGCCAGGAAAAGCCAGGGTGGAAAAAAAATAGCTTAATTTCAAACTATAATTAGAGGATGCTGAAGGCAACGGTCAGATGTATCAAGCACTGGAAAGTCTCTCAGGAGAAGCAGTGGAAAGAATATTGCTTCAATCATAGCGACAAAGCACTAAGAAATGCACACTAGGCAGAAATTTTGCTTTAGCTAGTGTTGGTTATCAAAAGGCAGGAAGCTGATTCTCACGCCAGCGAAAGCAGGCAGCCCGTGGCGGGGGGAAACCCATTTCCCACAGAAAGCCAGGCCTCCACTTAGGCTCAGATACTGCAAGAGGAGATAAGGACTCACCCCAATATTCAGGGAGAACTATGGGTGATGGCAGCATGGTGCTCGGCTGCCCCAACGCTCAGCACCCACTAGCTGCTCAGCCCATGCTCTCCCCAAACTGCCTTACACAAGTCTGGCCTCCCATCTTCAGCTGTACTTTCTTTTTTTTTCCCAAGTAAATTTAATCAGGAGTTTGCTCTCATCCCTAACTCACTTCATGTGAACTTAATTTCCAGCTCCGATAGTTATTTTTAAAAAGGGAATTTTTTCTTTTAAATGTAGTGGGGTTTGAGGATGAAGGAAGGAGGAGGGAAAATTCAATTAACTTTCCTTCCAGTGTTTCCATATTTCTCGGGTGTATGAGCAAGGCCATTTCAGGCACTAGAGAAGTTGTTTAGATTTGGACTGTACCTTGCCTGTCAGATCATGTAACCAGGCTTTTGGATTTTTGGATCTTATCCAGTTGGAAGGATGGTTCCTGTACTCTGCTGGTCCTGAGCAATGCCCATGGGAGCCCCCAACTGCAGGGACGATTTCATAGCGTTGCCACAGCTAACACGCATGGGAAGGTGTTACAGCCTGAAGTTGTTAGTAGGTATTTAAGAAAACACAGAAACAAAGAGGCATAGACTCAGGTATTGCAGCTTAAAAATAGAAAACTGTGGAAAATGAATGGAGCTTGTGGAAAATGAATGGAGCTTATGGAAAATGAGCTTTTCTCCCTTAGTCTCCAGGGCAAGGTTGCCCTTCAAGGGTTTTGGGGTGGGTTTTTTTGTTTTTTAATATCACAAAGTGTAGTTACTCTTAATCTCCCTGTTCAAGGGGAAGGAAGAGGAAGAGTCAGTAAGGACAAAAGAATGTTTTAAAATAAAAATATATAGTTTAATTTTTTTGTTTCATTTGGAAGGTCTTTTAGTTTTAAAAAATTACAGTCAAATCAAATAAAGTAGTTTTGAAACAAAGCTATTATATTCTGATTTGAATCAAAGTTCTAGTTGCAACTTGCAACAAAATAAAAATGTTTCATTTTGTAGTCTTTCTTTTTTTTTCTTTTTTAAAGAAACAAAAAAAGTGAAATAAATGTTTTTGGTAAATGTTCTTGAAGAATATTAATTTGCATCAAATTACCTAGCTGACCAAGGGCATGAATTCCTAATGAATATTTTATGCGATCACTGATTTAACCATCTCTTCCTTGGCAGAGAACTTCTCTGGGTATGGTCCAGGAGACAGGAGTCAGAGAATGACCTATTTCCATTGCATTTGTTTAATTAATCCTGAGCAGTTTTCTGATGTGTTTTCCATTCATCAAGATCTCTGAATCTTCTCCCTAGCAGAAAATCAAAAATGAAAATGTGATGAAAGCCAAACAGAGATAAATCACAATAATGTGACACGCCTCAATATTTTGGTGGCCATTCCTAGAAAATCTGTGTAACTCCCCATAACTATATAAACAATATAGTCTAATATGTGGGTTTTGTGTATTTTTCCTACCTTCCTATCTTTCAGAAAGATGTTCAGTGCTCCCTGATGATCCAAACTTCACTCCTTGAGAAAAAGCATAGTTGTTTGCTGACAATTTCAAAACCACGGCTCCTTCCAGCACCACTTGCTAGTGGCAAGGAGACCAGGTGCACCTTCCCGGGACTTCTCTGTCAGCAGGCAGCAAAATGACATTCTTCTCAGACAACATCTTACTTGTTTTTTCAGGTTTTCTGAATGAGTTCTCCATTCAGTAAAACTAATAAAAATTCATTAAAAATATTTGGTGTGACTCAATCATGAAGAGGAGGCTTATTTTGTGCATTTCCACTTCCAGACTTTAAATCTGTGAATTCTTTTCTCCCATTCTTTGTTTTTTCTTTTCAGGCTCTTGCCTTTCTCTCCATGTCTGGAGCAGTCTGAGCTGAGCTGGGTTTAGATGTAATTTGCAAGTTGGTCCCAAACATTTCTACCCTCCATTGGCAGAGGTCTATCAGCAAGCACAGATTCTGGGGGAAGGCTATAGACAGTGCATTCCCCAGTAGTGCTACTTGTCATAGCACAAAACATCCTGATGGGGTGATGTGACAGCAATTGGTGCAACAATGCAGTCTTCCCAACCCTCTTTCAATTAGCAGAGGCCTTCCCAAACCTTTCTGTAGCTTCCTTTCTTC
>NW_008825270.1:3322549-3340065 GCF_000699105.1 Pygoscelis adeliae | reverse complement strand
ACTCATTCCTTAAGACATGTCACGCCATAATGATCCTAGTTATTGCTATTGAAGCTTTTCTAATAAAGTCATCATCATCACCATCAATCACCATGTTTTACCCTTCTACCTCTCACTAACTTGCCTCTCTGCTTGGTTACTCCATCAATGCTGCCCTTAGTTTTCACTCCCTATCACAGATCACTAGCACCTTCAGACCACCAGCACCTTCCTGCTGCAATCTGCAGTTGGGAGAGTAACCTGCGTCATAGCAGAAGTCCCCTGTATTTGACATGAGACTTTTCCCTGCAAATCCTGAGCGGAGACCTTTGCTCCTGCTGGTGAATTCTCTAAGATTCAATAGAGACCAACTTATCCAAATGAAGTACTTTTCCTTGCAAGAATTACCGTGGCACTCAGTAATTTCCAGTGTCTTTTCTTCTGCTTAGAAATCTGTTTGTTGGGGAGTGCTGACCATCCGGTTCCGCCAGCTAGAGCTGCCTGAACAGTGTTTTCCCTTCACTTGTATTCCTATGGTAGAAAGCTTTGGAGGCTTTGCCACTACTTTAAGATACTCTTGGCAATGTGTGAAAATGAAGGGAAGAGCAATGAAAATGCAGAGGCTGGTCCTGCAGTGTGGGAGGTGGCCTAGTAGCATAACCGCAGCACTGTTATCAGTGTCAGTTCTCCCCTTGGACATTTCTGCAGGACTTTGTCCTTGGTGACACAAAACACTTTACAAATAATGGTAAATTAACCTTCATAGCCTTGGTCCAAGCTGGGCAAGATTCATCCCCACAGTACATTTGGAAAAAATGAGACATCCAGCAAAAAAAAACTTTGCCAAGCAATCCTGTGGTAAATTAAAGGGAAAAAAAATATGAAAATATGATCACCCTCAACCTTATGATCCAGCCATAAGCTATTATCTTCCATTGCTCAAGGAAAATAAAGGCATTATCCTGGATGGCATCTCTACTGGTCTCCAAACTTTGTTTTACTGTCCTCTTTGCCTCCTAAGCCTCACCAAAGCCAAAGATTCCCAATGGACATTTTGAGAAAGCATGGGGCAAGGGGGGAATGGAGCAGGGTGGCATTAAGTTTTATCACCCCCTAAACTGTAATACTTTCCTTTGCGTGCTCTGTTTCTTATTCACACGGCTATAAAATTTGCCACATCCGGGCGAGAACATCCCTCCAGTCAACCAGGCGGTGTTTATGAACTGGAAAAGGCATTCTCTCGCTCCTCACTGTAGGGGTGAGACAGAAACGTTAACAAGTCACTTGCGGTTTTCTCTTTCCAGGTTGGGCGATTGGACCTCTCTTAACACTGCAGGGGGGGGACATAGCAATTTAGAGACATTTTATACCTCTGAAGATTTGCAATCAGCAAATTGCCTGGAACGTGTTTGATTTCCCCACCCGCCTCCCCTCCACGGTGTCCCACCACGAAGCCTCTTGCTAGGGACATCTTGATGTTTGTGGTCTTGCAGATTCCTTTCTCAAGCCAAATGCGTTTCTTGTAGTGCTGGTTCTCAGCCCAGCTTGCTTTACATCATAAATGTAAAAATGTTTCTTTTATAAAAATAAAAAAATTTTAAAAAAAAAAGAAACACACAAGCAACCTATAAACAGAACATAAAAGCTGTTTAATGGAGTGCATAATGAAGCAGAGAGGAAACAGACTTGCATTGATTTTCCCTGACATTTCACCTATTAAATTATAAGCTTCTTAAGGAAGAGCCTGAATTTTTTTTTTTCGGTTAATTTAAGTGCTTGAATGAATAACAAAACCACTATTGTCCCCAGTGAGCTGAGGTTGCGTGATAGGCAAGTATCAAAAAGAAATAAGGCTTGAGTACAAAGAACCCCAGGAAAATGTCCAAATGTGTCTGTTTCAGACACCCCTCAGGCCAGTCTGGAGGCAGTTCAGAAGAGATGCTGAAGGAAAACCAGGTCAGAGAAAACCCTATCTTCCAGACCAAATGAGAAAGTGAGACCTCGGGCCTGGTAACCGAGCTTTGCAACTTCTTCCATGGCTTTGGGCAAGATGCTTGGACCCCCAGCTACTTGCTCTTGCCCTCTGCACAA
The DNA here is from genome assembly GCF_000699105.1 of Pygoscelis adeliae. Taxonomy (NCBI): domain Eukaryota; kingdom Metazoa; phylum Chordata; class Aves; order Sphenisciformes; family Spheniscidae; genus Pygoscelis; species Pygoscelis adeliae. The sequence continues at coordinate 3,337,995 of NW_008825270.1, read as the reverse complement.
CAGGAGCAGTAGTGTTTACCCACCTACTGAGGTTACTGGAAAGATTAATTAATCTTGCAGGCGCTTTTGAAGGCAGTGTTCACTCCGAGACTTCATCTGGAAGTCCTCATGCAGTAGTTGAGAAAAACTATAAAGCACACCGCGTAGCTGCAAACTGGGGAGTAAAGGGCTGCCCGCGCTGCGGCAGGGAGACGCTTAACGAGGGACAAGATTAAAAAAACAGCAGCGCAGCAGGAAAGTGAAAAAACAATGTGGGATTCATTCCTTCGGGCACAAATTACTTTTTTTAACGTAAACTCAGCCTCACAAGTCAGCATTTGCTGCGGCAAAGCTGCTCTCACACAGGAGGGAGTGGAGTCCTGCGCAAGGGTGCTCCTGGCTGAGCGTGCGGATGCTCAGAGGTCGGGTGAGGGCAGGAGCCCCACGCAGTGACGGTGCCGCTGCCACTGCCAGCCCCGCAGGTCCTGCCGGCACAGCTGCCCCGGGGGAGGACAAGGGGCTGCTGCCGCTCACAGAGCCACAGCACGGCCAGCAGCCTGGCCGCCCAGCAAATTCCTCATCTGAACATGGGCTGACCGGTCAGCCATATTAGGACACGCTTTTTTAAAGCATGCCCAGCACTCCAAAATAAGGGGAAATTTTTGAGAGGCCCTTGGTTTCCATGCAGACACCGAACCCATGCATTCCCAGGGCAGCCCAGCATGCAGGGAGCTGTCTCACAGCCCATATCGCGCTGCAGCATCCACTCTGCAGTCACTAGGCATGGTCTTTCCCTTCTTGTCTCTTGTATGACAACTCAGGGGCAGCTGCTCTGTGCTAAAACTGAAGCTTTGACTTATCAGCAGGTCAGAGCAGCCAGGGCAAAGCCTTGAACATCAGCAATATTGTTTCAGGGAAAGACAGCTTCTTAAAAATGTGGGGGTTTTTCAAAGTGAATGTTAAAAAAAAAGCAAACAAAGACTCTGATCGTAATTCTGCTAAAAAGAGCAAAATTCCTACTGCCGTCAGCAGTGCCATGTCCTCGACGTGTTAACTTGCCTTGGGAGCCACATTTGTAACCCTGCAGAGAAGTTCAAGTTTGAGGTGATGACTCTGTCCCCCCCCAACTCCTCGGGTGTGTCGCTCATGCGGGTGACACAGCAGAGTGCAACAAATTCCTCTTGTGAGATTTGTGATCTTTAGGGTCTGGAAGCACCACACAAAGTCTGCTTGAAAGGATTTTCTTCACACAGATACAAGTTCTCCTCCAAACCACACAGAGCAAACCAAGGCATATAATACTGATGGGAACACCAGTTGAAGTAACTCTAACTTAACTGTGTTGTGATGGCTTACACAATTGTAAGAAAACATCTGCGTGCTCCAAAAACCATCCAGTGCAGTAATACTGTTCTCCTGGTTTGCCACATACAAGCGACTCATTTGAGTCCTAAGGACTAAATAACCTCACAGCGCTGTAAATCAGGCAAACTTTATGGAAAAATACAGCAAAGAATTGTTCTGGAAAGCTTGTTATGTCACCAGACAACATCAGCCTTCTTCAAGGACGTGTTTCTGCACTTCTGGAGACCTCGGTGGCCCAGCAGTGCAGGGCACGCGGGCTGTGCCACCGCTCCTCCACACCATGTGTGCCATCATGCAGGTGAGCAGGGATGCTGCTCCCAGCCGGGACCCCAGGAGCGGCACCGAGCGGGGACGATGTGAGGGCTGATGTCCCTGGGGTCTCTCGCAGCAAGCCCACTGGGCAGTGCGCCCACGCACGGGAGCATGGGTTTCACTGCCAGACCCCACGTGCACCACCATAGCCATCGCGTCCTGCAGGTTGGCAAGGGCTCGCCAGCCCCGGCGGCGCAGCGTGGCATGGCATGGGAGCTGGAGCGCTCAGCTATGTTACCAGGCCACCGCTTTGTTTGTTTTTGCATAACTTCTTGAACTTATTAGGAGGCTGGGGAAAGGAGCCATTGTTTTGCTTTGGCTGCGAGGTCCTGAATGCTTCACTTCCAGGCCTCCATCCCAGTGATCCCAGCGATGAGGACAGATCGAGGGAAGATTAAGTCAATGCCTTAGGAAATTTACAGTTGGAGCCTGGAAGAGAAGACTGTCTTCTCGGGAGAAAAAAGAAAATGGTAGTAATGCAAATCAGAATATGTATGCATGTGTGTATATATACACACACACAAACATTGTTTTTTTGCATTTCTGTGTAGTTATGTCTGCCTCCATTTACTCCTGTATTTCTCTATTTTAAGGTTCAGGCAGAGGCAATTGAAGAGTTTTCCTCCCACACACACCCCGCTAGCTATAATGAGGCAACAGCACCACCTTAATTAAAGATCGAGATTCACTGTTTTACAGCCAGTTTTTCTAAGTGCTTCAAAAATCCATGTGCTTACTCAGACCTTCTTGAAAATTGCTTGCCCCGAGGGCTCCTGGGGAAGAGCTGCAGTGCAGTCTCCTCTGTCTTTGAATAAGCAGACACCCCCCAGACGATGCAGCAACAGCGTTGCACCCTTCTCAAGGAGGTTTCTGCACAGCTGCAGCTTGTACCTCCTCTTTGGTCCTGCCCACCATCTCACTCATTTAAGACTCAGGTGGTGCCTGATCCTCTCCACTACCCTTTTTTTTTTAAAAAAAAAAGGCTGTACTTTAAGAGCTCTTCAAGGTATAAATTGAACCACCAGAGCAGGGGTGGCCTGTAAGTCCACGCAAAGGGGGAAGATGCCTTTCACAGCTGGGTCAGGCTAGAGCAGATGCTGGGTGGGGGCTGGCTTATGCGGTGTGGCTGCTGCTTCCCAGGAACCTGTAGAAATTGCCATTGTGGGCTCTCCACAGTACTCTGTCCCCCCTCTTTCCTTTCCCATGGCAGGAGAGACTCAGCCCATCGCTCCTGGGCAGCAAAACTCAGGTTTGCCCATCCTGAGGTGAGTCTGAGGGTCCCACATCAAACCAGCGAGCCCAAGCAGGTCCACAGTGCATCTGCTGGAGCCTGGGACTTTCCTGCTCTTCAGCACCTTTGCAGAGTCCCGGGTGGCAGAGCAAGTCTGCTCTGAAGTATCATGCCCTGGGGAACAAATTCAGGTATCTCTCCACTCAGTGATTTTGAGACTTTCTTTGTAGGCCCTTTAAAATTAGGGGATCTGCCTGCATGACCTAGGGACCCCTGTAAAGACTTCACTTTAAAAGCAACATTCCTGATTCCATAGCTAAAATTTCAAAATCTGCTAAAACATACATGCTGACTCAGATTTTATGATTAGTATCCAGAGGAAAATCATTAAGTGGAGAGTTGGTATTTTAGAGCAATATAACGGTGCCTCATGCCTTTTATCCATTCCTGGACAAGGGTAATGAATGTCATATTAAAAAAAGCAAATTGCCTATCTGCAAAAACTCAGCCAGGCAACACAAAGCAAAGGTTCACAGGAGGCAGGTCAACCACAAAATACTGTAGTTTGGGGGGAACAGGAAAAATCAGACATCAGGCCAAACCTACCACGTGACCTTTCTTAGAGTGACTGTAATAAACTTCAAATGATATTTTAGGGAGTACAGAAAAAATGAGTGGAATGCAGACAAGAATAAACATCAGAAACATGTTTAACCTGAAGCATAGAGGTCTGGCAGGCCCTTCTCGTTTTCACTAAAAAGAAAATCCCCAAATAAACACGGTGATGGTGCCATCACATATCTCGCTTTTTACTCCTGTGCCCCATGAAGGCCCAGGGCTTTCTTTGTGATCACAATGGTTTTACCTTTCCTCTTTGTCTTGTGGCTTACTGGGGGTTGAGTTTGAATTAATTTAGTGTTACAGGAGGCAGACACTACACCTCTCATACCACTACTGTAACCAAGGCAATGTACTAAAAACAGGGGCCTTATTCTGTGTTGTTTTGGGGGGAAAGTAAAATTAGTTATTTCATGGAATTAATATTAAACTAGAGTGAAGTAATTAATTAAAATTAAATTTATAAGGTTGGACTTAATCTACCAGGTGATTAAAAAGGAAATGTTAAAAATAGAGTGGAAGGAAGGGAAAATCCTCATTTTTTTTTATGCTATTCCATGTTTGTTTCACAAGACGCACAATCCTCGTGCTTTCATTAATATTGGTATCCTTCTTTCCTTCATGCCATAAACTTTTGTGTCTCCAGAGGCATAGCTGCATTCTCCGTCTCAGCTGTAGCTCCATTTCAGAGATGCATGAGAGGCTTGCTGTGCTGCTAGCGATGTGTTAAGTGCATCTGGAAGTTTATAGTTAAACAGGTACTGTTTCTAAAGCACAGTGCTAAACTTTGTGCCAAGAGACAGACTTATTACTTTTATTATTTGCTATTATCAGCGTATACATGAAAAAATACACTGTAGCATTTCCAAATGCCTTTTGGGGAGCTGGATTGTATTCATGGCTGCTTAGGAGGTGAAGGCTGCTTGGATGGTTAAGGTGAGAGACAGTTCAGGACTGCTGCCGTTCTCCTTAAAGCAGCTGGGCTGAATGCTGAGGCACTGGAAGCACACAGGGAAGGAGGTATCCTGAAATAGTATCAGACGGCAAAATCAATTTGGAAACAATAGGTGTCTTCTCAAGAACGCCTTTGACCTGACACAGAACTGAACCTTTAACCATTAAATTGGGTGAGTTGGTCCAGGGCTAAAGGTGAAGCTGAGGCACTTGAGACCCGCATGGTTTGGGAAATTATCTAATTAGGACTTTTCAGCAGTGACGTCAAAAGGAGTTCCTGATTCCACAGCTGGTTTGTAACTGGCAAGGTTTTTGTGAAGGCTCAAGAGGTCTGAAAGGTCAGCCGGTCCCTGAAAGCTGGTCTGTTCTCTTCCCTATTGTGTCCTGTGCCCCCTGCTTCAGGACCCCTAAGATGCCAGCAGCAACTAAAACAAACCCCAAAAATAGTTTATTTATCTTTTTTGCCTAGTGCACTCCTAGGAAGAAACATTTCCAGACTATAGCAATTGTCAGTTGTAGAAGAGGAAGTTCAAACATAATCAAAACCACTGGTGCATCCCGAACTCCCCGGGCTACAGCTGTTGGCTGAATGGGGTTGCTCCTGGCCTCACAGGCATGAACCTGGCTGGTGTCACAGCACTGACCAGGGTCCCCTCCGTGGTGGCCCGGAGATGCCCGCAGCCGGTGGAGAAGTAATTAGCCCTGCTGTGGTTTGCAGGAATGAGTATGGACAACTGAATGATAAACGCCATATGATGCTTCTGTTTAAGCTCTAACTCTTATGCCAGATAGTGGCCTTCTTGGCACTGTTATAGTCCATCCATCCTCCTCTGCTGGCTAGACGCAGGCCCCCCAACCAGCTTTTCAAAGCCTCTCTCCTGCATCTCTCTTGCATAGACCCACACAACCACACTGCAGGGTGTAGGTCTCTATATCAGAGCATCTCACTGTCAGCATGGGCTTCTCCAGTCTCCACTAAAAGAAAGACTGTTCTGCAGCTGTGTCTTGCATTCTATCTCAGATTCCGAAATCCTCTTTCCTGAGGTGCTTATTGTTCACTCAACCTGAGGATTTACAAAGTATGGGTCCAACGGGAGACTGCAAAGAAAAGGTATGTGACAACTCAGCACAGGACTGTAATTACACAAGCTGTAATTGGAAAGACCGTCTGAGTTGCTATTTGGAGGTCTGAAGAGCTGAGGGACCGTGACCACACCAGAAGAGGACAACACCATGTCAGAGAGGCCTTAAGCCTAAAAGCTTTGGACAAATGGAGGTTGGTTTTAGGAATCTCATTTCCCCTTCCTTGTCTTCTCATTTGGCCTGTTTCCTATATTTTATGTCCTCCCTTCACCTCTCTCTTTTTTAGTGCCTTTGCTGCATTAGAGGCAAATGTTGAGTAAATGTTTCTTTGTATATTCTGCAGAGAAGGACTACTTTGTTCCTTCTCTGCCTTAACAGGCCCTGGGATCTCTGGGTAGCATGCCGCCTGCTCCCCATGACTAACAGAGTTTGGAAGGAACAACACGCCATCTCAAATGACTTTTTCCACAGTGGAAATGACTGGATCTGTAACCCTGGAACACGAAAACAGGCAGCTTGAGTATCCTTCTAAGGCCAGACCCAGTGTTCAGTGAAGCAAGTTTTTATTAAGGGTGCAAATTTCTCTCTGAAATTCAGCCAGTTGAGAGAAGAGGCATCCAAGGCTGTGGCTTTCGTGTGCAACGGAGCATGACAGAAAGACCCCCAACCTGCCCCCGTCCCTGGTGGTGTGCACACATGCACAATGCGGCACGGAGCCAGGACAAAGCATAGCTTCTGAAGAAGCAGAGCAGTATCTCTGCAGTGTTGCCCCCAGGCCAACGTGGCCATGCTACTTCCACATTCAACACTCATTTGTGCAGAGCCAGCTTCTGCCTCTCTGTGTGCAAACACATGCTCCTGGTCCTGTTACCCAAACACCATTCATGAGGGTGATAAAATCATGCTAGTGACCATCAGCTTTGGGAATAAAAACAGATAAACCCTGTATTTCTCTAATCCATCCCCAGCACACCTGCCCAGCTGGAGACTGATCTTCCTTGGTCACATGTGTGAAAGCTTGGGCCCATCAAAGCTTCTCACTGACTTCAGTGGAGGCAAGAGTTGCTTCTAAGCTGTCACCTCTTCTTGGGAGTGCATTCCTGAAGGTCTTTCTTTCTAATTTCTTCTGCTTATGAAGGAACACAGCCCCCCTTATCGCTCCTTGTAATTGGGGTGAGATGGCTCTAAGGCTAAGAATAGGAATGATATATCAAAACTAGGTCCCAAGGCACAAATGGAAATAGCAAGGCATTGTCTTCTGGCTGTGGGTGTGTCTTAGTACCTGGGGACTAGGTCTCAATTTCACAGAGACTGTCATCATAACTATCAAACTCAAGCCATCAACTCTGAAGAGGTCTTGGAGGATGGGCCCAGAGGTGAGGACACAATATGAAGGTGGGTGTGATCTTACCCTTTTGGTTTTGCTCTGTAGATGGGAATTTGGCTTCTGAGGACATCAGAGGCGAACCTTTAGGCAACATTTTATTAAAGAATGAGCAAATCAACTATCTGCTCAAATTCTGCAAGATTAAAATTTCAGATTTTAAAAGGCAAAGGCAAGGCAAAACCATGAAGGTAGATAAAGAAAAAGAAAAAAGAAGCTGAAGGAAACATTTTCCAAAAAAGATACTTGTACTGCAGCAGTGGCCAGTAGCACTAAGCTTCTTTGTTGGCAGATCTTTCTTGATTTTTGTACTCCCATGTTAGCTCTGGCTGCTCTGCCTTAGGTGATGGTGTTGGGAAGACCCATTAAGACTGAGTTATAAAAGATGGCCATGGGCAGAACTGCTGATATTTACCCAGATGAGGATTTTTCTTATGTGTTGACTTCAAAGATATTCCAAAAATGTAGTGAGTGGGGAGAGGCAAGAAGCTGCTTCTATAATTCTGAGCCCAAATCATCAGTCTTGTTTTTCTTCACCCTCGAGGAAAGAGATTTCCCAGCTGCCACCAAGCCAAAGTCACATTTTTATGTGTATGGAGGGAGGCTGAAGACCAAGTAGCATCTTCCATCATAGGTGGATTGAACTCAGCTCAGGCCCAGTTTTGAAGGAGCTGAACATCCTTCATTTCCAGCTGACAGCATTGACCAGCCAGCAATACAGAGCCCGTAATGCATCAAATGATGTTACTTCATGTCTGATACAGTACTGATGGTTGAACACTGCCTATAGTAAGTGTGCGATACAGATCAGGGATGTGGAAAAGCTGCAAATGGGACACTAAGAGTGTCACTAAGAGTGAACGTGGGAGGTAACAAATTGATTCTGTCTTCATGCTCAGAAATCTTTCTTTAAGTGTTATTAGGGAGGCTGCCAAATCTCCTGCTGGATTTTTTTTTTTAAAAGGACACTCTTTAGAAGCAAGTCTCAGCCACTTTTGCAGCCAAGACAAGGGTGGGTTTCTGAGTGGTCTCTGGGTTACAAACTCAAGCAAGAAAAGAAATGTTGTTAAAGAGCATCAGCAGAATGGCACCTCACCCTCACTAGTTTTTGGGAAGGACCTCTGCAGTTTCCTAGGGTGAAAAGGAGAGAGAAATAGGCTTGAAGCCCATCCACTCCCATTCACATGCCTGGTGCACTGTATGCTCCACGTTTCAGGAGGCGTTTGCAGCCCCTTGGATAGGGACCCCCATTTTCCCGGCCAGAGTGGGAATGTGCCTGCCATTGGGTGACTGGGGAAAGCAGAAAAAATGGCATGCCCAAGAACAAGCCACTTCTTTTCCAAAAGAAACAGCTCCATGACAGCTCAGGCAACAGTGGAAAAGAATATGTATGTGGGCATGCGTGTGTGTGTGTGTACGCATATATGCTCACATCATCACCCCCACCAGAGCAGTCACACTCATCACACTAGATACCCAATTCCCAGCCAAATTGGGGAAGGAAATTCTGGTTAGCTTAGGTGACTTGATGAAAGGCTTTGCTCAGGGCAGTCTCATTCCAGCAAGATTCATACAGTCAGATGATGTCCTTGCTGCATGCCCTAGGCCGCGTAACAACCTTTCTATTCCTGCATACTGCATCCTTATTACCTGGACAGTCCTCATCCAGAATACTCTTCCTCAAAGATCAGCAAAGTGGTGATATACTCTTCGCAGCACTAAATCCTAATCACACTGAGTCAAAGAGTGAATGAAGACTGGAAAAAACTGATTTACATCTCCCTTTCATTCCCCTTCCTTTCTCTCCTTTCTTTTCTTCTTCCCCCAAAACATCACTCCCCCACTTTCCAACCTGAAAACAATCAAGCTGAAGCAAGATAGCAGGGTGCAGAGGGTGATCTGAGTCAACCCCTTTTATATCAATTTCAGTTTCTGCTGGGCGGTCTTCTGACATTTCAAAAGACTGTGATCCTAATGAAAACCACACAAGCTCTTGAAATTAAGTTAACTCTTTTTGTAAAAATGCAAGGGGGGGAGGAGAAGAAAGGGAAAGGAAAAGGGAAAGAAGAAGAGAAAGGGAAAGTGAAGGAAAAATCCCTTTCAGATTGTATTGATACATATAAGAACCATATTGTCTATCAAGCCGTATTCTGCCCTATAAGCAAACACACTGTAGTTATTGCAAAGCAGAAAAGCTACAAAGATTTTCCCCTCGACCTCTTTTGGTCTTAGGAAACCAAAGTAAAATAATTTAGACAGCTTTTTCAGTGCATAAAGCAACCCTTGCTCTTTTTTCCATAGCTCTCTTTGTATACTTTTGTCTGTTCATGGATCAGCATGTTGAAAAATCTTCATTCTTCCTAATGATAGGGTTTCCTAATCATCACAAATGCAGTACTTTTTTCTGAACGTTACCCCCTTAGACCATGAGTTCTTTGTGCCTTCTTCCCATGTGTCTGTACAGAGCTTAGCACAAAAGAACTCCAAATCTTGCTGTGCTACTAACCGCATTTGCAAAATTATTGAGTAATAACTAATGCAAATTGAAGTAAAAGAAATATTAACTACACACAGTTCTAAAATGAAGTAGTTCAGGGCTCCAAAAATCTAGAGGTGAAAAATAAGTACACAGAAAGAGAGTCGAAAAGGTCTGTAGATTCCCTAGCCAGCCCCTGGTGGAAAGAGGACATGCTGCTTAGGTCCCAGGAGAAAGGTTGTTTGTGTGGCATTACTGATGAATCACAAAGTGTAAAGAGCACATCCATCAAAAAAATAGATGCATAGCTAAGCCATTGTAACATGTCGTGGCTTATTTTTAAACTAGATGTTCTTCAGTGATCTTCTCTGGTCGTAGAGCATCTGTAAAATGAACATCCAAAGCAGCAAAGTCTACCTGTCGCCAGATTCTTCTTATCAGAGCTGTTGTGAGATACTCATGAGCCCAGAAAAAGGGTAACAGTTTGGTGCCTCCCATTTGAGCAACCCCAGCTGGCCAGCTGTCAGCCCATCAATTGAAGTTGGTGTTGGCAGTCACTTAATCACCTGGGCAAGCACTTTCCTTAATGCAAGCAAGTATATTCATCCCCCCTATGCCCCCAGAAGTTTTAAAATTTCACCCCTGAGTCTTGTTACTTGGTGTCCTGATGGAGTAGTGGGGACATATTCTGGGAACTGGAAGTTTAGTGCTCAACCCTTTTCAGGCTGCCAAGGAATAGCTAGAACCAAGCTTGTCTGTTGTTAATCCTGACCAGGGGATGGAAACCAGAATAAAAAATAATAAGCCAACCCTTGGCTTTCATTGCCTCTCTATTATGTAGGCTTTTGGATGACCATTCCCAAAGAAATCTTTCACTTTTTATGTAATTTGTCACGGATCACATCACGATTTTCCATCCTCTGACTCTTCTTTAAGTGCTCACTCTTCAGGTCCCTGTTGGAAAGAGCTCAAACTTTGGTGGATTACAGGTCAGTCTGAAAGCTCCCCCTGCCCCAGAATGTTTGGTTACAGATTATGATTTCAGGCATACAATGTGGTCAGTAAATCCACTGGTATCACTGGATTTGCTTAGAGTACAGGGCCATGGCCTGGCCCTTTCTGAGTCACCTTGTGGTTCAGAGAACCATTGACCAAAAAATAGGAAAAGCTTCATCATGTTCTTGTTTTCTAACCAACTTGGAGACAACAAAAGATGTTAACTACATGATGATTAGAGACCTTTACCAGGATTTTGCTTGCATTTCTCATAATTTCTAGTGTATGCAACAGGAAACAATCTCTTATTTCCTGTTGTGACGAGCTCCACAGATTGTGAAATCCTCCAGAGTTTCAACATGAGAGTGTAGCAACTGCTAGCTGTACAGAGCTCAGACTCCTGGGCCTGAACCATAGTGTCAAGAAAGCTGAAACTTGGAGTTGCCCCTAATTGTATGGGAATCATTATATCCATTTTCTTATAAACAGTGTTATCCACTCCAATGCCAAGACAAACAGGGAAAGCAAAGTATAAAAAAAGATGCAAAGATAACCAAAGTTCCCCAGAAGCAACTTTAGACTCTGGATCTCACCCAGAACCCAAGGTGCAGAGACCATGGGTAGATGTGTTCTCAAGAGGTTTTTAGAGCAAATAAGTTGAAAGAAAACGTGTCACCTTGAGGATGGAAAGTATAAAAAAAGATGCAAAGATAACCAAAGTTCCCCCAGAAGCAACTTTAGACTCTGGATCTCACCCAGAACCCAAGGTGCAGAGACCATGGGTAGATGTGTTCTCAAGAGGTTTTTAGAGCAAATAAGTTGAAAGAAAACGTGTCACCTTGAGGATGGAAAGTTCAAAACAGGCATTTTCTCTCTTTCCATCTCTCCCTCCTTCTGTCTTCACCAATATCCTCAGGCAGCTGGAAGAACCACCAGGGTGATCTCAGTGGTAAACAACGTCCAACATGTTTTTCCCCGCTTTTGATAATGAGTTGGTTTCATCAAAGCTTGGCCCATTTGGAGAGGCTCATGGGGAGTTCAGACCCACAAGGCTTCCTCCTTTGCAATGTGCTTTCAAAAGTTTCCAGGACAATGACATCATGAGAAAAATGCCTGTCTTGTGTTGCCTAGACAAGTCTGGGGAGAGGTGTGCCTCTTCCCACTGCTCTGCTTCACTTCAGGTAGGTGAGTTGGACACAGTAGACTCAATTTTTCAGAAAACAACAGCAGCAGCTCAGCTGTCCAGAGGTGCAATTACAGCCCTTCAAGAAGTGGCCTGACACCTCAGACAGCTCACAACATTCCCCTATGATGCACATATTTTTAAAAACCTGATAATGTAAGTAGGAGGTCTTGGATGCTGAGCACTTTTGTTAACATGACCTGTGGTTACATGAGCTACACCTTCACTAGGCAGGGACCTAGTATGCAGGAGGTATTGCCACTGCCTAGAGTGGCTCGTGAGCTCCCGGCCATACAGTTCTTCCAGGGGTCCCTCCATCTGAATCAGCAATTACATCCCTCTTCCCCATCTAGGTTGTGCTGCAGCTGAGACTGCAGCTCATGTGTAACCCTCCAACGTGGAGTTAAATTTCTTAGCTCAAATACTGGTGGCTGTGTAGCTGCAACAGTCTGGAGCTTGTCTGGGATGCAAAGTAAGCCTGGGAAAGAGGGTGAGTGGTGGTGGGTAGCCTGCACTGAGCTCCACAGTGCTGTAGCTCATCCAAGTTGCAATGATGGTCCTCTCAGCTGAAACAGAGGACCTCAAGGCTTCGTCGCAGTATAGACCAACGTGCATGTTCCTGCCCCATAGATCTGCGGCTGAAGCTAAACCTGGCTTTTCTGCTGGTGGAAAGAGGGGAGCTGGAGTGGATATGCTACGGAGGGCAGGGCTGGCTCCTTTGCTGCCACAGGAAGGGGATAAGTGAGGGGTTAGGCACAAATGGCTGGTGCTGGGATCAACATCACTCCCACAACAAACACAGTGCAGCTCTTCCGGTGAAAGGAACAGCATGTTTGGATCTCCAAAGGATCCATGTTTGGATCTCTGGCACAGGCAAAGGAGGTGGCAGCCAGAGTGTGTTGCTGTAGGCAGCTGCCAGCTTTGCCTAAGCCGAGTCCACTCTGTACACAACTCTCCCACACATTACTAGCACTAGACATGGCTAGGACTCTAGCTCAGATGAAAGAAAGTCTCAGAAGATGACACTTCTGATCTGATGAAAGCAGATGTCACAGCAATGGAAATCACTGGGGTCTATTTATATATATAAAAAGGGCCAACTTCTCCTCTTTCGTGTCTGCAGCCACATAGCCTAGGACTTGTGCACACAGAGCAGAAAACACATCTGTAGCTCTAGATCCCTCAGAACTATGCAGCAGTTTGCAGGACTGGAAACCACTGATGATACCAAGGCTCCTTCCCAGTTGGCATCTTGCAGCTGAGATAATTCTCCTGCCAAGCAATTTCCACAGTCTCTGGCTGTGAAGAGGAGGAGCTGAAGAGCAATGCTGGTAAAGAAATCCAATGCTCAAAACTGGGAGATGTAGACTGCAGCATTCCCACTCCACTGCATCCCCTCCTCTCTCCAAGGTTGGTCAAGTCACTTCATTTTCCTCAGTTCTCCAGCTGTAAGGCAAGGATAGTAACGCTCACTCCACAAGGGGAGATAGGTGGCCAGTAATGACTGTTGCCCTCTGAAAAGGCAACATTTGCCTGTTTTGCACAGCATCTCCTCCCACTCCATCCCCTCTCTCCAGCTGAGTTGTCTGTTTCCCTTGAAGTAATAGGCTGCAGATCCCCCACAGGGTGATCCATACAATGGTTGCTTTTTTTTCTGACTGCCACTGTTGTTTTCACGTAGCTATCATATCTGACTGTGTAGCATGGTCATAAGCCAGTTAAAGCCTGCCATCATGTCTGTCTGGTCAGGTCTGGCTTCTTCCATATGTATTACTTTTGCAATATTTAATTTCCTATTTTATAGCTAGTCATTTATAGTCATGTTGCAACCCTTTCTATTTAGTTTTTGGTTTGACTACCCAGATCAGTACTGTATCATCTGTATTTTATCACTTCACTGTTCATGCCTTTTTCTGGAGGATCATTTCTGAATACCCTGAACCATGGTCCCAGAAGGATTCTTGGAGGACCCTGCGGGTAACCTCCCTCTATTGTGAAAGATGACTATTTGAGTCTATTCTTTTTTCCTGTTTCCTTTAACTTGCTATTAATCTATGAGAGGATCTTCCCTATTGCCCCAAGAGAGTTTATTTTCATTAGTTAGCCTTTGTAAATATTCTTTCAGAAATTCAAGTGGTTTAGGTCTGCTAGATTACCTTCCTCCACGTGCTTATGGGCTCTTTGAAGAACTTTGTTACATTCACGGGACTTGCTTTCCCTCTACAAAAGTCATGTGACTCATTATATTATTCTTATGCATATTAATTTCCATTGATTTTTATGGAACTTTATGAAATCTGACTGGAACATTTCCTAAAGGCTGGTGTCACATTTGCCACAGTCAGGGGCTTATCTAGGCGTTGGGGTACCCCTCAGATCAGCACCCCCATTTGAGCTCATCTCAGACTGTGGGGTGAATGCCAGCTCCTTTGCATCATTACTCCTCTCTTCTGACTCCTCTTCTTCTGATGCTCCCATCTGAGCGAGTGTCTCCACTTTACGCAGTGTAAGAGCTGGGTCTGGCATGAGAACTGCCCACAACTAAACACGAGGGTCCTGCTGCACCAAGAAACGGCCATTTATGGGGTCTGACAATGTAATGTCCCCATGACACTGTCTTAAAGCATTTGTCCCATCAACATGGGGATACACAAAATTCCTTCTTATCATTGCGCTTTCTTCCTTTGCAGCTTCTTTAATTCCCCTTAGCATTTCTAGAGATACCACCAAAATTTGAACAGGCTGATCCATACTACATCATAGCCCCCCCAATAGTATTAATTGTCCCTAATGAGCCCCCCACCTCTCTAGAGTTCCAGTAAATAGAGACTCTGTGGTAGGTGTTGGTGTGATTAGCTTGTTTCCCTTATTTGACATTATGCTTTCTGTAATATAGAGGGCCACCCCCCACAAGCACTATCAGATCTGTCTTCCCAACCCCTGGGTGGTAAATTAATGTTGTCATTCGTATTTATCCATGAGTAAGTGCTCTGAAATGCAGAGAGCTGAGGGGCCCCGAATGTTAGCCTAGACCATAAGCTCCCCGGGGCAGAGATGGCATCTTTACTGTGTATGTAACCAAGCTGTGCAACTTTCCAGGATTCACCATTTCACTCGGTGAAGCGATTTGGCTGAACCACAACGTTCAAAGATTAAGTTGTGTAAATTTTTCCAATTCTCCAGGTTTCACTCAGCCAGCTCCAACAAAAAGGCTCGTGAACCTCTGGGAGCCTTTTGATGAACTTCTGCCGAATTTGCGGACGGTCACTAAAACATAACTCCGGATATATTTAACAGAGCTTCTGGGTTTGCAGCTAAAGTTTAAATGTGAGTTCTTTCATCAGAGGCACTCTTAAATCAAACTGGGGTATCTTAGAGCACCATGTCTTAGTGGTGATTCTGATCCACATATAAATTTTGCCATTCGGGTCAACACTCTGTCAAGAGCAGATATTAACATATGTGGTTCTGCATCCGCCTCCCGCAATGCAGTGCTACACTTTGCTAACTTTCTCCAGACCCGGAAAGACTCTCCTTTGCTTGGATACAGCCACAGCATAGCATGGCTGGATCACTTTCAAGTGACTCCTTTATCTTTCACAATTGTTTTTTCCTAACATCTCTTTTCCTCTGGATGAATCTGCTTATACAAAGTCAAAGCTTTGAACATGTTGTATTAGTTAACAGAAAAATTCAACATAGTTAAACTATGCTGTAAGCTTCTTTTCTACCCCTCTTCTCTGCTGCGGAGGAAGAACAAAGGTTCTGCCCCAGGAAGGCGGGAGGTGGAGGAGGAGGGACCGGTGGGGCTGGCTGTGAGGCTGCAGTCCTGCTCTTCCTGCAGATGCACGAGGAGGGAGGGAGG
>NW_008825270.1:3313244-3322292 GCF_000699105.1 Pygoscelis adeliae | reverse complement strand
CACAAAGGAACCCGGGGCGGGGGGCGGACCCCGTTCAGTTTGTCCCCCCTCTTCCTTTAAAACGCATCTCTTAGGTTCCCTGACACATGGAAAGAGGGAAGGAGGAAAGGGAGGGAGGGAGGGAGGGAGGGCAGGCAAGGAGCAAGGAAGACAAGCAGTATCGCACTAGCCATAAGGGTGGGTTAGCGGGAAGGAATCTGCCTGTGAAATTTCTTCATGAAACCTCAAATTCACTGGAATAAAAAGACACAAAAACTACTTAGATACAAAGTGAGCATTGCCATTAAACAAACTATTCCCTCTGGCATGAACTGCTGTCATTCACAGGCATTTATCTCATTTTCAGAAAGGCCCTTGGAAGAAAGGGAAGAAGATCAGTCCCACAAAGACTTTGTGTCTTCCTATGACATTTGGGAGAAAATGTTACCACTTTTAGATTCTGTAGATGGAGGCTAGCGGAGGGCAGGAAGAAGGAGATAGGTATCTTGTAAGAAGAGAAAATAATCTCCTGTGTTCATTTCTGCTGAACATAGGACCATTGACCGTTGTTTGGTTTTCTAAGCCATTGAGTTAGTAGGGGCTGAAAGCTCTTGGGGGGGAGGTGGTGGTTAAGTGGCAGAACAAACATGTCGATTCATAGTTCATGCTACGTTGCATTAAACAGGTCTAAGTAGCTTGAGGACTGCCTGAAACACAGCCCACTGCTGTCTGTCTTGTAACAGTTCATCTTTTATGGCCAATTGCCTACTATGAAACAGAACATTTATGGCATGGCTCAAATAAAGAGGCAAGTGATTCATCCACATCCAAGATTTTAAAAGACGGGGTTGAGGGGCTGGTTAGGTTTTAAATTATAAAGAAAAAAAATAAAGCATTAAAAGATCAGGTGGTAGGTTTTGATCGATACTGGAGGCGGAATTCCACAGCAGAAGATGTACAAACAATAGCCCAGTACCTGTCTCATCTTTCACTTCTTCCCTTCCTACTGCGCCTTTCCCTCTGTCATCTCAAAAGTCACAACTCATCTGAAAGGTGGGTCACAAAACTGTCCTGTTCATCTAGGTTTGGATATCTCAAGCAACATGGTCAATGTCACATGAAACGGGGACAGTCAGCACGAGACCAGTGCAGTACTTAAGTCTCATCTCATTCCTCAGGAAAACACAGGTGTGATTCAAAATGTTCAAAATGTTCCACTATCCAGGACAGAAGTTGATTAGTGAAGGCGGTTGGGACTGAAAATGATGCTACTGCCCCCACCTCCAGACATACAGCAATGATGTTTCTTCTAAAAGCAAAATGGTAACAAAGCACCTCTAAACATATAAAAGCTCTTAAAAGACCAACAAAGTTATTTCTGTACGCAGCCTACAAGCCAGAGTTGCACTGCTTCCAGATGTTCCCCTTCATCTGGCTGCTGCCTCCCCACTGTGCACCTGCCTTTCCCCTTACCCTGTAAACAAATTATCTTCCACAAGCCAGGGCATATTTTCCTTCTGTTTTAACCCATGACCTAAAAGCTTGTGATGGAGCTGTAAAAGCTTTTTAATGAAATGATCAGAGGTAAAATGACACAGTAATAATATACCCATCCTACACTATGTGTCTTATCTATGTGTCTTATCTGAAAAACAATCACCCACATCATAAGGAAACCCAAACAGCTGAAAATCCAGCAGATGATAGAAGGTCTGCCCAAAGATGCTGGGCTAAGGTCTGCAGAGACATTGGCGTGGGAGTGAGGCCCAAGCGCAGAAAAAAGCATGACTGTCTCAAATACCAGCAGCTTCTGCCATTTTCCCTGATGTCTTCTCCAAAGACCTACAGAGGGGAAGGTCACCCCATGTCAGCAGCGTGTTGGTTGAGTGCTGGTGCAAAGAGCTTCCCTTCGCCAAATTTGGGAGTTTCAGCACTACTTTACTCATCCTCAGCCAGCTTGTGGTCTGCTGTTCAAGGCTACCTATCTGTGCACATGTTTATGCATACACTGCATGCCTTGATATAGCAGCATACCTGTTTATTTCCGAGGTACATGCAGGGAAGTAGCTGCATTAGACTAGGAGCTGCAGAGCTGGACTGGTGACTGCTGGCAGCGTTGGGGGTACAGGGACCATGACTGAAACAAGAAGTTTTGCTGCGGGTCAGAGAACTCCATGCTCAGAGTGGAGAGGAATAGTCAAGGTTACTCATTTTCAAATGCTGGCTTCTGCCCATGTGCGGGAATGCATCGCAGCCACCACTGCAGGGCAGAAAACATGACTGTGAAACCGATGCGGTGTTTTCAGAACAAAATGTTCCAGTGTGTTTGGCTTGTGGTCCCTTGTGCCACAATCTGACTTTGGGGCTTTCTTTAGTCAATCAAGGCTGTAAAAAGTACATCTGTGTTCTCCCACCAAAGGGTAAATAGGTGGCTTCTCCAGCTCAAAGGGAGGGAATTTATGAAATACCAACATTAAGCAATGCCCTCCATTTGGAACCGTGCAAGGCTTTAACTTCAAGTACCTTGTAGATATATTAATCAGCTCTTATTTAAAATTATTATGGCTCCTATTTTCACTTCTTAATTAGGTCTTCTCTGCAGCTAAGTATGATTTGGTGGACACTTTGGTGGGATCCTTCCCACCCGTTCCAATGCCTGGTATTATCTACCCCCTTCCAAAGGGGAGATTTAATATTCAGAATAAGAATATCCAGATGGCACTAAGGTAGTTAACAATAAGGGACAGCACACTTCAAGACAGGCCAAATTCCAGTTGCCTGAGGTCTGGAGAAAAAAGAAATCTCTTTAGAAAGTTAGCCCAAAAATTGTCCATAAATTATTTTTTCCCAGTTTCTTATGAGGCAGTAGGCACTGGCCACCACCCAGTTTGTTCATCCAGCTAGTTCATCAGATCTAGCACAAGGATTCCTACAGTCAGAAACCAGGCAAACAAGTAGAAGCACCTCAGGACCCAGGGAAAAACCTAAGGCTGGCATCCCAGTTCACTCTGATGCTTATCGTTGCCTCCGGGAGGCACCGAGTGTCAGCTCAAGGACTTTCACTGCAGGAGGAATTCAAGATCAGATCTTTGGAACGGTGCAAGAAGAATAATTAATGTCCGCTGAATCTATTAAGAAATATTCATAAGGGCAAAAGGCACAGAAATCAAAACTGCACCTGAATTGCAGTTTAACCTTTCCCCTTTCTGCTCTGTGCCTCATCCCCCAGCCTTCCTTCCTGCTCCCATTCACCTTCATTATCACATTTATCAGCTTTGCTTTCCGCCCTACATATCCCCTCCCGGGAAGGTCTGCTGGCCCCTTTTCCCACCCCCTCAGTGCCGTGCTCTTCCTGGGTCGCCTTCCCTGTGCCTCTGCTCTCACACCCCGTGCTGAGCACAGACAGCTCAGAGCCGTCATCTCTGCTGATGACAGTATTGCCCTGGATCTGCACCACACGTAGGAGATGCTGATGTGGCTTTTGAAGCCCGGCAGCACGTTGCAGCCCTCTCTGCTGCCAGGCGTGGAGAAGCAGAGGTGGCCCCACACGGTGTCCCCACAGCAGGCCGCTTCCCGTGATGCCTTTAACACCTTCTTCGGTGGAGGGGATTTGAACAGAAGGTGGTTGATTGTAGATCCATTGAGCTTTGCAGTAATACACTGCATCTTTGTCCATTAACTTCCTTCAATAGCTATCTGCCTGATCTTATTATTTCAAAAATGGATAATTTATAATTCTTTTGCCAAATGTACTAGAAGAACACAGCTCAAGCTGGTCAGAATATGTCTATGAGGGAAGTTGGCTGTTAAAAGAAATATCACAATTTTACATTTTGAATGTTTTCATAGGAATGTAGGAATTGCTATCTCTGAGCAACGTGAAGTCCTGGCAGTCTCTTGTCCTGGTTGCAAAAATGACAGGCACTGCAGAAGAAGGTGCAGTAAGTGACATGTCATATATAATCCTCAGGTCTTCAGGTAAAGAAATTATCCCAGGTTCCAAAGCATAGAGTCTAATGTCTCGGCCACAAAAAGATCATTATTAATTATCATGGTAATGCATTTCCTTGGTGTCCCTTTAATGTATGACAGGAAAGGAACCACCTAAAACATCAGTGAGTCTGTTGGAACATCAGAAGTTAAAGCAAGGCCCTGCTGATGGTTATTTTTCCCTTAGCTTTAGGTTTTAATTTCAACTGGCTACTTCGGGTACTTGATCAGGTTCTTTTCAAAATTCTTATTTTGAAATTAAAAAAAATTCAAAAGGAAATCTAATTAGAATTTTTCCAAATAAGATTATTAAATGGATTTCATATACTTGGCTATCTTGAATTGATCTAATGCTGCTGCAGCAGAGATGCTCTGCCAGTGACAGTCCTCATTTTTCCCCGGGGAGTGTAGCATGGAGAGCAGGTGCTCTCTGCAGGGAAATGACAGCACTTGTTTCAGCAAGGCAGCGCTGCTCCTCTCCAACAGTGCCACGCACAGCTCGGGATGGCCCACTTCGGGGATGGCCCACTTCAGGGATGGCCCGCCTCGGCCCCTGCCCGCCGCCTCTGCCAAGGCAGGCTGTAAAGCACACGGGGATGCGGTGCGTGCTCCCTCTGATTGCTCGCTAGGAGGGGAATGACGGATGCTCTACAGCAAGCTCGAGAATTTCATGGCCTCTTTGGGCAATGGCTATCAGTTTCAGGGGCCTTCTCAAGGGGAAAATGCACCAATTTCATGCGGATTCTGGCGAGAAGATAAATTTCACAACTCTTCTTCCCAAGAGGCATGAAACCCATCAGCCATGAAAAACAGAGCCCTATCACTGCTACACTGGAGACACCCTCCAAAGACGCAGTCTGTTCAGGTTGGAAATGACACATAAACTTACAGGACGCAAACTACAGCCTCTACAGGTCATAGTACCAGACAGACAGACAAATTTAGCCTCTGCTGAGCAGTCCTTTCATATTCAATATTCCACCCACCTCTTATTTGCTCAGATATGTCTTTACATCCCTTCCCTTCGGTCACATCAGCAGGGAGACACCTTACCCGACAGAAGGGGTCAAAAGCTTGGGAGTCCCCTGCACGCACCCTGTCCAGTCAATGGAGAGAAGCCAGCACCTCTGCAGGGAGAGTGGTCACCCCTTCCCCACATCCCCCTGTCCCCAGGGGGCACATTCCTCAGGAGGGGGTGGGTTACTGCTGGGGGTGCTGGTCTCTGCACTGACCTCAGACCCTTAGCTCTGGTCAGGCTCCTGGATCAGCAGCGAGTATCGTTATAGGTAGGTGAGATGGAGACGGGCATGGAGTTAAGCAAGGACTTTATGATTCTCAGACTTGAGGGCTCAAACTGGTAGTAGCCCCCACCATTTTTTATTCTGCTCTTCATTCCCAGACAACAAACCTTATTTTGCCCTGGACTGTTCCTAATTTTGCCAGATGGACTAGAGCTAGAGCAGTCAGCAAGGCAGTAAAGGACTGTCACATTGCACTGAAGACTTTAGCCTATCTACTTCTCCCAGGTCTCTAGGAGGGCCACGTGGATGTGTACAAGACCAGGGAAATAATGTGACTTTCACAGATGAAAGTTTGTTTTCTCTGTTGGAAAATATCAGTGCTTTCCATCATGCCAAGGCACTCCGGTCACACCCCAATGCCCCATTTCCACCTGTGGAACAAGGACCTTCAGCCTTGCCCCACTGTGACCAATGCGCAGAAGAAGAGGTGTTTTCTGCTTTGACAGATGCCAATAGCTGGACAAGGGAAGGGCCGTTATTCACCAGCATGAGGAATAAGTCCGATATGATAAAACCTCAGGAAAAGTTTTGTTTAAAGGAGAGAATCCTAGGTCTGACTAGGTCTGGGCAGACCATTTAGCTCAGTACTAGCACTGCATAAGTAGGGGTTTTTCTTTAGTTTAGATGCCAAAGTGAAATTTGGGCTAGGTTAAAATTGATGACTTGGCATCATGCTAAAAATTTTTAAGTTTTGAGGAAACAACAGAAAAGCTGCCCATCTTTTGTTTTGTTCCAGCTCCAAATGCTTCCTCCAACTCAAAGCGATTGGGAGCTATTTAATTTCTTTTTCTCCCACTTTCATTTTTTAACTTGTGTCTTTGTTAAACTGCATTACAGTTTTACACTTCTAAAATTATTCATATCATTGCAAAAAAAAAAAAGTTTTAAAAAAAAAAGTCCTATTTTGATATTTTGAGAGGTTTTCCATCCAGCTTTTTCAGCTGAAACAATTTTGGTCCTTACAGAACTCCTTTTTCTCTATAATTTACCATTTGAAGAGACAGTCTACGTTCACTCCACTAAAAACAATGCATGCCATTTTGTCTGAGACAACAACAGACAATCTCTGTCTGCCAAAGAGTTTCTGTCTGGCAACAGAGACTTTCAGAGGCTGGTTTAGAAGAGCAGGATGCCCTTCTGGTATAAGGCATGTCTGACCTGATGCATCCCTGAGATCATTGTGCCAGGAGAGCATCAAAGCAACCAGCAACCCTATCAGAAGTAAGCAGGCGACGCAAAGAAGCCAACCTGTTGCATCAGTTTAATTCATTGCTGCCTGCAAGGATGGGCACAAGGCAGCTGGGGAGAGAGGGGTCAAGACAAAGATCATGTTTAAACAACTACCTAGACCTGTTGGAAATAATCAGGTTTTTTTCTCTGGTGGATTATACCTGCTATGTGTCTCTGTTTGCCCCAGCCTTTTCCTGAGCTGAAGCAGAGGGATTTTTCCATGTCCCCAAGGAGTATGTTAGAAAAGCAGTGTTTATGTTAAGGAACTTCATTAACATTACGAGTCAGGCTGTAGTATCCAGACACTATCACGGGCTGAGCAGGACGGCGCAAATGAGCCCTTGTTCCTTTGCATCATTGGCGCAAGCAGCCACCAGGCTGAAACCTAACCCTGGTCGCTTGCCTTCAGGGGAAAAAATAAGAAGGATAAAGTAAACAAGGCCCCTGTTCAGCTTTCCTGAGCCTAGATGGGAATTGCATGCAATTATACATCAAAATTCAGAGCTGACTCTGAGCAGGCTCGGCTCTCCGCTGCGGCTGTGGCCATGTGGTCCCCCCCCCCCCCCCCCAGCCACTCTGGCCGGCCGCCTCCATCCTGGGCCACAAATCTAGGAAACTCTTAAGTAGATGCTTAAATCTACCGTTCCTCAGGACAGCACTGATTTGACACCAGTGGGGCTTAAAAGCAAGCATGAGGTTACAGGCTTTCCTGAAATGCTTGCTTTACCAAGCCTAGGTCTCAGCCGTTCATTATTTTATCCTGATGACAGCTGAGGTTTGGGGTTTTTTGCCTGCCGAGCTCCTGCCCGCCTTGCATTCCCGATCCCCCCACTCCCCTCTCCATCACGGCAAGCTCAGCCATGCTGTCCCCCCTGCACGCCTGCCCCTGCCAATTCATCCCGCTCAGTGAGCTCCAGCATGTCTCCTGCTCCCGCAGCCACACTGACCCGGTTCCTCCTGCAGTGCTGCCTGCTCAGCTGCTTCCACTCTGGTGGGGATGCCTGGGGGTGGCAAACGGTCACTCGCCTACAGCTAAAGCCCCCTGAGCTCCCGGCTGGGGCTGCATCCCCTCCTCTGCATCTCCCGGCCACGGGCAGCGTTGGGGCAAGGAACCACAGACAGGAGCAAGGACTGTCTGCATGTTTAGCCATAATTTGAGGGACGATGAACATGTACAGAGTTACACGAAGAATTGTTTAGATAAGCAGAAATGTTCCAGGGGCTCTCCTCTCCGGTGCCTGGATGCCTACTGGGGTGCTAAGAGTCCCACAGCCGCCTGCCATCCCACGCTCCCTGGCTGGCCCCAGCCTGCCGGGGCACCCTGCCCGACCCTGAGCAGCTCGCTTTATCCATGCCACCTGCCCGGCGATCAGCTGCAGCCTCTCTCCGTTACAGCAGCATACACACCAACGCCATGAGTCCCCCATGAAGGAGAAGGCACAGACCACTGGGGGGGAGAGGCAGCAAAAGGCACTGCAGGGTGCAGGTGCACCGGGGTCTCCCCGCCATCCTGTCCCCTCCTGTCCCACCGGCAGAGAACCAGGGCTCCTGCTGCCTCCCTGGCCCTCCCCGCTCGCGAGGCACAGGGCCCTGTATGCACCCATCTAGGACCCTAAAGTCCTTGCTACCCGAAAGCAGCCTATTTTCTAGCCTGCCCCTCATTCTTGGGAAAAGGCAACTGATTTCCACCTGCCCTGCGAGTTTTAAAATTTCCCCACCTCTCAACAAATCAACTGCATGCAACCAGGGGCAGTGTGTCAAACAAAAGCACTCCTGTCCTTGTCTTGTAGTCTCTGACGTTATTTTGTGTGAGTATGAAGTTCTTCAAACATAGACTTGCAGAATCTAGAGACTCTTGTGTTGGCGAGATTTTATTTAGATGACAAAAAAATTTAAGCTTTGGATTTGAAGCAACTGTTGAATTGCACAGCCTTATTTTACCATTAATTTCCTCTCCTTCCCAATACTGTGTAAGCCAACTAGGAAAGCACTTCTGACCAGACAGGGTTCCACATGTGTCCTTCTCCTCTCCTCTCCTCTCCTCTCCGCTCCTCTCCTCTCTCTTTTCACAATTCATAATGATGCATTTAAGTAATAGTAAATGTGCATAGAAGTTTTCTGGGCAGCTGTATGACAGCCACATTAACACCAGAGGAGCCCAAAGTCATTTATTGCTATTACAGTGAGTACCAAAGTGAATTAAGAATGATTAATTGGACACTTATTGTGACTTGACCAAATATATACATTTTTAATAATAGGATGTTTCAAAAGAAGAAAGGGAAATGCTGGCAGAAGAGAAATTCAAATATATTTGCCTCTTTTTTTTTTGTTTAAAAAAAGAACTAATTAGCTGAATTATGTGGCCAGAATTCAAAAGAAACAAAAGTATTCACTATGTTTAATACCGCTGCGCTAACCCAAGGTGACACCTACAGAAATAACTTGGAAGTGTCACTTGACAATCAATCAATTCCTTATGGTCACAAACCCATTTAAAAAACCATAGCACCAAAGGTATTAATAAAGCTAATAGGAAATTTAAAAT
>NW_008825270.1:3309354-3313210 GCF_000699105.1 Pygoscelis adeliae | reverse complement strand
GAGCAGAATTGCCCTGCCCGGTATCCCCCGTGCTGCCCGCAGCGAAGCGCGCGGAGATTCGGCGCGTCCCCCGGCGGGGAGTGCCCCTGCACTGCGCTCGCCTGGGGAAACAAAAAAAGCAGGAACCCTTATTGAAAAGATTATCTTTCCCATCAATAATCCCCCTCTAAAAGTTCTTTATTAGTAAACCCCATGGCAAAACCTGACATATTTACAGCTTGCAGTAAACTTTATGTATCTGCAACAATATTAATAATAAAGAGCCGGTGACCACAGCAAATCATTCCGGCCTTCAAAATGATCAAGTGAAAGCTTAATTGTACTGAAAAGAGAGAGCCCTGACAAGTTGGAAATCCTTCCCACACACCCTTTCCAAAAAAGAGAACTTTACCGAGATGAAAAAAGTATGTCGGAGGATTGGAAACATAAGAATACATATTTAAAAAAAAAAAAAAGCCCAAGTCTGATATCACAGGCTGAGCTGAGACAGAAACCTGATCTTTTACATGGAATGGGCAACATTTGGGTCTGTTTTATGTGAATTGCTCCAAGCTGTTTTGGTTAGAAATGTATAGATTTTAAGGTAAGGCGTACCGTATAGGCAGTGCAGGTCATTCCCACTTTTGGAAGACGTTCCCCATTACTTTTCAGCTGACAAAGGTAGGGTCCGAACTTTTCTTTCTTTGCTGAGTAACTTCTTTGCTTTAACGCTGAGCTGGATTTGGCAAGAGAGACACTTGCATTTTGCTGCCTGATTGTGCTTTTCAACACTCTCTCGTTCCCTCTCTCCCTCCCTCTTAAGAATTATCTCATTTTAGTCACTAACCTGCACAAATTTTTATTTTCCTTGTTTCTTCTGATGTTACAAAAAAAAAAAAAAAGTTATTTCTCAATAATTCTACAAAATTCTCTTTGCTGGGGAAAATGGGAAAAATTATGCTGTTTAGAATAGTATTCTGGAGAGGATAAATCTGAAGAGCTCCCACTGGTTTTATTTGCCTTTCATTTTAAACAGAACAAGAGTTAAGTAGGCTTTGTTTCTTATTAGACAGTGTTCACATTTATGCATTCTTATTATGATTTCTTCACGAAAAATATGGAACAATACCTTCCCGTTTTGCCAGTCAAAAATATTTCATTGTCTTTATTTTACTTGACACACTAGTTTGTGAGTATCTTTATACTGACTGAAAAAGAGAAATATTCATGGTTGGGAAAAGGCAACTGGAAATGCCAAACACAGCATAAAAATTTTTATAAGAATTGTAACATCTTCCAGGATATTTTCTAAAGAGTCTGTTTCTGCTACAAAAAATATCAAACTTAGCTCCACTTTTATTGTTTTAATTATTTAAAACTATATTTTGACAGCATCATATTTCTTACACATGCATGTTAAAACAAGGGGGAGAAATATTGCAATTTATTTTTGAATGGCTGATATGTCCCATTTGTTGATTCAAAAATTACCACTGAAAAACATAACAAGAAAGCTATAAAACTCTCTTTAATATGTTACGTATTTATGCTGTGCTTACTTGTCACATTTTGGCTAATAATTATGTAGCCTTTTAAAATGAAAACAAAATGTCTTGACCATGATGTTGTAATTACGTGCAGCACATTCATTCCCGTTCCAGAATGACTCCCTGCTTTATTCTGCCCTGATAATCACACAGCAATGGCTTTGCTGAACGGTAATTTATTTTTTGTCTTCAGAGAATTTCTCCTCTAACAAGAGTTTGTACGGAAGCGTATGTGCAGACAAAGAGCTACAAATACATGTCGCTCTGTCCCCTCGAACGTATATACATAGAAAGATCGATGGGCAGCAGGTATAGCTAAGTTTTACAACGACAAGAAGAAAATCCTTCAGGAACCCACTCCATTAGTTCCCTGCCTTCGAGCCATACTGTTTTACCATCGGGGCTTCTGTGTTCGGCACATAAACTTCCCCTGAGTTTGCCTCTTCAGATTGTTATCTGGTTTAAATGTGGGTTTTTTTTCCTCCAAGCACGAGGTCAGATCTTATTTGTTTGTTTGTTTTGTGTCATCATTTGTCACAAGCCATATTTTCACTAAACCCATTTTGCTGCTCTACAATACAGTTTTAAACGTTTTGGGGGGGGTGGGGGTGGCTGCTGGGTGACTTGTTTTTGCCCTCGACCATCTTCATAAAAATGGACAGAGATTTCATAAAAAGGAGGAGGGAATAATTTTGTTTGAAAATAAAATAATGCAAGCAGCAGAGATCTGCTGCCTCCTGCCCCGAAGAAATTACTAGAAGAGCCTTGAGAAAAAGCATCAGCCATTTTTGCCTTGTGATTCTCTTTAATTTATTTTTATTGTCTATTATTATGGAGAGATACATCTGTCCATAAATAGATTGGATTACTTGCTTTCCTAATATAGCTCTGTTAATTAAATCAGCCTCAAAAAAGAAATATTTTCTTGTCACATCTTCAGCTTAATTGCCTCAACCTTGGAATTAAAAATTATTTTAATTTCAGCACACTAGGAAAACTCATATTTTAAAAAATAAAGTATCATTCTCTAAACTTATAATGATTTTCCTTTAGCCCGTTAAGCTTTCTAATAATCTTGAATTGCCTATTTGGCAATTTTTAAAGATGACACCGCTATAAACACGGCTCTTTCTGTATACACATGCATATATATATATATATATTCTAAAGGCAGGTTATAAACTGCACCAAGTTGGGAAGGTTATTTGTGGAGCAAGCGCTTTAGCCTAGGGACGTGGTGGGCTCTTAATAATAAGTGAGGGGGGAAAAAATTAATGTTTTCTTTAAATTAAGACTCAAACAGAATTGTTTTAATGAATATCTAGACCTAGCAGAGGAACTCACAGGCTTCGGTTTCCTCCTACTCTAACAAAATTTCCTTTGTGGTTTCCACTGTAAGATCAAAAGGAGCCAATTAACTTTTCTATAAGGTAAACAAACGGGGAACTAGAAATATCCCCACGAAGGTCTGGCCTTTTGTTGTTTTCCCTTTGTTTTTTGGTGCCATTTCCCCCGTTGCTGGGGAAGGGAGGCTGCCCGGGCTGGGCGAGATGGGCGCTGGCTTCCCCTCCCTCGCGCCTCGGGGACGGCAGCCGGGACAGGCTGACGGCACCAGCGTGGAGCAGCCCAGGGCAGGACGACATGCAGATCGCTCCGGGCACGCCCTAACTTTTTAGATGCAAGATGCTCCTTAGCACGCCAAGGAGGATAATACAAACTGAGACCACCGTATAACGGGGGGAATGGGAGTATTTCTTCACCCTCACAAGCTGCAGTCTCTCTCCCACCCACTGGCTTCAACAGGGCCCACCTAAGCTTGTGAAGCCCCGTGAAGGCGTAGGAGCCCAGGCGGGCTGAGGGGCCAGGGCACAGCTTGGCCGTGCTGCACGTCCCGGTGAGAGATGAGAAGGCACACGCTGGGGGCACTCCAGGGAAACCCAGGGTAGGTGGGAAGCAGCAAGTTGACGGGCAGACGCCGGGACACAGGAGAAGGGGCAAGGGAAGGAGAAATAGAAAGCACGAGAAAAACTTTCAGCCAAACCCTCTTCAGTTTTCTTCGCAAATCATAAAAAAAAAAACCCACAGAAAAACGCAGATCCTCACCCCTGCCTTGCAGGTAACCAGGAAACCTGCTCTTTTTAATTTTTTTTTTTGCAGGGTATTTGCTTTGCTCCCTAACGCTGCATGTTTTGCTCAGTTAGCCATGGAACAGCTGCGCTGCTCTCCCGGGCGGTGGAACAGAGCCCTCGGGAGAGCTCCTCTCCATAGGGAGCGCCAAACCATCCCGGGCTCCGGGGAGCTGCCACTGCTCCCCGCCATCCCTCGGGGCC
>NW_008825270.1:3299091-3309323 GCF_000699105.1 Pygoscelis adeliae | reverse complement strand
CCCCCCCCAGCCCTTGGGGCAGGAGAGCCCGGCCGGCTCCCTGCACCTCAGCAAAGTCACTCTGGTTTTAGGGAGCACCAGCTGTACTAATAAATACAAATAACAGAATGAAATCACATCCCCAGGAAAAAGAGAAGGCTTTCTGGAGCTCTGCAGTTATGTTTAACTGAAGTGGCCATATTATCTTTGAAAGAGCCACCAAAACTGTGTCCCACAGGTAGGACAGAAAGCTGTTCATTTTTGACAGGACCACCAAAAAGCAGTATGTCAGGAAGGTGGCGAGCTGCACTGATGCCAACGCTTTGCTCCCAAGGCAGCTGGGTCAGAGTTAGCCGAGGTACCTCTGATCCTCACCGCCTCATGCCGCGGGAAGAGGGCCCAGGGGTGCTGGTTTGGAAATGATGAGGCTATGCCTCCAGCCCTCCCAGCCCCAACTGTATTCCTGTGTGGGAGAGCAGCTTGCAGGTCAGGCATCAAAATAACAGGGTGCAGAAGTCCCCAAAAGTTTCAGCAGGCACAATGTGTTGCCTTCGGCCATGGGGTCAGAAAGCCTGGTTTTGCAAGGCCGAGCAGATCTTGGGCATCCCTGTGATGTGATGTTCATCGGCGTTAATTGCCTTGCAGTGTCAGAGCTAGAGGTAGGAGCAAACTCAGTGGTAGTGACACCGAACTCCTTAGCTCTCAGGCCAGATGCTGCAGTCACCAGCACCATGGAAATACTGCATATAGACAGGCTGAAAGATGCCAGGACACAGATGTGAGTCACATACTTTATCACTGTATAAATATCTCAAAATACTTCCAAACCTCTGAATAACACAGAAATGCAGCCAGCTCTGGGATGGAGGGCAGCAGACAGCAAACTGGAGCATTACAGAGTAGCAGCAGGAAGGAAGGATTTGGCAGGCTCCCACTCACACCGAAAGGCATCCGTGGCGTTCGGTGTCCATGCAAAACTATCTTCTCCTTCCCAGTAGCACCAGGAAACTGCAGAGCGATCCCAATCTGCGTGCTTTCCTTCAGTGGTGCCAGCCCCAGGTCCTCTCCCTTCTCCCCGAGTGCCACCTGGGAGCAGCGAGGCACGCCTGCCACCCCGGGGTCCACGGCACCTTGTTGGCTTTCGTTTCACATGCCGCAGCCTCGCTGAACAAATGCAGAGAGGAAGGTGATTTTCTAGGGGGTCTCCTCATGCTGCCGCAGGCTTGCTCCTGCACACACAGTTCAGGAGCACGGAGAGGGCTGGGCCCAGCAGAGTGTTTCTGCACCTGGAGAGCGTGCAGGGGTGCCCAGAGCAGAGCGCTCAGGGTCCACGGGGCAAAGCAACCCACCGCCCTTATGGACCGAGTGCTCTGGGGAGAGGGGGGAGAGGGGTGATGACTGCATCTGAGTGAATAGATTGCTATTTTAACCCCCAAATGGGTTTCATTACTAGCTTTTTTTTTTTTTTTTTCCTATTCCAAGGGGCAGCTAATGGTTTCTTGGGTTTTTTAGAACAGGCTTTCCTGATCGTGTCACCAGTAAGTGAAATTAAGAGTCTCTCTCCCCTCACTCCCAACCCCCACATCTTCCTGCCAGATCCCTTTGGTAGGGAAGGAGAGTTAGCAATATTCACAGATCCCAGTCATTAGGCCTTTCCTGCATAATTTCTAAAATGCACTAAGAGAAAGGGGTGGAGGGGGGGGAAGAAAAACCCCTTTATTGTGCTGAAGCTCATAAATTCACTGCAGGATGATTTATAGCAGCAGAGCGTAGCACCTAACTCAAGTCAATGCAAGAGGTTAATATGAAAGGTTAAGGAACTCGGTTCTGGCTGATTTATGGTTGGTCTGTCGGCTTTTATCCTGACCACAGCTCTGCAACTGTAGCTTGGGACTCTACAAAGCACAAGAGGGGGTGGTGGTGTTAAAAAAATAATGTGTATTTAGACATTATCCCTGCCTATAAAATAAAGACCCCAAAATGCTTAAATGACCAAGGAGCTTTCGTATCACCACATGCCACTGCAAAAGCAAAGCACCTCCACTGTTTTATTCCCAGGCTCCCAGACCAGAGGGGACTGCTGTGATCATCTTGTTTGCTTCCTGTATTACATAGGCGATAGTTTTTTCCCAGAAGCTGGGTTAAAGCATGTCTTTCCAAAAGCTGCCCAAGCTTAAAGCCTCCAAGTGCCAGTAAGCCCCCTCTGCCCCCGGGACAGCCAGAGATGCCTTCGGTGGCAATGAAATGATACCTTGCTCCAAGGATGAACTTGTTTGACTCCAGCATCCAGCCATTGCATCTTCTGATGTATTTTCACTTGCAGGATGGAAAAGCCCCATGTATGTAGACCTTTCTGTTTGCAAGTGCGTGTAGCCGATGATCTCCCAACCTATTCTCTCCTGTAAGATGACTGGATCGTGCTCTACACAGCCTCCCGTTATGAGATTTATTTGCTTGCCTTGCCAAAAATCTTTTCAACTTCCTCCAGCGCTTGCACAGCCAGAGGAGAGGAGAACTGGGTGCAACATTTGAGTAGGAGCCTTACCAAGTGTTGTAAAACTTCTGCTCCCAGAAATATGCAGCGTTACTACTGGTGTCACACCGGTAGTATTTCCATTAAAATCCATGAATAAATTTGCTATTACTTTAAAAAGTTCCATCTTAATTCCACATACTACAAGTTTTTAATCTGCCAGCATTAAGGCAGGCATCGTCAAGAAATACGAGTAGGCAGATTTAATGTAAGTTGACTTTACCAAGCAAGCTGTACTCCTGTTTGAAAAAAACAAGCAGTTCCTCTTACAAGACCCATTCCTGTGAAGCCATATATTGGCAAAAGACTTTTGTCCATGCTGTTTACCATAACCGTTGCACTATTTAATCCATGACCGATATCAGACTACTCCGTCTATAGCTCCCTGAATCTTCTCTTTCAGTCCCAGACTTCGCATTGTTTATTCCTGGAGTCTTGTGGATTTGCCCTAGATTTACCTCTGTGTAACTGAGAGCCCAGTCTGGGCAACTGGGAGCAGTTCTGTCTAACCATACGTGCTGGAGAAGGGACATAGCAAGGATACTTTCGCAGTAATATTTTGCAGCAATGATCCAAACCCACAAGAAATTCCTGTGCCTGTAAGTCTATTACTTTGTTAGAGAAAATTGGGTTTGTCCTTCTATTTTTTTATAAGAGCGTCTGTCTGTCAAAGGTTTGGGGAGCTGGGCTGCGTTAAGGCTTCAGCCCAGTACCAGCCATGAGGTTTTCCCGCTCGGGAGGGAGGAAGGACTGGGAGCCAGAGGCAACCCTCAGGCACTTGGTCGTCCTTTCTCAGCTATGCAGGGTGAGGGGTAACTCAGCTGCCCCCACGAGGGCACGGTGTCCTCGCAGTGACTGCCGAAGCCATTGGCCATCCTGGTCTTCGCCCATGCCATGCAGAAATGCCGCTCACACAATTGCCATTTCCAAGCTGCTTTTCCAGCCGCTGCCTCCCAGCGCGGCGCAGAAAGGATGTTCATGTACCAGCTGGGCAGCAGCACAGAGGGGACAGTGTCACTGTCTGTTTGCAAATGCTCCCTGTGCCAAGGATACACTCCCAGTCAAAAATAGCCTTTGGGTTTACATGCATTGGCTAAACAAATCATAAAGCTTTTAACCCCACTTGAAACCTGAATCTCCTGAGGATTTCTAATCGGAGTGAGAGAAAGGTACCCTTATGTGTTCGGGAAAGACATTATTTGTTTCTTAGCTGTGTAACTAAGCTTTTTGTTTTCACTTCATTTTCTTTTTGGTCAATTATGGTTGAATGAGCTCAAATTTTAATATCTGCATGTTTATGCTGCTAGTCACTGCTCCTGCTGCTTCTGGAGAAGAGAGGATATTGGTTTATGGCCCATATGAGGCAGAGAGAGAGAGAGAGAGAGAGGAAAGAAAGTTAACTTTAACTGTAGACTATTCTTTACCCGATTTTTGAAGAACAGCTCATTGGCATATTCCTATTCTTGGCTCTTAAATGATTTGCATAATACTCAAAGGGCTTAAGATGTATAAATATCTTTAAGAGCTATTGTGCAAAGGTGAAGTACAGAGTAACTTTGCTGAGTTATTCTAACCTGGGAAGGTAGGCATTTCCGTAAAGAACTGTAAGTTTTGTAGACAACTGGTAAGATGCTTAAATGCTCAATATATTGTATTTCAAGAAAAAAAATACTGTCTCTCCCTCTCCTTTCGCCTTCCCTATCATCAGTTGACATCAGTGGTTAAAGGCCTTGGCAGAAAAACTAAATCACAGATAAAAAAGTAATACAAACGGAAAGCTTATCCTGCTGCCAAGGAGCTGAACAGCAAAACTTTTATTGACTTTAGCGCAGGCCAGATTGGGCCCAGGCACAGAGAAATTAGGACAAGTCACTATCTAGGTTGTATGAGCCAACATAATGCAGTCTCAGGAGGCTAGGGAGATTTCCCTTTGGAAACACATCCACCCAAATGTTTGAAATGCTGCAGTTTTGTATGACTAAGGGAAGGAGACAGTTCCCAAAACTCAACTTCCCTCACAGACCTGGACGTATGTTTCTTGGACAGCTCCAAAAAATTCATATATTTCTCTTTTTAGCAGGTAGAAAAACAAACTTTAAAGTCCATGTGCCTGTACTAGTTGCACATACGTGCATGTGTACTTTTGCTGGAAAGATGGGCTGAAGAAATTAGGTTTTTGAACGCTTGTCAGAACTGTTGCATGTTCTTGCACCCTTCGGCTCAGATATCTCTTTACAGGTCACTGGTTTAATACCATGAGCAGCCACTGCTGTAGGGAGGCCACACCGCTGTATGCGGTCCTTCGTACTCTTACCAGAGGAATCTCTCGAGTTTTAAAAATCAGTACAAAGACTTTGAATTTTCCTCTGGTTCTGTAAGGAGACAATGCAAGAGGTGTATTCTCAGCAGACCTGAATAGCAACATCACTGCATTTAGCTTTACTGGAGGTTTTTTCTCCAGTGGATTAATTTAATTTCCAGATAAATTCAGTTCCCTGTGACCATATTTGCAACTCAAAGGACGGGGACACAATCTTGCAGTCCCAGTCAAAACCACACCATTTTTCTTTTGCTGCTATAGGGAGATATATATATATTTATTTAGGGATTTATTTATATATATATTGATATATTTAGGGATTTTGAAGAAGGGCAGTCTAAAAGGATCGGCTTAGCAAACTCAGGCTAGCTTAACAAACCAAGAGAGTGCCTGGCAGCCTGTCATGTGCGGGTATGAAATGGCGATTAGGGCCAAGAACCCAAGAAGATACCAACAAATCCTCCCTGCTGCTTCTGGCAGCAGGTTTCCTGGGCAGTTGCCAAAGCCAGGGCACCGACTCAGCCTGCCAGGCTTGCACCCAGAGTAACACAGAAATGGTGTCCCTGGGGAGGGACAGCTAGACATGAGGCAACGGATAGAGTTTCATTTCATCCTTGACTGTGGAAGTAACCAGACTCTTGTTTCCGTGGTATCTGTGAGGTCTCTGTTCATCCGTGCAGTTCAGTGATCTCATCCTCACTGCCTGTCCCGAGGTAAAATAAATTTATGGATTTAAGGCAACTGAAGGTTTTTAAAACAAATCTCTTCTCGTCCCTCAAGAAATCTAAAAAAATCATATTTCAGCTTTCTGTTTTGTTTAAATGGCATCACACAACTCCATTGCCCTCCCGGAAATATCACCCAAGAGCTGCCTTGAGTATGAGCTGGAAGAGTGCTGATGCAGTTGAAGTAAATCACGCCGGTCATCCAGAGTGAACTGTTATTCCCATTCTCCTTATAAAAGAATATTAACCTAGTAAAAAAGAATAATAATAATACAGAATAAAATGCTGAGTTTCTTGGAACTGGCTATCAATCCACTGGGTCAATTTAAGGTTTTTAGTGAATATATTTCCTTCGTGCTGCTTGAGGCCTTGAAGAGGAACTACTATACTTCTTCCAACATTTTGCAGTTCCGTGTGTTGTATAAAAAAAGAAATCAGATGGACACATCCCTGGACTCTCTCCGCTTGTCCAGCCTAGCTTGGAGTCTTGCCAATTCTGACTAGTGGAATGCAATCAACACAAACCCAGGCAGCCCTCCTTCTGAACAGCATTATCCATTTTAAGCATCATTAGATTTCTCCTTTTCTGAATTGAGACAAATACTGAGGAGTCAAATGCCTTGTGTAAATCACCATGATGTCGTCAGGGCCATGCCAATTTCTATGAGGTAAAAAAACCAGCCTGGGTATTCAATGCAGTAAGCCTGCTGTAGAGAATTCTGCTGGGAAGGAAGATGGGAAAATACGGAACAGGTAAAAAGGTCTGTCTTAACCCCTCTAGAAACAGCAGGTTCATATTTCAGATCCATGGGGTCACAGACTGATGCGTTTCTTAAAATGAGTCAAAAAGTCCCAAATACTATTCACAGAGCAGATGTTCTCCAGTTAACAGCAAAGACACGTTTGATTAATACTGTTTTGCCGGCTTATTTAACAGCCTCACCCTACAGAGTTGTAGGCTGCTCAACTAAATTTCAATTGAAGAGTGAAAAGAAAGTGAAGGAACAGCTTCTAAGTGTAAAACTAGTGTTAGCCTCATTAAAACCACTCATCAACACTGAGGTCAATAGAGCAAACAACCTGAAGTAAGGAAAAGTCTGATGTTTTCTAGCCCTCTTCCAGCTGCAAATACAGTTTTGATAATCATTGGCAAGGAGCTAAGAGCTGTTTCCATTCCTGCGAGCAGAGAGCTCGCTGGTGGGCAGCTCACCATCGCCATGAGCCTATTGCTTCCAGTAAAGTAGGCATGAGTTCACATGCACCTTACGCACACCTCCTGTGACACATGTGTGACTAGGATTAATTCAAATGGAAATAATCACATTAGCTCAAAAAGGGACATGAGAAAGCATAATTGACCCTTATGGGCAGTGACACCTTCACTCTTATTAGTGTGTTCAGGACCAAGTCTTGATGCTTGCTTCACACCACTGAAAAAAATAGAGGCCCACTGGAAGACACCACGGGCATGCGTAATGTATTTTGGTCCTCTGTGATTTGGGGTTTTTTTGCCTTTGATTGCTTGATATGACAAGATGCAATGCAGAAGTCCACTCAGGTGGCATGGAAATTTTGGAGAGTCATGGACAGCGCGAAGTCCCTTTTAGGAAAAGCAAGTCTTATTCCTAGCCAGGTAATTTATAATTTATAATTTATGTCAAAATATAAGAATTAATATGAGATGATAGATCCCTCCACTTCAGGAAGTCATGATCATAACACCTAATTTATTAGATAACACTTTCCCAATGAACCTAATGTCATAAGCCAAGCATCACAGCAGAGGTTAATTTTGTCCATAGAGACCTCAGTGTTGGATGTGAACTCAAGAGCGAGGTTGGCCTGACCACAAGAAGGGATTGAAATCACCCCTGTGCCACCATAGCAGAACTGGTTGGTGAACGATTCAGTGCCCTTGACTCAGGGCAGTGAATCTTTCCGATTTCCCTCCTGAAAAGTGGTGAGAAGTGAATACCATACATAGGTTCTCAGAGACCAGAGAAACCACGTGGAAAGGAGAGCACTGGTTGAGCTGGTAAGCTTTAAGGGACCACTGGAGTCTGGCCTGAGTGAATGTGTGCAGGCACTGATGGTTCAGGGAAACATCGCAGGAGCAATATGGTCAGCCTCTGAATCTGCTTGGGGGCTAGAGTGATCTGGGAAGAGGAGGAAATCTGAAAAATCCAGATCTAGCCCCAGCTGGATTAATACACACAAAGGCAGAGACACAGCCACACCAGCATATGCCCGGGCTACTGGACAGGGAACGCAAGGCAGAGTGTGCCTTGTGGAAAGGGCAACCCGAAAGCTTCTGCAACATTTAGATCTGGTTACTCCTTAAGCCCATTGGCTTCTTCTGGTCTGATGCACAAAGATCAGTTTCACATGTTCTCCAGGCTTAGCCCATGCAGACTTCACACACACGCGCTCACTGTGAGCCTGGGACACATCTCTCATTAGTTAGCAACCTGGTTACGTAGTGCTGCTGCTCTCAGCACATTGTTGTTAACCACATCTGAATCAAGTTGAATTTAAGGGTTGCTACTTCTGGGTAAGCAATCAGAAGTTTAAATCGCATCTGGGTAAATATTCACCATTATATGAGGGTTTAAGCTACTCTCACCAGAGTCGAGAGTCATCTCGTGGAGCGTGCACGCTGGTTAGGAAATGCCCGTGGCTTGTCTGGGTGTACCACCATCTGTTGGCATGGTTTTGTACTTTTTTGGTGGCAAGTGTGGGCTTAGTGCTGGTGCAAGTGAAGGACTGGTGGCTTCACAGAGAGGCAGGTGCTCTGGAAGCTTTAAATAGCTCTGCCATGTATGTCAAATCTGACTGGCAGCACCCCTAGTATTCTGCCCTGCATTATTTGGCCAAGAAGCCTCAGTCTTTAACTTCCAGGTTTCATTATTTCAAGCTCAAGCCTCCATATGTCTCAATCCTTCGTAGCATCCCACCACGGAGCCTTGCTTAACACAGGTACGGCTCCCTGGGGTGCTGTTCCAACATGCCAAGGGAGGAGCACATAATGAGAACCCATGGCAGGACATCTGTAATTTAAGCCAGGATTTGAACCCAGGCCTTGGCAGATGTCTAGGAGAATTTTGCCCAAGTGTGCTTGTTTTCCTCCTTTCTTTTTCCAAGTGTTTGTTTCCCAGTTTGCACTAAATTTTATTGAAAACATCAGGCTAATAGCAATGGGGAGAGTGGTTGAGTAGATTTTGCCTCTTTTTCCCTTTTCTTTCTGGAATGCAGCCATCAAAATAAACATTAAATACAAAATGCTAGGGCTTGAGTTATTACTTGTGAGGGTGCTGGGAGGGAAATTTAT
Source organism: Pygoscelis adeliae (assembly GCF_000699105.1). Taxonomy (NCBI): domain Eukaryota; kingdom Metazoa; phylum Chordata; class Aves; order Sphenisciformes; family Spheniscidae; genus Pygoscelis; species Pygoscelis adeliae. Next base: position 3,300,438 of record NW_008825270.1, on the reverse strand, counting down.
AGCAACATTACTGTGTTTTGCTAGAAATCTCTTAATGCACCAAAGTGGAGAGGTGTGTGTGTTTTTTATTAAAATGTTACACTCTATAAATCTGAGCAGCAGGGAGGACACAGGTGGCCCTGGGGCTCAGCTGACTGGACTGTCATTTCTAACTTGGGGAAGGAATGTCTGACTGTCCTCCCGCCCCGTCCCAGCATCAGCGCAGCCACAGGCTGTCTCCATCCCAGACTGCAATGGCTGTGGAGGCTCTGCATTTGTTTCATTGCTGTTATTGTTGTTGCCGTTGGGTTTACTCCCTCTTTTTTGTCCTTCCGATCTTTAAGCCACCAAAGATAACAAGTTACACTGAGTCATTGCTCCTGCCTTGATAGCGAGGTTCCTAATGATGTCGTTCAGACACTTCTCCTTTTCAAACTTTCTTACTGACTTTCTCTCATGTCCTGTCTGCAGTTGTGTCCTGATGAGAAGGTTTCATGGGTGGATGACCCCTAAAAGCTGAGGACGGCTGCTGGGCGGAGGTCTCTCGCTGTGGCTGAGCAAGATTGTTGGCCGTGCAGTTTGGAGATTGGGTGTACATCACCAGGGTTTCTGACCCAGTAGTCTAAACCACAGTGGCCTGATTTCTGTCTGAGCTGCTGCAGCTTTCACTGGCTCCAGGGGAAGCTGAAGAAGCTCAGGACCTGGAGAAATCCCAGCAACTTGCAGCCCTGTGTCTGTCAGTAGATGAGGTACTTCTGCCTGAAACTCGTGGGCTGGCTGAGCTGCTCACCTGGGAGGATGGCTGGTGCTGCTGAGCTGCTCACTGGAGAGAGGGGCAGAGACCCGCAGAACTCCCGGGCTCTTTTCCAGCTCCCAGTAGACAGCAGATTTTGTGGCTTAGTGTGAGTTTGGGCAATCACTTGTTTGAGACTCAGTTTCTCTGCCTTAAAACAAGGGTGCTTCCCTGGGTGTGAGACTTGACAATAAATAAGTGGCATCCTCATGGGATGTACATCCAGGCAACCCCTCAGCCTGCTCCACTGCTTGCAAAATTTCTTGGATGCTTTCTGTAAGAAAGAGCAACCCTGAGCCATCCCGTGGAGGGAATCTGCGAACCCTGTGAACCTATTCCCCCTTAATTAGGCATGGCTCTGACACAATCAGCCTTGATCGGATTTTTTGTGGGAGCTCAAAAAAAAAACCCAAAATAAGTAAAAGCAGTGTTCCTGGAAGGCTTAAAAAAATAAACAAGCAAATGAGTAACAGAAAAGAAAAGGTCACAGCTATGGTCCAGGAGACTCGAGGAGCGGCATTAAGCCCCTGCTAGGAATCACATCTGCTCGGAGGTCCCGCCGCAGCGGCTGCGAG
>NW_008825270.1:3293820-3294884 GCF_000699105.1 Pygoscelis adeliae | reverse complement strand
GGGCCCTCTGCGGGAGCCGGGCTCGTCCCCGCCGACTCCCCACTGCCCACTGCCCGCAGCCCCGCGCCGCCGCGCCCGGTGTGCAGGGACCAGCGGTCACCTCTGCCTTTTCCCTGGACGTGACACAAGCCTGAGTGTCTAAATCGCATGGGAATAAGGATTTTTGTCTTTCAGAGATCGAGGTGTAGGAACGGACCGCTATCGCCTGCCCCTCGCACCCGGTCCTCACCCGGGAGCGATGCCCGCTCCCGCCCCGGTGGAAAGGAAACGGCTCCTCGAAAACAAGCCGGGCAGGGCTGCCCTGGGCTGCTCCCTTCTCCCGGGAGTGTTGCCGGGAGGGGACACCTGGATCGCCCGGAGCTGGAGACCCGGGCGATTCCCCCAGCAGTGACTTGTTCGGTGGGAGCTGCCGTCCCTAAACGCGGGACCAGTTGGCTCTCACCTGGGCTCCCCAGCCCCGCAGCCCTGTGTGGGAAGGGACCCTCGGGACTGACCCCTTCCAAAACCAACAGCGACTCTACCTGAAAGCGGTCTCGATATAAAGCACATATACAGTCGGAATTGGCAACTGGTTGCTGCGGAGCGCAGACTTTTCGGCCGCTCTTTCGCCCTTCCCTTTTGGACGCATTTGGTCTAGAGATAAGAGCAGGTTTGGGGTCACTCGGAGGAAAAATTGTGAGATCGGCTTTTAAGTGGTGCGTGTCCCTTTCTGCCCCTGCTCTGCCGATCCTCGCTCCCGCAGGCGGGGATGCTCCCCTCGCCCCGGAGCCGGCAGCCCTCCTGGCGGAGGTGCGGCGAGACCGGGAGGGCAGCGCCGCGACACGCAGCCCCATCGCCTCGTATAACGGGGAGGGCGGCTGCAGGCTCCCTGTTTACTTTTATGTTCGCAAGGCTCCGCTCCCAGCTAACGGGGGCTGGGGGAGTCCCCCGTCAAACTTGCTGAGAGGACTTCAGGCAAAACCTAACCCAGGCAAACGAAAACCGTCAAGAAAAACGATTCCCCCGTTATTCCCACCACCACCACCACAACCCCCCCCCCCGGCACACCGACAGGTACTCACCCG
>NW_008825270.1:3291283-3292161 GCF_000699105.1 Pygoscelis adeliae | reverse complement strand
CTTAAAGGCTGCGGGGGAAATCCGTATTGCCTTTAATACAGAGGAGGGGGCCGCGGAGGCGGGGGTCCCCGCAGCTGGGGGCAGTGAGCAGCGGAGAGGGCCGGAGCGAACCGAGCATGTCACGACCATTAAATCGTTCCCGGTGCTTCCGCCTGCGCGGATCCCACATCCATCCCTTCGTGGCGTTCGTGTCATCTGTTCGATTTTCTATTTTTCAATCATAAAAACTTTTGGGGTTGTTTTTTTTTTTAACGCAAAAGATATGACCTCCATCCCCCTCTGCTTCCACACACCCTCGTACACATACACACCCCCCCCTTCCTGGGCCCCCTCCCCTCCACTGTCATCATCTACATATTAATTGGGGGAGAGGTCTCTCTTCCCCCCCCCCCCCCCTGGGGGGGGGGGGGTGCGGAGAAGAGCCTCTTTCGAGTGTCGATAGTTTGGAGGGAGAGACGGAGGGCAAGTGTGTGTGTGAGAGAGGGAGAGGGAGGGAAAGAAAAAGACCCCTTTTACTGTGCGAGATCTTAAGGGGGTTTGGAGATCTGGTCAGCTTTCAAGAACATCTGAATCCTCTTAGAGCTCCCTGGCCCAGCTGTGAGTGTGTGTGTATGCGAGAGGGAGAGAGAAAGAGAGGTTCCTGGTGCCCCTCCAAGCGCATTAAGGACACTCGGGCCTTTTAATTTTAGGAATGAATGCTGATACTTGTGTTTCTTATTGTGATCCGGCTGCCATGGATTCCTACTACAACGCAGCCTCCCAGGGCACAGAAGGCTCCTCGCCTTTTAGGGCATTTCAAGCAAGTGACAAGTTCAGCCCTACTTTCCTGGCCAGCAAAGGACAAGGCTTTGGTGACAGCAGCACTAAGTGCCGGAGCC
>NW_008825270.1:3289834-3291019 GCF_000699105.1 Pygoscelis adeliae | reverse complement strand
CGCCGCAGCGGGGCCCGCCGCGGTGCGGGGCTGGGGGCCGCCGCGCCCCCCGAACGTCTTTATTCCCAGCCGGGACTGGAGCCCGCGATGCCCGCGGGAAGCCGCGTTTCCCCCCTGTCCCGCTTTGCGGTGATTTTAATCGTAGTTTTGGAGCGGGGCCGATGCGCTCCCGGAAAGCGTTAGCGTTAGCTCTTGAGCAATGCAGGGAAATCCGCAGTAAACGGGGAGAGAAACAGAAAGAGAAAGAAAGAGCGGACCGGCGGGCTGCGCAAAACATTCTCTACGGGGACCCTCTTGCAGAGGGAGAATTTCTGGAAAATTTCACCGAAGTCTTCACTTTCCGCTGTAACGGTCTCTCCCACTTTCCTGTCTCTCACTTTCTCCCCTAATTGCCACTCCCCTAATTGATTTGTGCCCGGCTGCAGATAACCCACTCGCATCCTCTCCGCGGGTCATTAGCGGCAATTAAGACACTCCCTTGCGCTGGCGCTCGGCAGGACAGCCTGGAACGTGGTCGTTTCCGAGCGTGGGTTTAAAAGGCTTCTTCGGGAGGTTTCCACTGTTTCGAGACGATTAGGGAAAAGAAAAAAAACCCCAAACACACCCCCCCCCAAAAAAAAAAAAAAAAAACAAACCGCAAACAACAAAAAAACCAACAATCAAACAAATAAAACACCTACAATTATTTTTCCGAAGAAGAGAAAGTGGAAATGAAATCTATTCCTCTCCCTCCCGGTGCTCTCTGTGCGGGCAAAGAGGGGCTGCCCCGGCCTGGATTCAGCGCGCCGCTGCTGACGGGGGGCGGCCATGTCCCCATCCTCGACGCGCCGGTCCACCCGTGACCCCGCCGGGCAGGGACAACGACAGGGCCGTGCCTGGGTCTCCAGGGAGCCCCTAAGACGGGCGGTGACTGCAGAATAGGGGCGCGGGGAAGCCGGGAGAGGCCCGGGTCAGGCCGGCGATCGCACCTCTAGGCTCTCGCCGTCATTTTGGGTACTCTTCGCCCCTTTACTTTCCCTTTGCCCCGTCTCTAGACTTAAAAGGAGGCAGAGGCGTCTTCCCCCTGCCCATCTCCCAAACCCCGGCGTGCCGAGCCGCGTTCAGGCGCCGTCCATCACCCCCTGAATGCAGCCAAGGTGTCCCCGCACCCTTCCCTGTCCCCGGATCCAGGTCCACAGACCCGGT
>NW_008825270.1:3288429-3289258 GCF_000699105.1 Pygoscelis adeliae | reverse complement strand
CTCCGGCCGAGAGGGACCCGCTCTCCGCTCCCGCCGGGCGAAGTTGGGAGCTCAGGGGAGCCCCCGGTGCCTTCCCGCGCCGCGGCGACAGTGCCTTCCCGGCCGCCCTGCCCTGCCCTGCCATCCTCTCCCTGCTAACCGGCTCTCTTGTTTTTGTAGGTTGCAAAGCCCAGGGCGCCGGCTTAGCCCGTGATGACACGTTGCAACCCCCGGTAGAGCCACGCGAGTTTATCACCCTCCTTAACACCGCCGGGGTCCCCCTTGGTTTATTGTTAAGCGGGGCTCCGGGCTTGACTTCAGTGGGAGCCCCGCGTCGGCGGCGGGTGGCCCAGCCCGGCCCAGACCCGCGCTCTTTGCGAGCGCCTTCTGATGTGGCTAGGGACGATGGGCTGTAATAAGAGACACATGGATCCGCGAGGATAATTAATAGCAATAATAATAATAATGGTTAATGATTGAAGAGAGAGACTTGCTAATAATAGCCAGATCAGGGTTTCGCAGAGCGACTGCAGCACCCGTAGGCGCCTCTCTGCCTTCTCCCAGGCTGCTAAACCCACCGCGCCGGGGGCAGGCGTTGTGCCCCGGGAACCCCCGCGTCCGACTAAAAGCACCGGGACCGGGAAATCACCGAGCCCGGGTAAATACCCTCGGCGTGGGTGAGAGCGGGGGAAGAGAGAGCCGTCCCCTTTCTCCGCAGTGGGCATAAGCGCGGCCAGCTAACACGCAGGCGAGATGCAAGGCGGGTCGGGAGAACTACGGGAGGGTTTTGTCGGGAAGCCCGGGGAGCAGGCGGCTGCCCCGCTGGCTCCCCACGCCCGCCGAGGCCCCG
>NW_008825270.1:3286801-3287474 GCF_000699105.1 Pygoscelis adeliae | reverse complement strand
CCTGCCGACGGGCCGGCGGCCTCGCACGGCTTCCTCCGCTTTCCCTGCCGTAAATAGGGGTACGGGTTATCCCGCAGACCGGCACCGGCAATTAAAGCTGAAATCTTAAATAAAAGCCCTCAGAACAGGTTATATATCTTGGCTTAGGAGGGGAAAAAGCTTTCGAATGATTCATGTGCTGCAGTAATTTGACTTGCTATTTCTACTGCGTGGAGCTGAAGTAAGTTACATGTCTTGAAACATGCATGCATATACCCATACACACACACAAATATATACGTATATTGCTGTCTAGAAATACGGGCTGGAAAAAAAAAATCCTTTGGGGAGTGAAGGCGAATGTGATGGGGGTGTTTGTTCAAAGGAGACAGGAGAGAGGAAACGGGCTTTCTCTAACAGAGGAAATTCTTTAAGTGCCGGGTTATGCAAATAACGACCGTTTCTTTTATTTAGCGAGCAAATAAAAAGTGCCGCCTAAAGTGCGTTATTAATAGAAGTGCAGAAAGCAACTGCCGTAGGAATCAGAGGCTCGCTGCGTGCTTTTTTAAATTGACACTTTTAATGCATTTCTCCTCCTCCTCCTCCCCCTAATGTAATGTAAACTGCAGGCACGGCAGGAACGAGCTCGCTGGCGGTCCCCCCTCCGCCTCCCGTGAGATACCGCTCGCTGCCA
>NW_008825270.1:3281165-3286005 GCF_000699105.1 Pygoscelis adeliae | reverse complement strand
TCCACAATAGGGCCACCAGATCTGCCATTCAAGGGCTCCGGCACCCTCCCAGGGAGGGGAGGGAGCTCTCGCCAGGAGTTTGGCTAAGCCTCTGTTTGAGCAGACAGTCGGAGGTGCGGGATCTCCTCCGCGGAAACCTGCGGGATTTCCTCAGGGAGCGGGACGCGAAGGTAGGGCTCACGCTCCTTACCCCGGCTGCGCAGGAAGATTTATTTGCGGCTCTTTCCAAAGATGTTTTGCGCTTCTCTTGACTTGGACGGTAGATCTGGCTGGAGACTTTTATAGGATTCCTGACCCGAGCTGTTTATAACACTCATGTGTCAAAGGACCGGGAGCCTCCCTCCCCCTGTATTCCTGCCGCTCCCTCCTTGCAGGAAGATTTCTTTTCGCGCTAGAGCTGTTTATTTTCGACTTGTCCGCTGCTGATTGGGATTAACTCCGCTTTAGCCCTACACTTCTGCAGTGTACGCTTGTAACCCCAGCAGGATGTTACCAGCAACAAGAAGGGTGCGGAAAGAGAGAGAGAGTCTTAAAACTTTTACTAGTCTTAATTGTTTTGAAAGCAACACAGTGCGAAGCAGACGAGAAAAATACCGATGGGGAGAGAGATTTGGAGATGCTTGCTGAGTGCGTCTTCTCCTAAGGGTTTGGTGTAGGAGTCCTATTAACAATATATGCTGATGCCAGATAGCGCAAATGAGCTGTGTGTGTGTTATCTGGAGCTGCAGGCTGTTTATTTTGTGCTGCCTTTCGAGTGTACATTCAGTGTGGTTGCATGACTAACTGGCTGGAGTGATTCACTGGCTGCTTTATGGGTGACTGCTCAAAACAAGTTGTGAATCAAAAGAGATTTCTTTGGCTGTGGTTTCTAACCTCCCAAGTTAAATGCACTCAGGGTTTAAGGGGAGCTAATGTGCAGACTTCAATCCCTCAGATCTGGAAGATTTATTCCTTTTCCAAGCCTTTCGTTCAAAGCCATGATGAGTTTCCCCTGTGAGAGGGAGGTGGTGTCTGGGAGGTTCAGAGCCAAGGTCTGCTGCTAAAGGGCATCTCCAGCCACAGCCCTGTCCGTTCGGTCGCCCTAGTTCCCAACTCTTTAGCCAGTTTTGCTCCCTGGCGTCCTTAAGTCTTGTTCAGGGCGTTTGGGTAGCTGTAGCAATTCACAGGTAAAAAGTGTGACGCATCCTGTGGCAGTAAGAGACTTTTCTTCCCATTTTGCAGTCGGAAAAACTGAAACTCAGAACGTGCGAGCGGCTTGTGCAAGGTCAAGCTGTCACCGCTCAGTGGCATCAGTGTGATCCTCCCACGGCCGTGGCTCTGGCAGAAGGAGGTTCTCAGTGGGCTGGAGAAGGAGCCCGCTGCCCGAGTTGGAAAGCTCACGGAGTGGAGGTCCTGTGTTTGATTTTGAAGGGGACTGAACTTAGGTTTCCTGACGGCCAGGTCCTTATTTGGTGCAAGAAGCTGTAGCAACTGGTGTGTTCTCATATGCTCAAGTGTCTCAGTACATAAAATAGGCTCAACCTGTCAATCCACATGAATGGTCTCATTTTTAAAATGCAACTCATCAGCGTGGGCAATCTATATTGGCCAAAACAAGATATGGGTTGGTCACTGCTTTTCAGAAAATGCTGAGAAATCCCTGCCCCAAAAGTCATGTGTTTCTGAGGTGTTAGTCCTACACATTTGGAAAAAAAAAAATCCCATGTCAATTGTTAATCAGCTTGGAAAGCATACATCTAAAATCTTCATGTAGATACATTTTCAAAAGGAAAAGAGAAATAGTTCTGGATTAGGAGAGGCCTGAGCAGTAATATCTCATACAGGACCCCTGTGACTTGAGAATCATTTACTAAGAGATGGATGGGAACATTTCATATGAATAAAGCATTAGAGTAATTTACCATAGTTACATGTCTCTCAGCTGCCTCAACTTGTAAATGAAAGTTCATAAGTAAAGGAGGAAAGCTGCTTACATATATTAAATAAATGACCTCCACTTTATTTTCTGTGTAAGTTCAGATGAATCAATGCTATTATACATACTGGTGATTCTGCTTGGTCATGTTTTCATTCATACTTGCCATCATCTTCGTATTTTGACTGTCACGTAGGTAGGCATGATGTGAAAGAGCAATTGTGATCACCACAATACTTCTAGGGCCAGTTTTTGATCAGAGAGAGACGGGTCAATGAGGAATAGGGGAGAGGGATGGAGGGAGGAAGGAACAGAGATGGATGAGAAGAGGCAGGGGAAGAAGAAGAGGAGATATCATGGAGCGGTGATGAGCAGTGGCAGACTCACCACTATTATGGAAGGTAGTCTGCAACTGGTTTTATGGACTATATAAGTATGAATCCACCAGCATCAAATTCTTTATCTCTCTGTTGAGAATAGCTGTGATTCAACATCTAGTAGCTGCTATCTTCAGGTCCCAGCAGGATTTAGACATGACAAGTTCGTATGTCATGAGCTATGGTCTGTCTTTATCTGCACTGATTGAAGACCATTGCATCGCCTAACTAAGCAGTTAAATGCCAATTTAAATCTGATTTTTTTTTTTTGTGAAGATGCCATTTAAGGGTTTGTCCCGATGCAGTTAATCTGCTTGCTGGAAACAGATGGTTGAATCAGTAGTATTTCTAAATATATTCCTTATTAGCAAGAACTGTGTTCATTAGCTGTCAGGCAAGTGGGTTTTTAGCTGGTGATGGAGCCTGAAAGCTAAGCTGGTTTAGTCACTGATAGACATGCTGTATGCTGAGGCTGGGTGAAAACTCTGTGGGGCTTATGGAGGTAGCAACCGCCTTTATACAGTAAAAGTCTGAAAACACTACGAAACCAAACAGGGGGAGTCAACAGAAAGTTAAGGCCCATCAGAGAAGTGCTTTCAATGGGAAATAAGGAACCTGAGGAAGAGACAAAACAAACATTTTAGGCAGGCTTCTGTCTGGGGGAAATAAAAGAAACTTGTAATGTCTTGAAATGACTCCTATCTGATTGCTACTGTGTTTAGGGAGATAATGCTTTGTGTGCAAACACCACTGCATAAAACAAATACCTTGGGTCTCATCAGTTCCTCCCTGTAGTGGAAACTGCCCCCTCAGGACTTGTGATATTGGCTGACTGCTTCAGCTGGGAGCGGTAACACTGGTGTCGGGGTAGGATGTAGTTTCCAAAGAGGGAAATGGGGAACTGTATTAATTCTTTTGATGCAAGAGGGATCAGATAACAAAGGTGCTTGCAGACATCTAACCTGTTCAGGAGCAGTGGAAAGTGAAAGGAATTCACACCAGAATCAAATCAAATCAAAGCAAAACAAAGTTGTAAACTGCACAGGGAGAGAGGGCAATACCGGGAATTTTCCCAGAAAGGGTTGAAAACAATCAGAGAATGACTCTGTGCTGGGACAGTGCCCAGGGAGGTCCGAAGGCCCAGCTGCAAGTCCCCGACTCTGCGAGGTGCTGAGGAATGTGTGCGACACAGGCTAGAAGATGTTTCGCAAAACAGGGGAAATGGAAAAATGTTATTCAGCCTGAAACTTAATAGGAGGCCCGAGCCACAGCAAGATTTCTGAAAGAATAGAAAACCATCTTAACAAGGAAGCCAAAGGCTCACCAGGGTACCAGCCTGCTGGGCGTGGAGTTGGTCTCAGGCTGTTGGGTCTGCCAGGCGGGGCTTGGGTCACCCACAGGACTGGCCATTTCCAGTGTGTGTGCTCTGTAACGCAAGCACACGGAGGCCCACAGCATCGGGTTTTTCCAGCCCCAGCGACGCCACTCAAGAAAGGACCCCATGGGAGGCTGACACATGTCCGTTCCCACCACGTGGCTGGCTGGAAAGAAGAGCCAGACGGAGTCTTACTTTGCAGCACTTGTTCACAGAGAAGAGCCTGAGGTCAAGTGCTAGGGCAGGGGTACGCTCCGTAGGCTGGACTGAGGTGCTGGTCTCCAGTTTGGGAGGCTGCAAGACCTTCTGGAGCACTGTGTGGTTCTTTTCCAGCCTTCCCTGGGATGGTGCATGCCCAGACCTCATCCTGGAGCAGAGTCAGGAGCACAGCTGTGGCAAGGACCCATACCTGAGAGCTGAGAAGCGCTGTGTTATAGACATAACCTGGCTTATCAAGATTTGGTCTGAACCTTTGTAAGCAGATTGGAGCCAGATATCAGTCTGAGCTAGACAGGACACAGCCAAATGCTAGAAGGCAAGAAGAAGAAGAGACCCACCTAAATTGGCAGAGGACCTGCAGACATTTTGTGTTCCTCATGTCTCCAGATGCCAGTGAGGACTTCCAAGATAAATAGCCGATGGACCAGTTGCTAGACACTTAGGCAGATTGTGCAGGAGACCAGAAACACTCAGTGAAGCTGTGGGATTTATGATGGAGCTTAAATATTGCATTTCAGCCCTTGAACAGAAGTCAGAAAGCTGCTACTGGAAGAGAGGGAAGCTGGTTGCTTTATATAGGTATAAGGTCCTGTGCTAGAGAGAAGAGTATTTCCATCCAGTTCATACCACTTCAAGCTATTAGAAAAAGGGACTTATGCACAGTAGAAAGCAATGGGGGATTGGCTACAACATCAAACACGAGTGCAGCGGCTCGGTTAAGTGCAGCTCTGATGGGGAGGGGTAATATCCACAGAGAGGGTTGTTATAAATATAGGGCTAGTCAGGACAGAGCCTCATAAAAATCTACTGAAAGGCCCAAACTCAACTTAGGAAACAGAAGGACCTGAAGCTGCACATGTAGAGCTGAGTGATACTGGTTTTAAGTTAGAATTGAGGCTGTAGCAAGGCTTTCTGGTGCCCAGTGCTGGATATTAAGTTGGTGTTCAGAGAATC
>NW_008825270.1:3258849-3281003 GCF_000699105.1 Pygoscelis adeliae | reverse complement strand
TTCCCTTGCAGCTTTTAATTAGTTTGCTTTTGAGAAGGGTACTTTTGTGGCTGGTTGTACTGGAAATCCCCTTTTCCTTGGCGTTGGTGGCAAAAAATGGAGTTCTTAGTTGAACAACCCGTTTGCCTCCATTTGGCAGCAGTCCACTTCAGAGGGAGGGCTACGGGGGAAGCCAAGCAGCAGGAGGGGGGTTATCGCATGTGTAATTTATAGGCATCGCAGATACTTGTTCAGGTACTGCAGTTGCTAATTGAAACTAGACAGAGAGGGAGATGATGGGACAGTCCAAAATGGAGTCACCCCGTGGGTACAAGGGGAAGGCAGGGCCTAGGGAAAGTGTCCTTGCTGGGGAGAAATGCCTGTGAGAGGCTGGACCTCTGGGATCCAGGAAACTGCTCAGCATAGCCAAGGTGGGAGATGAACTAACACTCACTGTGTGCATCACTGCGGTTGGTACCTGGTCAGGGAGCACCAGGGCTTTCAACCCGCAGTGTTTTCCTTTAAAGACATGGCTCATGTGAAAGAAAGAGGCTTGGGCAATCTGCAGCGCCTGCCTCCGCAGGCAGGCCCCTGAGCTGTCTCTTTGTGCTTGTAGCCAGCTCCTGGACCTCATCTGTTGTCCTGGCTAGAAAAAAAGGCCAGCAAGAGCTTTGCCATGTAATATGTTAATCAAAAAGTGCTTGTGCCTTACCATTAATAGATAATATCTGGGATGTGCCTTACTAGGTTCATTTTGGTTTCCACTGTGGATATCTGGTGGTGAAAATGGCTTTCGTGTTAGGGCAAGTCCACAGCAAACTGTAGCGTGGGTCTCCCACCACCTGTGTAAGGCAGCCACCACCCAAAAGACCAACAGAGCAGGTATCGTATGGCCAGCCATCCAATCCCTCTGTTATAGCTGAGGATATCCTGGCATATGGTAAACCCTTTAATAGGAACTGATAATGTTTTATTAGCAGGCTGTCATCAGCTCAAGGCTGCCAATCTGAAACTGAACCCAGAGTGAGGTGACCTGTTGGAAAGAGATGTAACATGCACCCTGGGCAAATGCTCAGCCAGGGACGATGGGGCAGTGCTCCCCCATGCGAGGGAAGGCAGCAGGGCACTCTCAGCCTGCCTGGCCTTGCAGGGCACTGATCCTGCTGTTGGAGGCTCAGCTGCGGACTTGCCAGGATTGCAAAAGCTCCACATGCTCCTTGTGAGAAGGGAAAGCTACCTCGGTGGCCGGAGAAGAGCAGCTGGGCATTTTCAGAGCTGAAGCAGTTTCCGCTGAACACAGCTGGGGGTGCCTGCGGGGTGGGGACAGCACTGACATGAGACCAAAATCACCAAAGGCTAGTTCTGCCAACGCCTTTTCAAATGCCTTTTTTGGGGCAGACACCTCCCTCAGCAGGACAACAAGAAAAGATTGAGACTGCATCCTTTTTTTTCTCCTTTCTTTCACAGTCTGCAGGAATGAAAACCCTCCTGCTTCATCCAGCAGGCTTGCAAGAGCAGAGTTCAAGGAGCTAAAAGTGTCCCTCAAAAAGGCTGCTGGTATCAAAACAAGGTGTGATTGAAAAAAACCCTCATTTGGCAACTGTGTCTGCTTTGGAGTATAGACTCTCTTCAGAGTAGCATAGTGAGAAAGCTTGGAATTTAAAGATGAAACGTTGTATAGGAGATTGGGAAATAAAACAATGGGTGATGAGTATTCATGAGAGCTCATTATACCTGAAACACTCAAAAAAGAGGTTCTGAGGTTTCATTATGATGTCAAAACCATTGGACATCTTGAGGTTGCAAAATACTTAGTCAAGCCAAGGGAGAACTGGTTTTGAGGAAAATGCAGACAGATGATGGAAAATTACTACAGGAAATGTGATGCATTTCTTGCATGGGTTGTATTTCAAAAGTGGGTCCCAAAGACGGGGAGAAACCCTACTGAGCAGTGTCTCCTGGGGACCTTACTGTGATTCATTGCTGTTGATGTGTTGGGCCTTTGCCGGAGATGGAATCTGCCAGACAATATTTGTTGGTAGCTATGGATTTCTTTAGAAAATGACCTGAAGCTTACCCAAAAAGGAACCAAGAGGCTGCAATTGCAACCAAGCTTCTAAGGGATGAATTTTTCACCATATTTGGGGACCTAGACACAAAGAGTGTGTAACAAGGCAGAGGCTTTGAGGCCAAAGTATTTCGGCAGGTTTGTCAGATGCTAGTATATGCAATAGGAGGTACCCAGCATCCTATGGATGGTGGAGAGGGGGAGCTTGGCTGGTGCTGGGGGGAGGCATTAAGCCAACTGCATGATGCTTGGCCTAGTTGTCTCCATTTACACTGCCTGGTCTCCCAGTGCTGCTCCTCAAGGCCTTGGTATCTGCCTGCCCCATGTCGGCATCTGAGAGACCTTAGTGTGTCTTGCACGGCACCAGAAACCTATGAGTGGGCAACTGAATGACCCCCCAGATACTTTAAAAGAGAATGACAAAAGAACCAGGACTGATCTAGCCCTTTGTCTGTTCTGTTGATTTTAATGACTTTCAGAGAAATAGAAAGTGCAGTCTGACCCCCTTCTCCTTTTCAGACATTAGCCAGGAAACATAGCACACTCCTTGCAAGAAGTTTGTAAATTCGGGCCATTTGGTATGCACCGGTCTGGCCTATCTGGACTCTGCAAAAATCAAATGGAATGGCTCCAGCTTTTCTAGAGCAAAAAAAATGCGAGTATTGCCTCAGGCAACGTGCACGTTCTCTGATGTAGGCTCATGTCTAGAAATCTCGCTGATTACACATACCATGGAGATGGAGAGATTAGGAGCCCAAAGCAGAAAAACCATGGTGTGTAGCAGTGACCACATACGTGCATTAACACGTAAGAGGCCAGTGGGTCCTGGCCCAGGAGGAGTTATGAGGGGAACTGAGTTGGTCCCGAAAGCCAAGAATACAGCTGTGGATGTTGAGTCTGACAGAAATTAGTTCCTTATTGGGGAAAAATAGGGAATGGCCTGGTTTAGCCCACAGATTTCATTAAAACCAAAAACTTTGCTGAGAACTTCTTCTCAGGGTGTCAAAAGGAAAGGGAGCAGCAGCTGAAAGCCTGCAGTGGCATTCCAGTGGGAGCAGAGTCAGCCCGAGCTGGCTCTATGAAAATGGCCCGACAGGAAAACACGATATGAGTATGTAAATAGCTAAATTAGTTGCTCTTACACTCTTCCTCCCTGTATGTCTGAGATGAAGCAGGTCCATGGGTCTGGGTTCTGCTGGCAGGAGGCTGAGCAGGGGGTGGTTTTGCAGGGGTGCCTGGCAGTGGTGAGTGAAGCAGCTCCCTTTTGCTTAGCCCTGTGCCAGAAGTACCGACACAGTGGTGTGAGCACAGGCAAGCCGATGAAACCAGCAAATGAAGGCACCGAAGACTGCTCGAAGCACACCCCAGAGCAGGCTAGGTATGCCTGGAGCAGGGGGCAGGGGTAAGCAGGGGACCTGGCAGTGTGGCAGTGATAGCAGCATAGCACCATGGTTGAGCCCAGCAGGGCTGTCCCTGTCCGCTCCTCGCCCTGTCGTGTCCTGCACAAAGGGACGTTGCGCCAGGCCACCCCTTCCCCAGGTGGGCAGCTCGGCTCCCCAGCCCCCAGCTCTCCTGGCAGAGCTTTCTCCTGGGGGCAGGACCCATTAAATAAAGAGATGACACACTGGCTTCCAGACTGTCCCCGGCTGATAATAATCTATAGAGCTTCTTACTGTAGCATCTGAACATCACAGTCCATCTACTGACAGGAGATGGAGCACCAAAGTTTTCTGTTTTTGTCAGATTGTGTTCTTGACAAAGTTCCACACACACACGTCCCCCATCCCTCTCAGCTGGGAGTTATTTTACAAAGGAGTTATTTACAGGGGAAGGTTATTTAGTCCAGTATGTGCTACAGTTTGAAGCAAATTGGACTATATAGCAGTCATGCTATCCCTGTTTATAAGCCTCAGCTTCATCAGCTATAGGAGGTGTCAATGGGGCAGAATGGTGTGATTTAAGCTGATTTGGGAAGCTGCATCTTTGCTTTGGAAAACAGAGGACACGAGCTGCAAATACTGAGAGAGTCCCTAATTCCAGGCAAGTCTCTCGGTACCGGCAGGCACGGCACAGGGACTCTCTGACCCCTTCTTTGGGATGGAGAACTTCCACAGTTTCCTCTAGCACTAAAACCTTGGCTTGTTGGAAGCTACAGCCTCGTAACTGTGTTCACTGAAGGAGTTTTGTAGTTTGGAGCTCCATTATTTACATCTGACTGTATATTTTCTCCTGAGAGCCTTATGAACAAAATGAATTGCAGCAGAAATCACATATTCCCATACAGGCATGTTTGCCTCTCGTGAAGTCTGCAGAATCGTGACCCAAATGTCTGGTGAGATAGTAAATCTGAGAAGACAGCATGCAGGAAGCCTAGTCTGAGATGAGAAGGAAGGAGAAAGCAACCCACTGCAGCCCCCGGCAGCTTTCCTTGCAGACGCTCTGAGCCCAAGAGCTGGGGATGCTTTGGGAAGCGAAGGCCAGCCCGTGCCTAGTGGCCTCACTAATGCTGGGAGTCCTCAGACATTGGAGACTGAAGTGTTTATCTGTTCTTCCCAAATTTCATTCTTTCCAGACCTTTGCAGACAGGCTTATTTCTAAAGAGTGGAGGAAGACGGAGGGGGTGAACAGGGGTCTTGCTCACTCTCAGCTAGGAAACTCTGAAACAGTACGTACCGTTCAGACCGGCACTTCCGACATGCATTGGTTCCAGCCCATGGTTTATGACTGTGTATTTTATTCTCCTCTCTAGGCCATCCTGCCTGCAGTTGCTCTTTCCACGTTTTGTTAAGGCCTCCCATTGCTTCCCGCCTTGCTAGAAAAGGCAACTTTTAAACACCAAAGCTCTGGTTGTAGCACTGGCGTAAGGATGGCGTCTTCTTTAGGCAGAGCCCTTCTGAGGTGGGGGCTGTGTCAGCACATGGACACCCATGTGTAGATCAGAAATCTCCCCAAACAAGGGGTCCCCTAAGGGAGTATTTTGGGAGACAGGGGGCAGGAGGAATGAATGCACCTTGCGTTATGTTTGCAAATTGTCTGTGAGCAAGGTATGGCTTTTCGAGGTCTGTCTGGGACCTGAGATTGTTGTTGGGATGACGTTTGTGAGTAATCTTTGGTCAGCAGATTGTGCCTGTGTGTCAACTGGTGCAAGAAGTAGGCAGCAGAAAGGTGATCTGTGGTGGTGAGTGGAAGGTAAGACACATGAGATGAGTCTTTTCTGTTCCCTGGTTGGATGAACATCACTGGCAGAAGTAGGTTTCTGGGGCAAATACTCCTTTTCACAAGTTCCTAAAGATGATTTCTGTAAATATTTGCTAATGTTTACTTGACATTTGCAGTCACTCATGTCAATATGATCCCATCCTGGAATGTTAACTGGAAACAAACACAAAAGTGGGCATGAGCTCAGCTGATGTGGATACAGTTTTTAATTTAGGCTGATTTTCATGGTCATCATCTTTCACGTAATCATCCAGTTCTGCTGAGAATTAGTGGTGCTCCAGGAGCTTCACTGTTTCCAAGTTTCATGATTTTTTTGTTCTCTGTTAGGAGTGTGTTACCAGAGTCACTGTTGTTTGTGTCTACTGTCTGACACTTCCTACCAAAATCCTGCCTCCAGTTGCTTCTAACTTAATCAAAACTTAACGATTTGGCCTAAAAGCTCCCACAGCAGTTGTTTGCCTCTGGCTGTTTTTATAATACTATTTTTTTAAAGTTCATCTGAATCAATTAAGCTGTTTCCAAGAATGTAGCTAAAACCTAGCACATTTTTGTTTTCTCCATGTCAGAAAAAACTGACTGTCTTTTTTCAAAAGTTCTGGTGTACTGTGCTGTGGAGTCGGACTCGCAGTGGAGCTGGGCTTTGGGTAGGAAACGTGCTTCATGCCTTTCTTCTGAAAAATTGTCCAAGAACAAGACTTAAGGACCTGTGGTTCTCACTCATTCAGCAGCGACAGCTTTGATTTTCACACCTAAATACTCTGTAGATTTCCCATGTTCTGGGCATGTTTCCAGCCAGGCCTGAACTCTCTCTTCTTGCAGTGGCCATTTACCCCAGTAGATGATCCAGCCTTCCTTGGACCCAGGCAAAGTAGATGAGCACATTGTTTGATGTAACTACAGACACAAGAAAAGCTGTATCTGGGAAAGAAGCAGAAGGCTGGGATAAGAAATCTGGATGTGGCAGAATGGTCTGAAAACTGGGGAGTATGTCGTGTGTTGGACCGAACAGGGGCTTAGGACTGGGTGGCAAAGATACAAAGGTATTGCGTTATTCAGGGCATCTTGAGAAGCATACTGAGACCAACCTTCATCTCCAAGGTGCAAAAATATTAGACAATGCTAAGTACTTTTTAAAACTCAGGCTTAGGTATCTCAGAGCAGTTGTTCTGTGCTTGGTGGCTCTCCGTCTTGGTTTGCCATCTGTACAACATAAGCAATAGCGGTGCTTCATCTGACCGGGCTCGTTGTGGCTCAGGCATCTCTGCAACCCTCCGATATGGCTCAGTGAATGTTGCGGGAAACCCAGAGGACACTGCTGACCAGGGTGTGGATGCCATGCAGTAAGTAAGGATTGCCTTCACATGCTGGATGATGAGAAGAAAATGGAGAACTGTTCACCGGTGGTAGGGGTGCAGTATATATGACCCAAAGACTCAGGAAGCAAGAAATATTTTAGAAAAGAAATAAGAGGAAAGGCACAAAAGCCATTTGCATGGTGCTCTCACTGCTGATCCTCCTGTGTCCTGTAGACGTGCTTGGTCCCTGCACTGGGTGTAATCGTGGTGCCGAGCAGCCAGGAGCCACCCCCAGCTGGCAGAGGCGGCTGCAGACCATCAGCGCTGGTGAAGCCACACCACTCCGGGCACCATCCGCAGCTGCAACAGCATGAGGGGCAAATGTCCTCTCTGGTCCAGTCTGTCCCCAGAAAAATTTGGTCCCAGAGTAGCTTTATAAAGGGATTCAGTGCTGCAGGTGATGGTGAGAGATCCACATCTTGGCCCGGTTCGGTCACCACCAAATGCAGTGGCTAGACCCTGATAACTTCAGTGGTCAGGGTCGAGTGGCTGGAGAGCACACGCAGGATGGGCAGGTGCTATGGAGTGCGGCTCACCGGGCATGGGCAGTCTGGGAGGAGAAGTGAACCACAGAGGTGGAGAAGAAAGTAAAGGTCAAATTCTCTTGACTCATGCAAACCTACTTCTTTCTTTTTTTCCCCCCCGGTGACAATTAAACGTGTTGCAAGGTGAAGTAGTCCTCAAATGACATGAAATCCCCCTTCTCAGGCCTCGGAGTGCATAGCGCTCTGAATTACTTGACAAGTGCAGTTTACCCTTTGAGCAATTCACAACTCCCCTTTCGCAAGTAAGAGCACATTTCTGTGGATGTTTTCCTTGTTCAGTACTACCTAATGGATTTTTTTTTTCTTAATAACTGTCATTTGCCCTGCATCTTGCTATTCTCAACTCAAAATGAAAAACGTAAGTTGCTGGCTGTGAATACTATTCATTATTCATTTACCAGAGGAATCTTAGGCACATTCATCCCATTTCCTCTTACTGCCTCATTATCAATAAACCTCTGCCTCGCTGCTTCTGTAAATCATTTTCACCCCTTTCCTTTGCAAACCATGTGCTTGGGCTCTTGCACAAATGTCTCATGAGAGTAATTGGTCAAGTCATGTAGTATCGTTTTTACTCCTTGATAAGCCGGCAAAACTTCATTAAGAGGAGATTATTGAACTGCACATATGTATTTTTCTGGACGAAGAAGGCATTGCGCTTAAATCATGAAACAAGCAGGGTTTCCTAGTATCTTCCTGAGCACAGCAGCTTGCATCAGCAGTTGGTATAATTCAGAAGCCAGACTTACCCTGGCTCCCATGGGGAACGTGCACCTTCTCTCTGCTGTGATACAAAGGACGTGGAGCTAACCCTCCAGAGATAAAAGTGCACTAAGCTGGGGTTTAGATTTCAGGGCTGAGGAGAAATGGGGGAGAGTTTCAAACATCCTTTCCCTCCTCCCTGTGGCCCCAACAGAAAGAAATGCAAGGTGTAAGAGCATAGCACCCACGATTGATGGTGGGCTCTCATCAGAGGCTGGAGCGGTGCTGATGGTTCCCCACCTTGGCGGCTGCTCTTCACGGCAAATGCCAGTAGTGGACGTAGATCCGGAGCCAGGCTACGGCAAGAGGGGACTGGCTGCTGCAGAGGCTGGAGGGATCCTACAGAGGCCAAGAGTTTATTAAACTTCAGTTTAACTGGAGCTGAAATATGTTCCTCTAATGCAGGGCAGCAGAAGTTAACGGAGTCCTTTTTGTAGACATTTTATGACAGTCTTTGGGGATACATATAAGAAGACTGGGGCGTTCTGAGTAATTTAAATAAATATTTGTTTAGACTGTGTAAGGGGCAATTGGAGTTTGCAGGCAGGCCAGTCTTAGACAGATTTTTCTTTCTTTGCCCTTTCTCCCCAGCTATAGCGTAGGCACGCTGCAGTTCGTGGCCAGGCCATGCAGTGCAGCTATGCCCCCCCAATACCTCGAAACAGCACTCCTGGTCAGTGAGACCTTCAGGCCGCCATGCACCCCCTGTATTGCTCATAGGGGGGCTCATAGGGACCAAGGACAACAGCCCTTGTCTAGCAGGGGTGGCCGGTGCCCTCAGTACCTGTTGGGACTCCAGGCTTCCCCCTCTCCCTGGGCACCAGCACCTCCTCGCAGGAAAACCCCGCGGGACTGCAGCACCATCCCCATCTCCTGACCCCACGGCAGGGAGATTTTTTGCAGCGGGTGACCTGAGCAATGGAGCGAGGAGGGGTGTAGAAGTTGGGGGAAACAACCTGCCCCTGTCAGGTTTGCTGTCGGTTATTTTGTCTTCGTTATTGGTTGGCAAGTTCCCAGTTTGGTTGTGCTGCTTCTTGCTTCAGTTTGTGATTTTGCTGCCCTCTTTCTCTCTGCCAGTAAAAGCTGATGCCAGCCTGTTGCCCAGCCCCGGTGACTGTGAATTGGTGGGTTTGGTAGCCAGAAACCTAATTTCTTTCTGGAATACTTCTAAAAGCCTAGTGCTCGTAGGAACATTGGCAGTTCCCAGACCTGTCCGGCCTTGAGTTTTGCAATGTGCAGTCAGAATGGAAATAAGTTTTAGCTGTGTTTCCAAGAACGGGTAGGTTTGGGGAAGGCTGAATGTTTTTCTTCCCTCGTCCGGGCCTTTCTTTACTAATCAGCTGTATAAAACTGAAGAACAGCAGAACTATTTTCTTAAAGAACCTGGCCCAAACTTTGGCCCAGTGTTTAAACTCAACCCTTTCTGTGGTTCAGTGAAGTTCAGCCAACTTTGGGTGTTTTCTGTTTTTACTTCAGCTTTCCCATCACTACCACTTTCCAATTTCCAAGTGAAAATGGTGGCACCCAAATCCCCCTGAGATGCACCGTACTTGGGTAGCAATGCGGCTGCTGCAGCATCTCATCCAGGCTTGGAGTCCCCACCTCTTCTCCACAGGGGCACCTGGGGGCCCAAATCGGGAAGCACGAGAAGCGGTATAGGAGCTGTGCTGCACGGATTTGTTGGGGCTTGTCTGACTGCCCGTCTGAAGTACATAATGCTTTAAGCATAAGGGTAGTCCAGGGACACACATATGCTGCAGCACTTTGCTGGACTAGGGCCGCAGGCTGGCTGCTTCAGCTAGGCAGAGCCCGCTCAGACGCCTCTCCGGCCGGTGTCTGCAAGCCTTTTGAAATTCATCTGTCACTAATTTGAAACAGGACTCCATAATGCAGAGGCAGCTGAGCTCTTGCTCAGCTCATGACAAAATGGCTCTAATCTCCCTCCTCCTGCCCTTCTGCTCTGCCGGTTTTTTCAGGTTGCAGTTCCAGCCCTGTTACCAGCAGCACAAAGCAGGCAACTGGGAAGTCACCTCTGGGAGGCAGCTGAACTTCAGCAATGCATTGCTGCCTCTGCTGTGAAGAGGTTGCTTTTGCAAAACAGACATACAGAAGAATGCAGAGAGAGACAGACTGACGGATGGACCGACTGATGGCGTGAACGCTGTCTGGGCGGGCACAGACACATAGGATGGGGTGAATCACCCTCCAAGCTGGCAGCAGGGAATTAAACTGTGCCATAGCCAGACATTAGAGCAAGGCTCAACTCCCTTCAGGCGGTTCTGCCTCACCAGCCCTCCCCACCAGCTGGAAGGAGCATCCCCTGCTCTCCTCTAAGTCAATGGCTGATTTATATCTGCTGTCATACGTGACGGCTGGTGGTGCCTTGCTGGGTGTGAGGTTAACGTGGAAGGCAACATGCATTGAGATCATTGAAGGTTGCACCGGTGCCTCATGCCTCTCTCTTGCCCCGACGGAGCGGATGCCCTGCTCACACAGTGCCCAGCCTTGGATGGAAATTGTAGGGGAAATGTCCGGGGTGTGTTGTGGGGAAGAGGGAGGCTCTGACTGGTTGCAGGGGAAAGCTCTGGAGGAGATGACAAGTTGCAGTGAAGAGCCCTCTTTTGTCTTGCAGTGCTTAAGGCAAGGGATCAGTCAGATCCTTGCGGTGGCCAAAGGGCATGTGTGAGGTTAAGATGAATACATAAATCTGCATCCAATGGGGAGGCTTATGCTCTTCCTTTCAGAGTGAGAGCTTAGCCCTAAGTCCTGCATCACCCTCATCTGTCACTCACATCTGAACAACCCTCAGTGTTTCCACTGGCACTGCCTTCCACCAGCCCCAGAGCTCCCCAGCGCTTACCTTTCCCTGCTGCAGGTACAGGGCCTGACTTTATAAGGCCTCAGAGGAGGGAGGGGGTTGAATCCTGGCTACCTTAAACACTATCCTCATGTAACTCTGCTGGACATAATTTCCAAACAGGGGAGGAGCAACCTTGCTATATCTAGATTTTCTAAAGGAAACACAATCTTGAGAGAACCGGATGATCCTAAAATAAGGCAGACAAGTGGATGGAGCAGATGCTGCCCCAGATGCTGACGGCCAGTTAGTGACACTCAGCTCAGACGGGAGCGGGACAGAGGCCCCATGTTAGGTGAGTGCATCAGGGCATGCAAAACCCCAAGCTGCCTATAGTGCTTGCCTGTGGAGAATGAAAGTCTTCAGCAAACAGCTGCCTATTCTGCCTTTCATTTACCCAGGGGTCTGTGGACCCTTTTGGACTTAACTCCCAATAAACAGCTACTGGCCTGTGTGTAGGTATGAGTCTATGACTGAGATGATCCCATTCAATACTTTGTCCTATATTAGTGATGCCGATTTTTTTTTCTTTATGAGGTCCCATATTTTGTCTTATTCAGCATTGAGTCAGGTCTTCAGAGCAGTTAGGTGCTCACATCTGGCTCTGAGGGACTTGAGAAAAGCCAAGACCCTCAGGTGACCATGGCCATGGCAAGGCAATGCAGGATTGCTTTGGAAGGAGTAGACTACTTATCCAAAAGGTATCAAATTCAGAGCTAAAGGGAAACTGAAAGCCCTTTCAAGCCTCCTTCCGATCCTTACCTGCCTCATCCATCTTCCTTGGCAGACAAGCACCCATGATGTTCAGAGGTACTAGGTGACTTTTGGTTCACATGCGCTGTTTTAGGTGGAGACACGAGTAGGACATAGCAGAAACCCACAATTATTTCTTAGCTGTTTGTAACATGCCTACAGTGGGAAATAAAAGAGACATTTTAAAATGCAGTAGCTGACCCATCTTGACTGTCATACTTTCAAGCAGGACTTTGTACATAGCCTGGCGTGCTGAAAACCCATAGCTGACCACCCTCAGCCCTAAGCCTGGGGCTGCCTGTGTGGGATCTACTAAGGGTCTGGGTGCCACTGAGCTGCACAGAGGTGACTGTCACCTCCCTCCACTGTCACTTAAAAAGCCATCTTGTGGCTGATCCTGGCACGGCAGAGCAGATCCCCCAGGCACTGAAGACCTTCAGGTGTCAGAGAGGAGAGAGCCAGGTCACAAAGAAATTAATGGGTTCCTCAGAGAGAGCCAAGGTCCCCAGCCTCAGAATATTTGGCATAAACAATAATCTCCTTTCACATTCACTAGTGAGGAAGGCAACAGAGCAGTTTCATTTTCTCCCCGTGGAGGCAATGGCAGTACATTTTCTTGCTCTTTTCCTATATCACATTCTGGGAACCAGAAAGCGAGCTGCAATTACAGCAGGTTGCTAGAAGCATTTTTGTGCCTTGAAAATTTGCTAGTCAGCTCTTTCCTGCTGTTCAAATGAACGTGCCACATGAAGAAGGTCTTGGGGCATAAACTGTGCCTTTTTGCTTTAGCCACAGCTTCTATGCAGAGTTTTCAGAATTGATTTGTTTATATAAAACCAGTTTTGTTAGTGTCCTTTAAATAACATGAAAGAGGAGCAAGCAGCGCATGTTGCATTTGTACAGATGGTGCTGAGCTCTCCCCAAGTAGCCACAGGGTGTGTGAATTCAGCTAATCAGACAATAAAGCAATACGTACCCTCGAAAGCAGATGTTTGTATGGGGGAAAAAAGCTAGTGCAGAAAAAAAGCAAGAGGAACAGCAACTTCCACAAACAAATAACACACACGCAGACACACACGCACACGTTCCCCAGGCTTGCTGTGACGTTAGCTTCTCAGCAGCACTGGAGTTAATGTTTATCAAGCTGTCTGTCCCCAAACCCACACAGTGATTTTTTTGAAGGGAACGTAACCAGCCAGGCACAAGAGGGTCTAAGTGCAGCCAGGGCTGAGGTGGTTTTGACTCCCAGGGAAGCATCTCCGAGGCCATGCGAGTGGAGACAGAGCCAGTGACTTGTTATACACTGGCTGCAGGGCCACCAAAAGCCTGTGGACCCACCAGTGCTGTGTGGCACCTTTGGCATTGTCCTCAGACTGCCTTTCAGGAACAGAAGGAGTTTTTGAGATTTTTCTGCTCCAGGCCTTTGTGTTGCTCCTACTATATGCTCTGCTCAGAAAAATAAGTCTCTTCTTGAAGAGAGGGGCCCGAGGTGTGGTCAGGAGGAGCACAGTAGAAAGAAACACTCCTCTCTGCCTTTCATCCTTCTATGAATAGGCTTTTCTGTAGGAATTTGCTCTGTCTGTAATTAGCTCCCCAAGGTGGCCAGTTATTTCACAGCTATTTTTAGTATACGGGTTTCACTATGTCCCTCCTTTGCTGTAGAGCCTCAGGAGGCTGCAGGCAGCAGAGCAGCAGCGCCAGCAGCTTTGGTCGGGCTCAGCAGAGGTGGACGGTGTCCATGCAGAGGAGCACATTCATGCAGTGGTCTCCTCAGCACAGCGGAAAGTCGGTGCGTGCCATGCTGTGAGCAGAGGAGCTGCCTGGAGCATATTCCAGCTTTCCTTCAGGTTCTGCAGGATGAACCAAATCAGCTCCCTGGCTGGGATAAACGGACAGACGTGCTTTCATACAGGAAGCAGCTCTGCTTTATGCAAACCCGAGGGAACTGCTGGTAGGCTGGACACAAGGAGATATGTTCATCCTCATCCAGAGTTGAAATGGAGATGCTCCAACCAGTTTCTGCTTAGCAGCAAGAGTAACTGCATCTTCCAGAATGATGCCAATGGCTTGTGTCTTATGTAGACTTCTACCACCTGCAGTTGAGATGAGTACTGCCCAGTTTTACACTTCAGTTGGACCCAAGAGTGAAGGCATGATTAAGTATCTGATCATTGCTAATAAAATCAGCGATGCCAGATTCAGTCACGAAATTCTGGGTCTTCTCTCCATCTTTAAACCCTTCTCTACACCTGCAGACTGCAAGAGAGCTCACTCCCTGAACGGGAATAAACCTAAAGATTAGGCCTTTGTATGTCTAAAATCCAGCCACTCTGTTTTATCCTATATAACCCAAGATGTGGATATTTTTTAAATTATAGCCCTTTGCTGACTTCTAGGCTGCAATGACAGACAGGAGGCAGAAGGCTGCAACAGACAACTTGGGAACAAGTGTAATGACTTCAGCATGTGTTAAGGCAAGATCACAAGGACTGGATAAGGTTACTACAGCCAGCCAAGTCCTGGAGGTGTGCTGGCTGGGCTGTGGTGCAAATCTTTCTTGGTAAGAAGTGTAGAATACCCTCCCTAAACCCTATCTAGGCAAAATTTTAGCACTGGTATTTAAGCAAGAGTTGAGAGAATGACATTAAGAGCCAGAACTGGATTTAAAAAGCCTTCTTAAACATCTGCACTAGAGGTTTTGTTTTTTTATTTAAAAAAGCATCATTGCTATGAAAAGTAGAAGTTAGACCATGGCTGTGCAGGCAGGGAGAGGCAGGATAAAATGGCCAGTGCAGGAGGCCATAGGGATCTGGGAATGGGCAGGGGAGAAAACCCCTGTGCCCATGCCTGGGTGGGAAGGCAGAAGGCCCCTACGCCACTTAGTGTAGGAGCAGAGAGGCCACCTGGTGCAGTCACATGCCTCCCGTGCCACATGCTTTGGACATGGGTTGGCTGCCAGCAGGCAGCCTCTGTGAGCTGCTGTGTCCTGGGCTACTCTCAGAGCCCCCCCCGGGGCTGGGATAGCATGGGGCTCCTCACTGAGACCGTAACGGCTTGGATGAGACGCTGCCAGAGCAGTACATTAGCAACACCAGGACCCTGCAGGCTTCTTTGCCTGGAGCCTGGGGGAAAGCCCTGTGCTGCCTGCAACCCTGGGTTTTGCTGGCTGTGTAGCTGTCTTCCAACCTCTTAGGCTGTGGGGCTGCAATCACAGGATCTATGTGAAGGAGTCTATAACAAAGGAGTTGCGGCTTGTCATGTATGTGCTGTGCAAAGGAGACTTATCGTTTCAAGCTGAGCCCGAAGTTGTGTATTTGAAACATCCCACTCTCCCTTGCCATGTGGATGCACCAAGCTGACATTGCACTAAATTAAATTTCATGATTAAGATTGTACATAGAGAAGATTTTAGGAAATCTTCAGGAAAAAAACAGATACGAGTTGTGAATCCAAATGTTGTGACAGTGTGGTTAAAATGCCTGTTCCCTCCAGCAAGGGTGTGCGCAGATCAGTGTGCTGCCTGGACATCTCAGGGGCTCACTGTGTGGCCACGCATGCAGCATGGTCTGTTTCCTGCACCCCATTCCTCCTCCATGGGGTTCCCAGAAGAGACACAGTGAGATCGGAAAGGCATTTCCCCTCCAGGTGAACTGGGAATGCAGGCAGCTTTCATGCCCAAAAAGGAGTAGCGTGATGATGGGGGCCCACATGCCCAGCTGTCCTGGGCTGTCCCTGCTGATTGGCAGCTGATACATGGTGACTCCGGGAAGGTCTCGGAAGTGCTGATGGTCTAGCAGGCAGCCAAGGCACTGGGAGGGCAGGGTATCAGCATGGGAAGCCAGAAAATACCCTCCTTCTACTGCTATGAGGGCAAGGACGGAGTTGTAGGCAGTGAAGGAGGCACCAAGTGGTCCTGTTGGGCTTGCAAGGGTGCAATGATACTCACGTTACCTCCTTGTCATGGAGATCTTCACAATATGTAACTCAAGGTCTCTCTAGGTTTGATTAGAAACAGACACCCCAAACTTTGCACTGAAACTTTGAGGCCATCTCCAGTTACAGGAAGTCTGGGCATATCCATATGCAGATGTATGCAATTTGTTTCACTTCAGCAGTTAGCATGACTGTTTTGAGGTCAGGGAGCCTGTTCCTAGGGAAGGAGAGTTACTCCTCTGGATGCCCAGCCGAGGGTGGATGCACGCCATCCCCTCCCTATGCCGCCACCCGTGCTCCCTGCCTCCTGCCCTCCATCCCACTCTCGCTGCCCCTCTCACGGAGACAGCTCATCTCTGCCAGTGCCCACAGGGGCTGGAGGTAAAGGAGCCCATGTCTGTTGCAGCGCGGGAGCATGAAAGCAGCGTGGCTGAGCAGGCAAGGAGGGCTCTGGGCTGGTGGCGGGCAGGCAGGCATGGGGACACCTGCCACGTGCGCCACGGGGACGGTCTCTTGCTCCTTGGGGCTGATGGCTTGTGGCGGAGATAACTAGCACTGCTGAAAGCCCTGGGCCCAGCTCCCAGCTGCAGTTGGAACTATGCAGTCAACGAAATTACATCAGACCCAGAACTTTTCTCTGTGTGTGTGTGTGTTTGTGCAGACCCTTCCCCAGCTAGATGAGCCACTCGAGCAGATAAGAAACGGTAGAGGAGTTCCCAAGGAAAGGCCTCAGGTCTTGTGTTTGCTGCTACTAGAGTCACAGGGGACCTGGGAGTTAGGGAGGCAGCCAGCATAAAGGCACGGGGGAAAATGTACTGAGCTTCCTGACATCATAGATAATAAAAAAAAAGAAAGAAAGGAGGAAAAATTTCCTGGAATATTTCTATTTATTTATTACTCCATCTCTACTGACTCTCATAGGTGGTAGTCAGTTGCTGCAGAGTTTCTGGAACTGCTTTATTATCATTAGTTTTGAAAATAATAAATATCATGGCTGTAGCATATGATTTACCCAGGCTGTGGGGCAGGGCACTGTCCAAGCGCATTTTGGACGGGCCTGTCCACCTGCAGCCCCAAGGAGCAGCAGAGCAGCTCAGCCCGTCGGAGAGTGCAGGTGCAAAGAGGAGGCAGGAGGGCAGTCACTGGCTTGGACACTGTCCCCGGCACCCAGGGAGTATAAATCTTGACAAAATGTTCCTAAGGATCAAAGCGAAGAGAGCTGAGATCAACGACATTAGGCTTTGCTGAGCTTTACATGGAGCGCCTCAAAGGCCTGAGGGAACAGTATTAGAGAATGCAATAAATCTGAAAATACAGTAGGGTGGTAGTGGCAGATAGCACCTCTGTCTCCGGTGCCTTCATCCCAGTCCTGCCCTCGACTCTTCTGTACTAACTGGGCAATTTTTTTCTCAAATCCCTTTCACAGCTCATCCTCCCAAGCTTAAACCTGGGCCTTCCTTGCCCTTGTGCCCAAGGGCGACAGCTACATTTCATCCTCCTGTTTTCATCCCAATCACCTCAATGCAGTCTTTCAGCTGCTAGGGTGAGAAAAGGGCAAGGATACGCACACCTTCTCACAAGCCCACTCACAGGCTTTTGGCTGTCAAGCTGTGACAGAGCTGTTCACAGAAGGGCTAAACTATAAATACACAGTGAATTAGGTGGTAGGATGTTGTAACATGGGACGAATGCTAGAAAAAACGGGGATTTCCAAAGACATGGGCTAAGATGATGCCTGATCCGGCATTAATGACCCTGGATATCACACTGCTGAGGGAAATCTCCCGGTGGGGATATCACTAGATGGTGGAGCTGTTTCCCAGAAAGACTGATCCAGGACTGAGAAAGTTTAAAAATCGGCTAATGTGAAATTTAAAAAAAAAAAGATTAGCCAGTTGGCATGATCTTGGCTTGGTAAGGAGAGCGCGGATAGGAAGTACTGCTGCACCCTTTCCTTCCCAGACCTTTAGGAGCTAAGTGTAACGGCTCAAGGTTAAACCCTGCAGTAGGGCTACCATGGTTTTTGTCCAAATATCCCAGGCAGAAACGTGGGCAGGTGTGACACCGGGCTGCACAGCACATGCCAGGCCGGCCAGTCGCTCACACAAATCCCTCTTTTTCTGGTCTGGGGACAGCCCGCTGCGCAGAGCAGTGGCAGCAGGCAAGGGAGAGCTGTGGCCACTTGTCATCAGAGGCAATACGTGCCACTGGGTCCCCACCAGGATCCTGCTGGCATGGCAGTGATCTTGCTAATGATGGGGACACCACTGTTGCTGGAGGCAGGAGGTGGGCAGGAGAGGATGCTCCATCACAGCACCCTTTGCCTGTGCCTGAGGGTATGTACACCTGGTTTCACTCGTAGCTGCTAAGCCTTAGAGAGGAACCAGCTCACTGCAGTGGTTGAAACATCCATGTCCTGATTTGCCATACTGCTCTCATATGTCATGGCCCGTTAGTTATTAATTGCTCAGGGCAGTCAGGCAGGAACAGCCTCCCGGGCTGCTGTCAGACTCCTCTCATTTCTCTCTGCCCTGCACACAGGCTGGGGCGTTTCTGTAGGTGTCTCACACCAGCCTTTTCTGTGGCACTAAGCGCCGTTCATAACCTCTTTGCCAAAAGCAGTGCAAGTCCTCGCAGAAGGCTGTGGGGGTGACTGTGGGGGTGTCAGTCAGGAACATCTCTGCTGACACACCGCTGTTGCCAGGGGATGCACGAGCAGAAAACAGATCCCACTGAGCACCACGCGTGGCTGCTGTGTACCCCTGGTTTTCTACCATGTGTTATTCAGTAGGGGCGCACAGATGGGCTGGTGACTGGGGACCATCCTCTGAGGCCTGCGTTTGGGTCCCTCTGTCCTCAGAGATCTCTCCTGTGGCCAGGACCAAGGAATGTAGTGCTCCGTGGGGTTCAGTCCCACTGTGGGTGGTGGGAGGGTGAAGGAGGGTCTCGCTGGGGTGCGTGCACGTGAGTGTGCTGGGCTCGTGGAAGGGGACCGAGAGGAGCTGGCAGAGCTCACCCAACCTCCCCTTCCCTGGCTGTGCTGGCATCTGTGGACTGCGATCAGCCCCCCTGGCATAACAGCCACCTCCTCCCTTGAATACAGCCCAGCCAGGCACCCATGCCACCCCCGAGCTGAGCTCCAGCACCCTCTGAGGCCGAGGCCGGCAGCTTTCGTGTGCACACCCAGGGCAGCCCTCTGCCTCACCTCCCTCCTCTGCTTCTGCCCAGGGTGGTGTTAGCCTCTCTGCCTGCATTTGGGGACTGCTGACCAACTGCCATGGCTAGCTTTAATTGGTTGAACCAATTAATTGGTCAAAAGATTTACATCTGTTTCCTTCTCTCTCTCCTCCCTTGCCCCGGCTCAAACCTGCCCTCCTCTCCCTCCCACCCAAATAGGTAAGGAGAGCAGTTTGGGAGAGGCTGATTTGCAGGCAAGCTCCGACCCTTCGGGAATGGACAGCAGCTACCTCAGCGTGAAGGAGGCCGGGGTGAAAGTGCCCCAGGACAGGGCCAGCACGGACCTCCCCAGCCCCATGGACAAGGCTGACTCGGAGAGCAACAAGGGCAAAAAGCGGAGGAACCGCACCACCTTCACTAGTTACCAGCTGGAGGAGCTGGAGAAGGTCTTCCAGAAGACCCACTACCCAGACGTCTATGCCAGGGAGCAGCTAGCCATGAGGACAGACCTCACTGAGGCTCGTGTACAGGTAATGGGGGATGCCTTGGGGCTGGGCGAGGGGTGGGTGAGCTGCAAACAATCCCCTGCTCTCTGGGGAATGAAAACATGAGCCCTGCAAATTTGTTGTCCCTTGCTGTGCCTGAGGTCACCAGCAGCCCCACCGCAGCCTGCAGGCAGCCGAGCCCTACCCAGGGCCCATGCTGCAGGCTGGCATGCCTCTCCAGTACGCTGAGGCACAGGGACAGGATGGGGAGGGACATCCATGTCCGACACTAGTGTCAGCTCCTTTATTTGGGCTGGTGTCCTGAGCTGCAGTGTTCACAGAGAGGCCTCTTGTCCTTGAGCTAGTGGGGCAGCAGGCAGGTAAGCCTCACCATCACCCTAAACAAAGCTATTACAAAAACTACTTTCTTCAGGGGACTTGGCAGGGGATGCAGGTTCTTTAGTCTGAGTGGGAGCAAGCTTTCCCATAGTATGGGCTCTTTCTGGCAAGATGGGGATCCGGAGGTGACCAGGATGTTCAGTACCAAAAAGCATGAGGTGATACAGGAGAGGCAGCTCTTGCTGCCTGCTTGGCTAAGCAGGCACTGAGACTGCACAAAGCCTGGTGATCTGGAGCAAAAAGGTGCTCCCACCATCTTGAGAGGAACAGAAGAGTCAAACAGCCGTGCTGCAGTCTCACCGCCTCCACCCACATAGATGCCAGCTCTCATGAACTAGCTCCCCCGAACTAACCTGGGGGTCCAGCAGAGCCAAACTCCATACTGAAGGAGTGAATGATTCTCTGAATGCTACTCTTTGAGTCAGGGTTAAACCAAAGGCCCAGCAGAGCTCAGAAGCATTTGCAAAAAGGAGCACCATCGCTTAGAGCGAACAATCACAGCTCACGCCTTGATGGCCATCAAAGATCCCCCTGAAGCTTAGGCTCTCATTCTCCAGTCTAGCTAATCCTGTGACTTCTGTCTGCAGGCATTTATCAGCTCACCACCCTCAGAACCTGCATTAGCATCAAGAATAACTGGCGTGTGGAGGCATCTGATTATCCTCTTATACCAGGAAGACTCCCAGGTCCCAGGCAGCCTCGCTTGCCCTCTGCTCTAACCTTTACAAGCAGTTGTTGCAAACAGTCGAAGCAGTCAGACCAGCATCCTTGTATAAGTCCATTTTTCTCTGTACATTTACTTCCAGTTTCAACTAGCTGCAAGATTTTTCTTGTCTGCTTGCCTAAATTGGTTTGCAGGGCTGGAGTGCTCTTCTACCCCACAGCTGTTTCTCTTCAGGCCAGACACGGCTGCATTTCAGTAGAAAGCAGCACGATTCCCATTGGTCCCGCATGTAGCGTGCTGAGCACTGCGGGATGGGCAGAGGAAGGCAGCGCTACAAACGTCAGCTCTTTACTTCTGCCAGTGGACACAGCCCTTGATTTCCCAGGGACACATGGGGTCTCCTGGGAGGCCAGGCACAGCATCCGGTTACCGACTGCACAGTGCGTGAAATTCCTTGTGCTCAGGAGTGAGAATGAGGTTCTGGAGGGTGGCGAGCTCCTCCTGCTCGCCTCCAAGCCAGGGTGTGCAGCTAGCACGTCCCAGCTAGCATGCAGGGCTGGCTAGCAGAGCCAGGGCAGGCAAGGCAGATGCAATCCAGAAGTTCATTACATATGACCGATGATCTCAGGGTTTTTTTTCCCTGCTTTATCACTGGATAACACTGTGGACGAGGGCAGAAGCACCTCCCCAGGCAGCCAGGAGGCAATCTGGCAGAGGGAGGGTGTGGCCAAGGGGTTTCACCCTGCTCTGAGATAAGTGCCCCAGCAGCCCGCCGCCACAGGCAGCTGAGAACAGCCTCTCTCCTCTTGCAACCGCCAGCTCGCACCTCTCGCTTGGGATGGTGATGACAGGGCTCGTGTAACGGAGCGGCTGAAGGACTTGTCTAAGTGGCCTGGCCGCTTGAGCACTTACCCTGGGGTGACAAGGGTAAGCACTTGCATTTCACTCATTCCCCCAGCCCTGCCGGGAAGGACCCCGTCCCTCGGGCTGCGGGCTGGCACCCAGCCACCACCTCGTGATGAAGGGCTACCGTGCCATCAGTCGAAATGCAGATTCCCTATCCCTGGAGAGCAAGAACCAGCAGGCTTGTGCCGAGTGCTGTGGGTGCTGGCTGGGCAGGCTCAGGTGCACCCCAGGTGCTGGGCTTTTCATGTGGGTTCCCAGGGGGCTGGGGCTGCTAGCTATCAAGCTGCTTAGCCTTGGCATGGCGGTGGCAGCCCCCAGGAGGCATGGGGATGCAGCCTGGGGTGGCACAGAGCTCTTCTGCTGACGGCACAGGCCTGCGCTTCCCATGAGGGAGGCTTTTGGGGCTGGGGCCTTAGTGAATCACCCTAGCGCCTGTCTCCAGCTCTGGGTTGTGTTATAGCTTGTTTAGGCTTGGCTTTGGCCTCCCACCCCTCTGGGCAGCTCTGTTCTGCAGGGGCCTCCCCATGCCAGCACTGCAGCACCAAGGGCCATCAGTTCACAGCCAAAGAGTGGGCATGGGGCAGCAGCCCAGGAGACCGATGGTGAAGCAAATGCCTACTGCAAGGACCAAAGGCCCAACCAGGGCCAAGGCAGAGGGCAGAAATCACAAATAAGCCACAAGCCCCTTACTTCTTTCCTCCTTGCAAGCCAAATAGCTGCTATGTACTCAGCTGCCCTCTGCCAAGCTGGCAGGGGCTCTGGCTGCTGTGGGATGTCTGGGCACACACCTACTGCAGCCCCATGGGCTTTGAGGGGAGCTCAACAGTCCCTCTCCTAAGGAAGGTACAGTCCTCTAAGGGATGGAGAAGTGTCCCGGGATGATTTCATGGAGGCCAGCTTCAGCTGCCTGCAAGGCTCAACTAAGCAAAGCAGAGTGGCAGGAAGGCGAGGTGCCCAGCAGGTTTGAGGTGTGATGCTCCCTCCCACAGCTGAGCCAGCTTTTGGCTGGAGGTCGTCCCCTTTGGCCAGGCTCGGGGCCCTGGGGGGGGGCA
>NW_008825270.1:3248528-3258758 GCF_000699105.1 Pygoscelis adeliae | reverse complement strand
CAAGCGGAGCCAGCTTTTGCGTGGAGGTCGCCCCCTTTGGCCAGGCTCGGCTCCCTGGGGAGCGCACCCAGCCACTGTGCTGCAGGCAGGAGCAGATGCGGAGCCCAGACAGGCAAGTGGCAGCTCTGTTTTTTTCCATCTCTTTCTCAACCTCACGCTTCATTAGTGAAATAGCTGCCGAAGATCTCGGTGCCTGGAGAAGAGCTCATGCCAGCAGTAGGCATGGGGCAGGCCATACTATCTGCGGAGCGGTGGCATCCCTCAGCCTGGCCCCTCTCCTGCTCCATTTCTCTGCCTGCCTTGGTTTCCAGCTGTCAGTGCTGGTGTCCGACAACGTCAAAGCTAATTCCCCCTGCGATGCAATGCAATGTTTTCCCTGCCTGCCCCCCATGACCTGGCCCCTTGTTGCCAAGTACTATTAAGCTACTGCACGTCCCTGTTTTCCGAAGTGGGAGTTGTGCGTAAGACCTGTGCAGAGGCAGAGCCACACAGCCAGGAAGAGGCTGCTGGGGCTCAAACAAACCTGCAAGGGTGTGCAGCGGGTGCTGTTTTCATGTAGGTCCTACACAGCGTGCATATCCCATTCCTTTCTCCTCCTCTTCAGTGCCTGGGGCTGCAGAGCTCCAGAAAGAGCTCCTGCTCGGTACCAGCAACTGCGTGAGCTTCTTCCAGCCCATCCAGGGCTGCAGCAGATGTCTGAGGCGGTGACACTAGAGAAACATGGTAGACACACACGTGTATCCACACATGGCTCCCTCCCCTTGCATGCAGACACATCCCCAAGCCCACGCCAGCCTGGGCCCGGCTGCTCATCTCTCTTGGGCTGTGAGTATCTCTGCCTCCTGGCCTGCCCTGTGGCAGAGGAGAGAGATGGGGCTGGAAGGAGTCTTCACGGCCAGGGAATATAACCCCTCAGCCAGCCCCCCTCAGAGACAGCCTTATGATTGCTGGGACCGTTAATGAAATGTTTTCGGCAGTGACCCTGTGATGCGGCGGGGGCATGAAAGTGAGAGGGAAATGTCAAACTCCGCTGTAGCAAAATCACCGCCTTGGAAAAAAAAAGAAAAGAAAAAAAGCAAAGCAAAGCAAGAAGTAATATATCTTGATCCCTTTTCCCCCATAAAACCCTGGGAGGCTGGTGGAAGGAGCGGAAAGACTGAGCTAAGCCTGCAGGAAATTAAACATGAAATGAAAACAAGCTCAAGTTATTCAATTCTCTCATCCCAGGCTCCAATTTCCCATTCCAGGCCACTGATAAAATGGTGTCCAGTTTCAGTGCTCAAGGATGAATTCTGGCTCTGTTCTTACAGACTGGAAAGCAAAGGGCTGGTGGCCATCTCTGGGAAGAGGGGAGATGGCCTGGCCTGTAGCAGAGAGATGGGGTCCTGGAGACAGACACACAGATAGAGGCTGAGCAGAGGGAGGAGGGCAGCGGGGCTGGGGGGCGACAGGGATGGGCAGAATGGATGCTGCGAGGCTGCCAGGGGAGAGCGGGAGCACGTGAGGCTTGAATGTGGCAGGCAGCTCTCGCCTGCTGCCGGGCAGCGATGCAGCGAGGGGGGCTTGAACACAGGGTGTGGGGCGCCGGGCTGGATCTAGCCCTGTGACTGCCACCAGCCCACCACCACAGGTGCAGAGGCCAGCCTCACCCTCCATCGCTGTGCTGGGGGGGGGTAGGAGAGAGGGGAAACCACGTTTTTCTTTAGCCTGGAGGAAGGACGAACGCAACGATGCAGTCCCCAAGCATCCAGCTATGGCCAGAGGGGCCTGGGTGAGATCCCAGCTCAGCCCGTCCACCCGTGCCCTGTGCGCGGCATGTGGGGCTTGGTGGCAGGGACAGACCGGCAGCGCCGGCTGGGCACCAGAGTAGTGGCAGCGAGACAGTGAGCAGGAGCCTCCTTCTTTCTTTGTCTCAGGCCGTTCCCAGCCTCTCCACCCCGCGCAGCATGTCAGCTGTGTATGCATATGGATTTAGGTACCAGCATATGGCTGAATGTTTATGGAGACATGAAACATTTTCTGTTCTGTAGATTTTTATAGGGTTGATTTGGTACATCAGGGCTTATCAAAGCATTGTCTGCAGGAGTTGGATACATGACATTACCCTATACTCCCACTCTAATTGTTAACACTGAGATACAGCCCACAACGACTGTTTATCCCTGCATGAAGGACCCCATCCTGACCCAGAGGACAGGCTGCACCGACTGCTGCAACCTCCACTGTCACATCCCCATCCCATAGCAGCCTCTCTTGACTAAAGGTGACATGCAGTGAAAGGAAAATGGACTTTTGTTGGTTTTTAGATTTTCTGTTTAAAAGCAGGTATCTTCTAAGATTGAGGAAGCCAGCAAATACTTAGGATTAGTTGGTTTTTTGCTGACATCTTTGCATTATACATTGCCCTGCCTGCGCTGTTTTCCCTGGGGCACTGTGGAGGTCTGGAGAAACCCGACTGAAAGATACCAAGCAGCCTAAAAGGACTTGGACAAGAGGAGAAAGGAGAACTTTAAAAAGTGGTCCAAACCTTGTTGCAAGCATTTCGGAGCAGTGGCTCACTGCCAGCCCTTGGAACATCTCCAGTACCCCCGGCACCAGCACTTGAACTGAAGACACTCTTCCTTTCAGCCTAACATGACGGTTTGCCACAGCTTCCCAGCCCACCAGACGCATGGGGATTGCAATTTGGGAACTGCCAGTTTAAACCATTTTGCTCTGCCAGTGTTCAATTCAACGTGTAAATGAGGAGCAGCAGAGGAAAAGCGTGTGCCGGAGACCCAGCTCCGCCTTGGCTGGCCCCAGGAAACCTCCCCGCAGCTCCAGCAGGCCCAGGGAAGCCAAGTGCACAAACCCCACGCTGAAAGCTTCGGAGGTTGCACCGCAGAGCCGGACACTGCTGTGGGAGCCTGCACTCAGCTGCCCCGCTCCCAGGCAGGCGCCCTGGGCGGGATGCTCAGGCGGGCTCCCCTGCATGGCAGTGCAGGTGTGGAGCCAGGGCTGGGCAGGCAGGCCAGCCGGTGCCTTTGCCAGGCGGGGGAATGACGGCATATGCCTGGCATATGTTCGCCCCAGCCTCGCACACAGCCAGTGCTCTGCTCCCTACCTGCTCTCCACCCCTCTGTGCACAGCAGGGCCTCCTCCGCCCGAGGAGGAACCGGGTCACCACCGCTAACTTTGAATCTGCAGATCAAAGCGGTATGATCTGGGCCAGCCCTGGGACTGGCCTGCAGCTGGGCTGGAGCGGCTGTGCCAAGAAGAGGTAGAAGAAAAGCAGACTGATGCCTCGGGCATCAAACCTGCTCCAGTAGGAGGCTCTTCATGTGCAGCATGTGCTCAACTGGGACAACGTTAGGACCTTTCTGCTGGTGCTTTTTGCACCCGTTGAAAATCCTCATAGGGTTTTCGATTCAGAGGTGGAGGGGGTAATATCAGGTTGCTGCTTTGAGTGTGGTTAGTCTGGCTGGCTTGTGGATGGCCCACGCCAGTGGCACTGCCATGACAGCAGTGCAGGGTACTATATCCTCCACCATCCGCAGCCCACATGGAGAGGAAATGCCCTGGCACTGCATCATCCGCTCCCCACACCAAGCAGACCACAGCGCATGGCCAGACCCTCAGCTGCCCACTCATACCATGGGGCTGGCCACGGTGGGGAGCTGCGAGAGACCAGCATGAGGCTGCCTACATGGTAGGGAGGGGGAAACTGAAGCAGGAGAGCCTGAAACAACTCTTCCAGCACAAGTAAGGTCAGCTCAGATGAAAAACTACAGATCCTCGGGCCTGTCTCTCCCTGTAGCAGCTTCTAGCTGCGCTGATGCAGGCTGCAAATGCCACCACTCTCCTGCCCCCAAAAAAGCCAGCCTGCCACCCTCCCCTGTGCCGAGTGCCCAGCTCGCCCCGCAATCCTCCAAAGACGTGAGCTGGCGAAACTGAAACTGGTGTCTGGTTTCCCCAGCTGCCTGCGAAGCAGTGGAGCTGCCCCACAGCCGGGTGCAGGCAGGGCCAAGGTGTTCATTAGCGGTGCCCCCCCGCTCTGTGAGTCACCGTGTAAAACTCGAAGCAGAACCTAGCGGCTCTTGGACTGCTCCTTTCATGCACTGGCGTGACCTGCACAACCCAGCCCCTGGTGATTGCCTGCATCTCTCAGTGCCTTCAAAGCGGCTCTTGATTGATGTGTTTCCCTGACTCACAAGCTTCAAGAGGCTTTGAAGACACTAGGCCAGGCTCTGATCTCTCTTATGCTGATGCAAATCAGGAGCAATGGTGCTGACAACAGTGCAATAATCCACACTGATGTCAAGCCAGTAAAAATAAGAGCAGAAAACAGTGTTTTGGTCTTTCCTCTGCCTTGAAGGGATCTGAGCAGCACTGTGAAGCAGAGAGCTGCAAACCCTGCAAAGAAAACTCCGTGGACACGGAGCAAAGGACACGTAACTCTACAGAGGGCACTTGTCCTTTCCTGAGGCTAAGAAGGGAACGAGTGTTACGCATTTTATTTTTTTTAACAGTTAAGAAAAATAAGACTGAGAGTTCAGTGAGAAATGCAAGCTCTCAGCCAATGGCACCATCATAGCCAGGATTAGGCCTGGGGAAAGCCCCAGCGCTGCTGGTTTCAGCCTCATAGCAGCACACGTGGATGTATTCGCACTTCTCATCTGACACTGGCTGACAGCACGAGAGCTGCGGGCAGCACCTGGGTAACGCTGATTTAGAGGCGCGAGGAAGATGGGTTATCCCAGGGCAAACCAGGCCGCGGGAGGCAAAAGCTGTGAACGTCCCCAGACAGGCGGGACACCAAAAGCTGGGCATCGCCTTTTGCCCGGGGTGCTCCCAGTCTGGGAGAGCAGGCTGGCCCCAGCTCCGCTGGGGATGCGGGGCAGGACTGCCGCTCCCGTGGGGGCTTGTGCACAGAGCAGTGCCCTGTCCTCATGCCACGCACAACCACCCACCCAGCAAAGCCCTGCGTGCCAGTGGGCTCCCTGGCACTGCGGGCCCCCCAGCCACTGCCAGCCCCCCTGTTCACAGTCCCCTGTCACCCTCTCCCCCAGGTGTGGTTTCAGAACCGGCGAGCGAAATGGCGCAAGCGGGAGCGGTTCGGCCAGATGCAGCAGGTCCGGACCCACTTCTCCACTGCCTACGAGCTGCCCCTGCTCACCCGTGCTGAGAACTACGCTCAGGTGAGCACATCCCCCCGCCCCGGTCTGTCTGTCCCGATGCCTGCTGGACACACCATCTTCTGCTCCCAGTCCCCCCTAAGTGATACTTCGTTTCTCGGGTTCATCCACCTGCCCTCAGGCAAGGCTGCAAGAATGCTGGGGTTGGGGTTATATTACCAAACACTGAAGGGCCCGGAATTATTTAGCTGGGTGTCCTGCCCAGCTCCCTCATGCCCTGGCCCAGTGCAGCCATCTCTAAAGCAGGCACCAAGCCCAGCCCCGTGTGATGTAATGCAGCCACCCTTTGGGCACAGCACATCCTATTACACTGTCCTTCTCCCATCATGTGTGCTGCTGCCCACTAACTTCCCACTGATTTGGAAAAGGTCCTGAAGGCTATTTAAGGCCTTAAAACCAGCAGTTCCCAGGAAGGCTTTCTGTTGCCATGCCTAGGTTTCCATGCCCCTTCTTTAGGACGTTGGACAAAGCATTTTTCCCCTGGCAAATTCCCACAGCTGTCTCCCAGCGATGGGATGTGGTAGCCACAGTGCACTCGGTGACGTCTGGGGATGCTTCCCAAGGGTCTCGTGGGTTTGTGCTCCAAAGGAAGGGTGGGACCAGCCTTGTTGGGGTATCTGGGGCTGCTCCCAGGGACTGTCAAGACTGTTCCTGCCCTGGCCCAAGAGGCAGGTGACACAGCTCCCTCCCTCCTTAACCTCCCATCCTGGGAAACCTGTCACCACAGTAGCCTCCTAAGCAGTGGGCCAGCCCCCGTTTCACAACACTGCCTTCAGATGCTGCCAGGGTGGACGGGCATTCATTAGCTCGAGGGCTAGGCTGTGCCCCTGCAAAGCACTCCCTCCATCCTACCAACTCCTCTTCCCGCCACCCAGAATTTGCTTGAGGGCGCAGTTTTGCAGGCGTGATGCTCTGAACCCAACTTGTCCTCACAGATCTGCTGGGAGTCCTCCCCCCTTGACACCTCGGCTGTCAGCTACTTCCCCAGCCAGCGCCACACCAAAGCTCCCCCGCAGCCAAGCCAAGAGCGTTTGACCTCTCTTCTGCTTGGCTTCTCCCCTGAACTGAACAAGAAGCCCTTATGAAACAGCTGAGAGATGCCAAAGCAGCTTTTCAAGCAGAGGACACTCTCAGCAGCCTTTTCAGCACTCCCTTCTCTTGCCTTTGTAACTTACACTGCTCCCTCCCTCCATACTGCCCTCCTCTCCCAGCCCTAGAGATCAAAAAAATGAAAAGCAATTTGCAGGAGGTAAGAGATCAGAGAGGGCCCAAGGGCGAGTGGTGCAGCAGGGCGGTGGGATCAAGGGCCCTTTGCTCTCTTGCTCCAGCCAGCTGCTCACCTCCTCCCTGCTTTCATCCTGCACGCCCGTCCCCCCTGCTGTAGCACACCTACTCCCGCTGGCAAATACTGAGCCCCCCTCTCTTCTTCTGCAATATCATTTAATGAGTGATGCTGCAGGAGCCCAGATGGCCGCATGAGGCGGCCCCACAGGGCTCTGCTCTGCAGCAGGGCAGGCGATGCTTCCTTGACGCGCAACGAGCACCACTGGGGAGAGTGGCAAGGAAACTGCCTCTGCCTGTGCTGGGGGCTGCAGGCAGCTCAGCTCTGACAGGCACATCTGTCTGGTGCAAAAAGGCTCTTGTCTAGGCAAAGCCGCCCTCAGCTGGGGCAGGAGGATGGATTGGTGGTCTCGCAGCATCCCTTTTTGCCTGTTCCCTCTATAGCAGGTAGGCCCACAGAAACACTGTAGTTGACACCAGGTTTCCTGTGCTGAGAGCTCCAGAAAGTGCTCATGGTGCAAAAAAAAAAAAAGAGAAATAGCTGTGAGGGGGCAACAGACAGACAGAGAGACAGCACAGCAGAGCAAGGGCACAGTCCTGCTCCCCTGTGAGTTAGTCTCCAGCACTCCCTGCCCCTGCCAGGGCTGGCATATGGAGTTTGGAGGGGACCCGCTGGCTCTGGAGGGGCTGCTGTCAGGGGCCAGCGTACCGCATCCTGCCGCACCGGCTGCCCCTTGCGTGCAGGGCGGCGGTGTGGGCTGGAGCCGGACACGCTCTCTCTCCTCAGGCCTGCCACTGGCTGCGTCCCACACGGGGCAGCCCTGATGCTTCTTTTCCCACCCCCAGATCCAGAACCCTTCCTGGATCGGCAACAATGGCGCCGCCTCCCCCGTGCCCGCCTGCGTCGTCCCCTGCGAGACAGTGCCCTCCTGCATGTCCCCCCATGCTCACCCCCACGCGGCCAGCGGCGTCTCTGAGTTCCTCGGCGTCTCCGGCCCCGGCAGCCACGTGGGACAGACTCACATGGGCGGCCTCTTTGGCACAGCCGGCATGAGCCCCGGCCTCAACGGCTACGAGCTAAACAGCGAGCCGGACCGCAAGACCTCCAGCATCGCTGCCCTGAGGATGAAAGCGA
Organism: Pygoscelis adeliae; assembly: GCF_000699105.1. Taxonomy (NCBI): domain Eukaryota; kingdom Metazoa; phylum Chordata; class Aves; order Sphenisciformes; family Spheniscidae; genus Pygoscelis; species Pygoscelis adeliae. The sequence continues at coordinate 3,251,168 of NW_008825270.1, read as the reverse complement.
AGGAGCACAGCGCCGCTATCTCCTGGGCAACATGACAGGGCTGCAGCCCAGCGCCCGCGAGACACGGAGAGAGCACACGGGGACAGCCGAATAAATCCATCCGCTTGGACTCCAGACAGCAGTTGCCTCCTCGGGGATCTGAATGCAGCACTTTTAGCTACCCTAGGTATATAAAGTACATATGTTAACATAAGTGGAGTGTTTCCAGCATGGACGCAGCAGCTCCCGGCTTCCTGGGATCAGGCGGGGAGAGGGAGGCTGTGGAGCAGCACCTCTTCCAGTGAGATCTGGTTTGGGATGCGTCCATTCTCACTGCCACCTCCCCAATAACCTGGGCATTTTTTCTCCCTGCTCCTTTTTCTGACACCAGATCTGCCTTTCCAAAGAGCAAGAGCCTGCTGGCATTTCAGCAGCTTCCCCCCATCCTGTCACCCCCCATACACACACACATACACCTTCCCCTCCTGATTTGTGGACAGTGTTGCTCAGATCTGTTCTGCCCTGGGCAGGGGACTGGATGGGGACACTGGCACCAGCAAAGAGACGCCTCTCAGGCTGCTCCTGTCCTCTTAGCAGGAGCCACGACTTCCCACAGCTGAACGGGGAACAGGGCTGGGAAGATACCTGAGGATAGAAAGCAGGCAACATTATCCCGTCTCCTTCTACCCTGCTTCCTCTCCATCTTGCAGTCTGAGGTGAAGCACAGAGCTGTAGAGGCCTGTGAAGGGGATGCCTCTCTTCCCAACATGGTACAGTGCCACCATGCTGGGAGTCTTAGCTAGCTCTCTGGTCACCTGGCTGGAGGTGCACCCCAGCAGACGATAGCTTCCCAGCATGGCTGGCTGCCCCAGGGAGCACCTGGGGTCATGGTCAATGTTGAGGCTCATGTGCATGATGGGGCAGCAAAATGTTTCCTCTGGCTTTCACTGGGTTAGGAATTACTATCCTCAATTTAGAGACAGCAGCTATGGGAGGGGAGTACAGTTGATGTGTAAATGCACAGGTTCCCAAAGAGACTGCTCTGAGAAACAGCTCAAGTGCTAGCACACAGCCATGGTTGCGTGAGGCCATGGAATTCCTCATGCACCTTGCCCTGGGGTCAGATAGGTGCAATAACAGCCCCTCCCTGCAGCCCTTGACCAGGGCCCCGCTGTGCACAGCCCCTGCGGGCATCTCTGTGGGGGAGATGGTGCAGGCAGCGGGCTGGGAAGGGACCCAAGGCCTCATCTCCAGCCACCTCAGATCCTCTTCACCTTGCAGAGGAAGCAGGAGACACCAGAACTTGCCCGGTTTGTCTGAACCAATGAGTCCTCTGGTTTTTCCCTCCCAGTGCTCTTACCTGCACAGCGCTGTTAAGTAAGATCTCCTTCACAAGGCTAAATGTTTTCCAAGCTTTTCAATGACCTCGTGGTGCTAGGAATAATTTTGGAACATCCTTTTACCCCATTTATCACCAAGGAGAAGCTGAAGGTCAGCTGAGTACTATCACCCACCCACACAGCGTGGCCACGCAGGCTCAGCTTGAGCTGGGGAAGCTGTCTCCGAGATTCACAAGGGAACTACCAGATTTTCCTCCCATAAAAAATTGCGTGTCACCCTGCCCTCCCTCCTCATGCTCAGTGTTAGCGGATCTTGTAGTCCAAGGTCCAGGAATACTTAGTGGTCTTAGAAAAGGCTCCAAATAAGCTACAACCAAATGTCAGGTTTCAGGTTAACAAGGCATACAAGTATTTCTATAGTGCCTAGACTGCCATACACTACATAAATGATACACCATTGCTAGATCAAATGCAATATATATTTATTGGAATAAGAAAAGACCAGTAGTACTGTCTCTTTTCTCTCCTCAGAAATGCTAAGAGATGCTTTCCTTGGTACTCACAGGGAACCAGCACGCATTTAACAACACCATGTGTATGACCAGGGCCTCTCCCATCACAAGCAGCCAGGACTTATGTCCCAGCCTAAACATTCAGCTGAGCCATCGGGCATGATGGCTTAGGTACTAACAGTGATGCTGATCACTGAACCAGACAGGATCACGCTGACCGGTCGGAGGTGTACATCACCCCCACTGGGCGCCCCAGAAGCCACTGAGGGTCCCGGGCCCCCCAGGGACCGGTGGCAGGAGGTGGTTTCTCCAGCAGATTTTGTGCAAGCAGCTGAGCGCGGTGCTGAGAGCATTTTCCCAGGTACACCGGAGAGCGTGATGCTTCCCGTGGTCTGCAGGCAATGCTGTGAAGGGCCACTGCCCGAACAGCCCAGTAACGTTACTGACATGGCCAATTAGTACCAGGCAGAGCTGAGGAGTGGGCGGTGGGGCAGGCGGGCACATGGGGATGGGTCCCGCGTGGCCTGCAGGTACCGAAGGCAGGAGGGCCATAGCCGTTCAAGAGCTTAGCTGCATTCCCTACTGAAGTTAAAGGGTAGCTTTTTCTCACAGACTTCCACAGGGCCAGGATTTCACCCGAGCTGTTCAACAGCCCAGAGGATTAAGTCCTATATCCCTTGTCTTGTTAGAGAGAGAGGAGAGTCTCCTGGCAGCAGACTTGGCATTTACAGAGGCTTGGCCTTCGCTTTCTCTCACCTTAAAATCAATGTGCAAAGCACATGTTGGACTCACTCAGTCTATTTGAAATG
>NW_008825270.1:3170811-3248447 GCF_000699105.1 Pygoscelis adeliae | reverse complement strand
TCCCGCTGCCTGCCGCAGGCAGCCCTGCCACTCGGCGGGCTCTGCCTCGCTTCTCCGGGTGCTGCCGCCATACCAGTACGGCCCCTCGCGCCCACACTTGTGGGTCACGCTGGAAGGCGCTCTCCTCAAAAGCCTCCGAATGCAGCTATTCAGGCCGTTTTTAAGTTACGTGCATCTGTATTGACACACATTTTTTAATTAATTTAAAAGTTTTTTTAAACTAGCTGTTAAATTAACACGAAAAACTGTATAACTATATATATATACTTTTTTATATATATATATATATGTATCTTAATCTAGCCAACCTGCAGCTGCTGCGTTTCTTAAGGGTCACAGGGTCAGTGCTGTTCCTGCAATCTCAAGTTACCACGATGATGCCTTTCTTAATTATTATTATTATTATTTTAATACCTTTCAACTCTATTTATGGCTTTCTTCTCTATTTATTTCTTATTTAGTATTTTACTCCTGTCCATACATTGAGTTGCGATTCCCTGGCTTGGATTTCCTTCGATTTCCTTCGATTTCCTGGCCTTCGAAGCTGCACGCTTCATCCCCAGCCACCGTCAAAATATCTTACAAGCCCTAGCTCCTCCAGCACCCGCCATGCTAGTGCCCGTGGTGGCATCCTCTGTGAGTGCAGCACCCGCAGCACCCGGCTAGCTGGGCTCTCTCAGCTGCCCTCTCCGGCCTCACGGAGGTAGCAAAACGTTCCTCCTGAGCAGTCCTGGCCCTGGCCATGCAGCAGGTACCCTACAAGGGGGCTGCCTTACGTTGCCCATGGTTAGAAACACCAGAGAGATATCCCAGAGCTTTGAGACTAAGAGGCGGCAAATGGTGAGAGCAGCACGGGTTCCCAGCACTGGCTTACGGGTGGTGGGGTGCCACTCGCTGCTGAGTACTCAGAAGCACTTCTTGCCTATGCGAAGTAGTTAGTGCTTCAGTAGCAACTGCAAACCAGTGGTGAACCAGGCTTGGGGTTTGCTGGGCCCTGCAGTGTCCAAACTCTAAGGGCTGCTGTACCTGAACAAGCTCTCAAGGAGAGGAGCGAGACGGGGGCCAGGTCAGCCCCCAGGTACATCGCCCACCACCAGCACTGCCGCCCACCCATGCTCCTAGCAGGCTTTCCAGCCAACGGCCGGGCTCTGGCTGCCTCCTCTTGAACATGCTACTCAGTTCAGGTCTCACTGGCCTAGCACCTACCTGGGTAGAGCCCACGGGAAAGAGGACCAAGACAGCAAGGTGAAGGAGAACCAGCTTCCCTCTCATCTAGAGACCACGGCAGCATGTGAGTGAGCGCACATCCCCGCAGGAGCATGCCTGGCCTGAGCCGTGAGCACGGGGAGGGTGTTAGGGGAAGGCCACACGCAGGGACAGCGCATCACACGTGAGGTTGCAGAGCTGCAGCACACGTGGCTTTACCTGCCCCATCAGCCGTGGGGACGCAGCGCCAACCCGGGCCGGGTGTACCCGCTGTGCCGCCCGAATAGGGCTGCCGGCTGGGTTTCTGTGGCAGGGGAGGTGTTTTGGGGCACAGAGGTGTGTTTCCCTGTTTCCCAGAGTACACCCAGACCGGGCAGCATGTTGTAAAACACTCTCTAAACAAAGGCAAAAAGGTAGTTTCCTGGCAAAGGTTTGAAAAATAATCAAGCAGAGGCAGAGCCCCGTGTTTATTTTGCTGCTCTGACTGACACAGCAAAAAGCAAACAGACCAAAGGAGAAATTAAACCCAAATGGGAAGGGGGGGCGGAATCAAACGGAAAGTCATTCAGCCCTTTGCATCTTCCCGAAGGGAGCTGGGAGGAGGCTACGGAGCGGCCTTGCACCCCCTTAACTCTTTGCTGGTAGCATGGTTCCCCACTCCCCCCACATAGCTAGGTAGGTAGGTAGAGCTAGGACTTTTATACTACTGATTTTGAAGGACAGTTTTCAATGTATAATAATATATCGGTTTAGGTGTGCAGTGTTCGAAAGAGAGACTGGGAGAAAGAAAGAAAACAAACCTCAATCAATATTATTGTTTTTTTGTTGTAAAATATTGTAACCTTGTATAAACACAAACTTTTTTTTTTCTTTAGCTTAACGGCCTGGGGTAGAACATATTAAAAAAAATAAAAAAGTTTTTAAAAAGTTCAGGAAAAAAAAAGAATAAAAAAAATATTAAAAATGTTGCCATGTGAGGTTTGTGCCATGCAATGTTATTGCCTATGCAGCCATGTATTACCAGTTCATTACAGTGGAATATTAAAAAGGAACAAACAGTCTTGCAGCTTGGTTCTTTTTACCCTTTTTTTTTTTTTTGAAGTAAGTTATTGCACTTGCAGCTTTTTTGTTTTCTTTTTTTTTTTTTGGGAGGTGGTAGGGACTGGTATTTCTGGGCTCCAGTTTTTATTTTTCCAGTTTTTGAAAGGAGTGGCATCGCTGGGAAGTACCCCGCTTCCCAGCCACCCCGGCTGAGGAGGCACAAACACTGTTGTTGTTGTTTTGGTTTGCAATAAACTCCTTCTCTTCTCTCCTCTCAACTGCAATCTGGCTGGTTTGTTCCTGACTCATGACAGATGAAATGTGATCAGAGGGGCCTCCAAAATCTCACGTTAATTGAAGTTGGCAAAAAATACTAACAGTGCCCTTTTGAACTGCTGACACAGTGCAGAATGGATTAGCCGGGGGTAGATTAACAACAGGTGGCAGCTCATGGGCCCACTGCCTCTCCCCGTACAAAGAGATGGTTAACAGCCAGCAGCCAGGCGCGGGAACATCCTGCCAGCCAGCTCCTGGCTAACGAGGGCCTCTCCGCCTCCCAGAGCATCACCACTAGCCAGGCCAGAGGGCACCGTGGCCACAGGGAAGAGAGGAGGATGGTCTCCCTTGCTTGCTGCTCAGGAGCTGCTGGTTCTGGCAGAGCTTAAGCCTCGCAGGGCTCCTGCGGGTCTCCCAGCCCTTCCCAAGCATTCCCTAACAAGGCAGCAGGTAATCCATCACAGCTGACACAGGGAGAAGCGACTTGGCAAGAAGGTGCCGAGCAGCTGAGGAGCCTCAGCCACCCAGCTCCCTATGCTATGGCACCACCGCTTCTACACAGCACAGCCACACTCGAGGCATCGCAGCAGCAGGTCTCCTGAACTCCAAAGAGAAGACACCCGGGGCTGGCAGTGGGGGGACCTTCCCCCCTGAAAGTGCTCCTTTATCCCATGTTCCTCCTGGTCCAGTCACACTCCCTCCCCTCCCAGCTCCGCTTTGGCAAAGGCCTCCAAGCCTCACCCACCCTCTCCTCAGCTGCGGCTCTGCCGGATTCCCCAGAGGTGCCTGCCAGCAGCCAGATGCTGCTTACTGGGTTGCGGGGCAGATCGAGCCCTCTGGGCTTCGCTTCCCCCCGCACCGATGGGAGGGCTTGGCTCGGTCCCACACATTCCCAGGGCACGTCTCTTGCCCCATCCAACATGGAGAAAACTAGGTTCTGGGAGGGCCCTTTCTGCTGCTTTTGCTCCATGAATAAACTCAGCTGAGACTGCCTTTCCCTCAGACTCCACAGAACCACCGGCACTGGTAAAAGCCCAAGCCCCTGCACCCAGACACTGGGCGAACCAGAAAGTGCCCTTTGTGTTCAAGCAGAGCTGAGAAGGTGCCCGGCAGCTGTCAACAACCCACCGAGACCCACAGAGCCCCTCTGGCCTTTCCGTAAGCTCACTGGGAGCATCAGCTTGGTTCAGATGGAGCATGGCTGTTTTCCATCTCGCAAAGAAACGGATAATGCAGGTGCTGTTGCAAGCTTATCCATTCCTCTCACTTGTAGGAGAAAAATTCCTTCCCTCCCCAAGCACTCAAAGCCAGATTCTCCAGATGTTGGCAAAGCTCAGGCTGCTGAGAGGCTAAAGCCAGTTTCAGTAACATCCTAGTTGTATGGGTTTACATCAGAAATTGCTCCTGGCCTGAACATTGCCAAAGAGCTAAAAAGTCTCTCTATAAACTCGATAGTGGCAGGACCCAGATTAGAAATGCACATTCTTTTCTTGAAGCTGCACTTTCCTACTGGTATTACAGGAATTGTTTAAAACGCATGAAAAAATTTCTCTCTAGATGTGGCTACAGAACCTAGGTTAATGTGTTCCTTCTCCACTGGAGAATATAACTTTGGAGGCAGGGCAAAGTTCGGGCAGTTTTAATGAAAAACAATTTTTTCTTCCTGTAAAATAAACAGATTTGCCTTTTTTCTTCCTTTCTTTAAAAGCAGGTTATTAACCTTTAAGCAGATGGATGTACAATAATCTTCTCATTGGCAAGGAAGGTAACAGCCATGCAAGGTGCATCTACTTATGGCCAGCTGGAGCCCACATGCAAAGGTGTTGCATTTAATCTGAGACAAACAAGTGTTTATTATTTGTGAAAGGATCTTCCACTTTCTCTTGCTTTTCAGTTCGTAACTTACTCACAGGGCAAAGACAGATGCTCTGAGTTAGCAATCTGCTCCTCCACTGCAGCCTTGCTGGATTCCTGGATCTCATTTTACGGTCCTTTCTGTTTCGAACCTTTTCCCCTGCCTGTTTGTATGAAGTGTGGCAAAGGGGCTATTGTTCCCATCAGTCTTCGGCTGAAGGCACCCAGCACTAACTGCGCCTAGCACGCAGCCGAGACCTGGCCCTCCCTTTGAAAGAAAGGTTTCACAAAAGAAGGACCTGTAAGTTTTCAAATGGCCAGACCAGCAGGTGAGAAACAGTGTTTTTCTTGAGTGTATGGCTATACGGACATGCAGAAGGGAACAATAGAGCCTTTAGCCTGAAAACCTCAGGTATTTTTCCAAGGGACTATGGCCCTATCTACTGGATGAGCATGAGATGTTCACCCTGGGCAGGTGGATAGCCGTAAGTGACGCTTTTCAGTCAGGGCCAAGCTTTGGCTTTTAGTTTTACAAGTTCCCATTGCTGCACAGAATGGGGGTGGGGAGCAGAAGAGCTAAGATTCATCCTTGAAAGCACAGGGTGCAACACCAACTACATCTCATAATCACATATGGAAAACCTCATGTGGGTCTATACATCCCAAATTCTTCACACCTTTGTTGGTCAAATGGTCCAGCTGTCACCTTTTTCCAGTCCCCTGCCAACTAAAATTTAGGTTAAAAATCCAATAGATGTGACTTAGTAATTAAACTAGTATTTTCTTTTTCTTATGACTCTGTAGAAATAGTCACAACATGGATTATTTCTCTTTATAGACACCTCGTTCTCCCCTTGCCCATCTTATCTGTTGTCTTCCCCCCTGCATACAGCCTGGTACTGAGCACTGATTCAAGTTCATAGACCTAATGAACCCATGACCAAGTTGCATTGATCTCAGCCCACAGTTAATGCAGAGTTGTCATGCTTGTCTGGAGCGGGAGCACTTCCTATTTATGCAAGTAAACAGGCATTTAGAATGAATAAAGGAAATTCGAAGAAGAATTACTGGATTCTTTTCCAGACAAATGAAGACAGTAAACAGGCAACCTTGCAGGGAAAACCTCTGAGCTGCGCTGTTTTCAGTCAGAAAACTCCCTGCGTGCTGCTAGCTCCATGCCACTCCACTTAATTGCCTCAATTGTTGCTGTTATCCTTTAATGGGAAACATAACTCGCTTTCAAAGCAACCACAAGAAGCTGCAAACACGGGAATCCTGAAGATCAGCAGAGGTGGGACTGTCTTACAGCCATTTCCATCAGGCTGAAATTATACAGAGTGCACCAGGAATGTCTCTAAATGGCTTCAAGCCAGGGCAGGCTGAAGCATGCTGATGCTGAAAGTCAAGGCTAACGGTCCTCTACCTTGGTATTGAGCTACCCAAAACCCCAAACAAACAGACAAAGCGTGGCCGTTCTGCTAAAACACGGGCTTGGGACACTGGTGTTCAATCCTGGTTTTACCCACACAACTCCTAAGGCCTTGGGTATATGACAGCTTCTCTCCATTTGCTTATCTGCAGTAACGGGTAAGAGGCTGATCTTACTCAAGCAGGAGGACTGTGAAGCTCTATTTATTGCACTCAGATACAGCAGTGGCAAACATCATAGAAAGAACTTACAGAGTCCCACATGCACTCCCAACCGCATGAGATACAACTGAGGGATCCACGACTCAACAGTAAAGCAAAAGTGTTCTAGCAAACGCCACCTCTCTCTACACATCAGTGTTAGCAAGAGCTTTGAAGTGATTACCTGCTTATGGGATAACTCTCAGATCCTACAGAAAGATGCAAAGAATACTGTGTTCAGAGTTTTCTGGCAATTTTTGACAGAAATGATTTCTTTCAGCCTAAAAATTGAAAAGAAAAGACAATACAGGTGGAACATTTGCCTAGTACTTGCTCTGCTCTTCCCAACTCTTCAGGACCAGACTGAAGTTAGCAATTGAACCAGCTCATTTTCTAGCATATACTTCATCTAACACAACTTTGCAGAATGTTTTTTTCTTGCTTTAAGTACATGGAGGAGACTATCCATGATTGCAAGAACTACCTGTAGTTTACAAAAGAACATGCTTTGCAGCAGTCCTAGTAAAATTTAAACATGCAAGTCTTTATGAAGAATGATGAAAAAATTCATACTCAGTCTGATCTCTGGCTAGGGCATTTAAAATCCATTTTCTCATCAGCACCATCAATTTTAGTTTTTCTTTCCTGTCTCATGCTGCAGTCCTGTTATGACAGCAGCTTCCACGTGAAAGGGCTGGACAGAAGATTTATGCAATACTAATTAAGCATTTTGAGATCTTTCCTGATCAAAAGGTGCTCTACCTGTGAGAAGTACCCAGGGTACCAGACGCCGATTATGGAGGGCATTCATGCCAAATCTTGAAGGTATTTTTAACATTAAAATTGCCCACCTAAATCCATTTTCATGTCTCTCAGTATAGCATTTTTCCGGAGTGCTCAACACTCACCAATACAACCTAAAAGCAAAACAAGTCAGAAGTGCTGAGCATCTCTTAAATCCCACCTTGCAATTATTTTGATATCTGTTTCTCCAAGGCCCTTGAGTTTAAAAGGCCTGTGAATTGATAATTGACAGGGATAAACTAGTTGCTGCAGTAAAGCATATCTGAACCACACCAGTGGAAGAACAGTGGGTGGCAGGAGGTTCAAAAGCAGGAGCTGGAGATGGCCGGAGAGAGTAATTCAGCACATTAGGGCTTGAATTAGCATGTCCTCTAATGAGATAGTGGAACTGTGAGGAAGGAAAGAGTCAACACATTGTAGGGAGAGTTGGTGATGCTAAAAATGTATCCTTAAGACTCACCATGACTGGCAGGGCAAGCACTGCAGCACATCACACCCCTTGCTATGCACAAGCAGCTAGGTGCGCCATGCACACATGCTGCCCTTTTGCAGCATGCTCCGCAGGGACCGTGCTGAAGGTTCTGGAATCAAAGAGCTGCCACCACACTGAATTCCACCATCTCAATGACTCAGCCAAAGCTCTTTTCTCAAAAGCACAGTTCTTCAACATTTGCTGTCTCTCTTCACAAAAAGAGAAAGGATCTGTTCTCTATTTCTCCAAGATAAATGCTACTGTCAAATCTTGGCAGAAAATTAGAGTAACAACTACTCTCTCCAAAAAGGTGACTGGGATGAATTCGTGCAGAGCAAACTTCTACTTCAAAGACACCCATCCAACTCCGGTTATGGGAAAGACAAAATACTGACAGATCTTTCTAAAGTACACTGTGGATATTGAAGTTTCACACAGATTTATGTAGCAAAACAGCCTGTCACTGCAATTCTCCCTTCTAAATGCATCCATGTTTCCTTGCGCCGCTCCAGAAGTGAAATACAACAAACACTCCTTGGATTTGCTTTTTAATATACCAATATTAACCTTTTTTTTGATAACATATATACAATGAAAAGTTAACAATGATCTTAATTCAAAGATTGACAACAAACCCATTCCAAATCAGACATACAGGTACATCTTACCTTCACAGATTTTGCATCAAGAACACACACATCATAAACGTAGAGGGGAAGTAGGCCATTTTAAATTTTTTTTTTTTTTTTTTTTTACAGTCAATTGCCCAATTTTCTCCATGGCACAAAACAGAGAAAAATTACCATCTAAATGAGATGGCTTTATAAAAGCAACTGTAAAACACCAAAGGACAAAACACGACTGATAAGGGTCACTGGGCATTTTGTGGAAGGGGAATCCCCTCAGGTACTTTGGGATGCAGGCACAAGGACCTGTTGCCTTTTGTTGACCTGAGACTACAGATCAGTTTAGGAGGGCTGGCTAGGCTGTCTTTACCTAAAAATGTTCCACCAACTATTTGAAATCCTCCATGTCTTTTAAGACTCTGTGCAAAAATCCTGGCTTACTGAGAAAGAACCAAGAAATCACAGCAGCTTCACAACTCTGTGCAAGGAAGATGTTACAAACTCAATTATACTGCTAAGGCCTGCCCAGCTGAGATCAGCCCCAAAAGAACGGCCAAAACTGAAGCAACTACTACACTGTCACGGCTACCCTTTTAAAGCAAACTTTTCAAGGGAAATATGCTGGTATTTCCTGATGCTCAAGCATCAGGACATAAATCAACAGGAACATTCAGAAAAAAAGTTCGTATGAATGAACCTGAGAGGCTGCAAAGGAGAAATAGTGAGCTACAAACCTTCTCCTATCTTGTGATACCCACTGTGCAGAGAGCACATTGCCACTGCAACAGCTATCCTTCTAGCTCCCCAATACCCCTTCCCACAGCAACTCAGGAACGGAACAAAGACTGCAGCGAAAAACATTTACTAGTAATTAAACGTTCCCAGAGAATCGGACGATACAGTTTACAGGCACATCCCAGGGGAGTTATGAAGTGAAGCATCCCCTCAGAGCTATTGTTCCAATATGATTTTCATTCACAGCACATCCACTGCATTGGGCAATAAGATAAGTCTTAGTGGGGGTGAGACAAATAGGAGCAGATGTTTCCTGTTTCTAGCCTGACTTTCATTTGGTTTCTGTCATTGCTGCCTATCCAGCTTAGGAGAGGGGGTGAACCGTGATGCCTAACACTTGTCCTATTGTTTGGGGTTTGGCAAAATCTGAGGAATAAGGTTGCTCGCAGTGTAACAGAAAAACAGCCCATCAAGTAGGATGTCTCTGTAACTGACAGTAACGGAGGTTTCAAAAGACAGTCAAATCACCCACAAGTGATATGAGGCAATTACCAAATCCAGTAACAAACATTTTATCAGTGGAGCTGGAACAGAGATTCCTTTCTCAGCCTAACTAGGGATCATCTTTAATATTGAAGGGCAAGAGGTAACAGTCCAGGCAATTTTATTTCCAATTTTGCTGCATTTAGTTTTCTAATTCAGGCTAATTTCAGTATTGGGAAACAATTCCAACGCTTGTGAGAAATGTAAAGCTTCTCCAAAAGCCTTCCTAAGCTGTATGTTTCAGTGGCAGCCTGTAGCAATGGGTTCCTTAGTTAAATTACAAGCAAAGACCCAGCAGTTTTTCCAACAATGGTAATTTATAGGAGTTTGTAAGTGTGCGTTAATAGTGTCTTGCACGTACACATATCCCTGTGCATCGAAGCTGTAACTAGGATTTTCTGTAAATTGAAGTGTTTTACAAATCAGTACTACAACACATTGCTTGCTGAAGAGGATTCAGATGTGAAAATCTTATTTCATAGCTGTTGTTCCAATGTATGGCTACAATGTAAAACCGTAACCTGACTGCTCTGTTTTGATAACAAAAAGCAAAAATAAAGTAAGACTGAAAGGTACATTTTTTTTGTACAATACAACTAATTTTGACAGAGAGTCACAGTTTCTTGCACGGACACAGCAGAAAACCTGAGATTTACACAGGAAGAAGTGCAGCAATTGGAGTTCTGTCCTGCAGGTCTCTGCTTTGAAGGAGACCATCCTCCCAGCTGCTGCGTGTCTCAATTCACATCAAAATAATTAAAGTAAAACAAAATGCTTTGCCCTTTAAACCATGTGACAACACACAGATTTTTGTTGCTGATGATGTAAAAAAATAAACATTTGTCTCACTAGGCAGAAAAAAAATGTTTGTTACACAGTTACTTAGGCCAACAATTAAGCTCAAAAGACAGAGGCCCACCAACTGCACAGGCAATAAGTTCCTCCCAAAAGAGAGCAGCTATACATTGCAGACAGTTGCTTTGAATGGATGGATGCTTACAAACCAGAGAACTGCAGCACATTTGGTAGAAGAGGTCAGTCATGCCAGTCAGACCACAGAGAGCGAGATTCTGTTTTATTCTTCCAGGTGCATAGCTTCCTTTGGAGAAAAGTGTGTGTTTGACAGTTCTGGGAGGACCCATGAATAGATTCAATCCTCTGTGAGCAACAGAGAAGCAGTTTTTCAGCTTTCCATTACATCTTTGTGCAATGTAAAGGGAAGACAACATACCAGAATACAACATTTATTTCCATTTCCCTCAGACGTAAGCCACTCTCTAGCGATTTTTTTCTTCAGGGCCTTGTATTCCTCATAGCACCTTTTCGGCCGTCGTTTTCGTCACTCAGGTTTGTCTCACAGCTGCCTTTACAAGCTGCCGATATTGGGAAAGCTCTTCAGTTTCTCAGGAAAGTCATCTTTGTACAGGACAGGGTCAGCACGGTGCTCCACCACTTTCAGAGGCATGGTCCCAAAGACAGAGGCAAACTTATTGATGCATTCAGATCTGGCAAAAGGGAAAACAGTAATTAAGAACCCCAACAACCGGGCTGGCTACCAGCTCCCACACCAACATAACTGGTAGAAACCTTCCCTCTTGTGCTTGGAAGTACTTCAGCCATGCTGGCTACTGGTAAATAAAAAGAGAGCCTCACTGCAGAGAGAACTGAAAAGAAGCTGGTGTTCTTTGATTTATCCATTTAATCACAGAGACGAGCAAGGGGATGCTGGCAGCAGCACATGTGCATATGGAGGTCAAAGCTTCCCTTCTCCCTCCCCCTAGAATTCCAGTCATTCTTAAAGCAATGTACATGCTGTAAACCAGAACAGATTAGCTGCCAACATGTCTCTTAAAGGGCCACTGTTGGGTCAATTTGGCTCATAATGAAGGTTTTGCAAAAACCAAACCTTTGTGAAAATGGAGTTCTTAAAAAAAAAAAAGTCTGGTTTTTTTCAGGCTTCTTCAGAAGCTCTAACTTTTCCCACAAAAATAAACATGCCTCAGTGTATAGGCAGTGCCGATTGTACTGTAACTTAAAAGTGAAGCTGAAAAAAACCCTATAAAATGAAACCAACTAGTTTATTTTCCTTGGCTAAATAAAGAGATATTGAGCAGTAGGGCATCACATTAGCACAAAAAAGATCAGACCACTGATGACTTTCAGTTTTAATAATCTCAGGTGTTAGTAACGCTGTGGAAGGGAACTGCCATGTGCTTCAGAAAATAAGCAAACAGATGTTTAACCTTACATCGCTCCTTTAACTCCTTCCCTGAAAGGCACAGTACCTATGGAAGCAAGGCAGGGAAAACTTGGCTCATCTCAACTCAGCCAGTGCTCAGCTAACATTAGCTGCTTTATAAAACAGCTTTGAGGAACTTCACACACCAAGAATCATGACAACAGTCCTCAACACATAACAGAGACAGCTACAAGAAAACAGGTCATGTTTCTTTTGCCGTTCAAAAGGGAAAACAAAAAAGAAATGAGTACTTTGACTCAGCTACAGAGGCTGACGTGCTGCAGGCGGTCCCAGAGCAGGTGTCTCGCTCTCCAACCACTGCACCCTCTCCCGACCCCTTCGAAGCACTAGGGGGTCACTACGGCTCCAGGATAATTTTCCTCAACAGACTTGGTCAGTCACACTGAGTGTGAAACAGTTTTGTGATGGGGACTGCTCAACACTGCCCCAAACACTCTTCTGAAGTAGCTGGGACAGCAAGACTGGTTTTCTGGTGTTCAAAATTAATTCCTCGGCTTCTGAGCCATGCCGTGGCTCCTTCCTTAACTAGAGTAATGACTGGAAAACACAAAGCCTAAATTGTTAAAAGTGCTACATCTCTACATAGCTGTTTCAAGCTATAATGCTGCTATTTCAGGCTATTTTCTGGCCTAAGAAAAGTGTCAGAAAACTACTTCATACAGGTCATACTTGAACAAAGTATTTATACAGGTAAATGCAGATATTTCACTTTCTGCTACCTTCTCATCCCCTCATACTTCTTCCTATCTCCAGATTCAAATCTTTGGACTAGGAAACAAATGAAAAGGAATTCAGAATGTAAGAGGAAACCATGTGCAGTGGGAAGCAACCTCTAGACCTGGCACAAGCACAATTTGCTCCTGGGTAGCACAGATCTGAAACAGCAAAGGAACCGTCAGTCAGGACTGAAGTAAAGAGACCCAAGTAGCTGTTCAATGTCTGCAATAACAAGGTGAACCATCAGGAGGGTGAGCTTTGGGCCCTGGGCACAGAAAGGTTACAGTAAGGTGGAGAACAGGAACTGAGTGTTTTCTCCAGGAACACTAAGCAGTTTCTGTTGCCTCCATGAGATGGCCAACATGAGATACTTGAAAGATACCTGATTTTCAGAAAAGGTCAGACTTCCAAATCATCTGTTACTTCTGCGACATGTGGCTAACTGTAATCCAAGTTGTGTGTATTGGAGAAGTCTCGTGGCAGGAAAAGCACAAACTTCACAGGTGAGGAGGTAGATGCACTGGGAAATGTGCATGTGAGAAGTTTGCGCAGCTGCTGGCCCTTACTGGTTTCTGGAATACAAGAATACTTCTAGTCTACTGGTTCAAATCCTGCTTCTGCCAGTAATGACTGAAAGACATTGTACTGCAACAGCTGCTTGGTGGCCGGTGTGAAATGAATTAGTTATCTCAGCCTGCTGCCTGGTAGGCAGGTGTCCACATCAGATCAGTCATTGTCACAACTGGAACTAAGCGGCACCCTCAGAGCAAAAGACAAAACTAAATGGATGGTGGAGACAAAACTGACCTCTTCCCTCCACAGTTTATACTCCCAAATGAAAGATGAGGCCTCATGAGAAAATATCAAGATGGAATCCTTCTACAGCCAAACTCATTCTGGTGGCAAGACCATTCAAGCATACCAGTTCAATATCTTCAATCACCAAGAAACCACTTCATTGTTAAAGAAATGGAAAAATGAAAAATGGAAAAAACCAGTATGTTCTAATCACTCTGGCTGAGTCAGAAAAGTTAGCCCGCAGGAAATACCAAATTCAAAGATCAGAAACAGGCTTTTTTAGATGAAAGAAATGTCATACACAAGCCACAAAATGTGTTCGAAGGAAAGTCGCCTCTTTCCAAAAATTTCATCTCCTGCACTGAACTAAATCACTTGAATTCCAAAGTCGTTGCCACTTTTAGACAATATAAACCAGAAAGGATATCTAGAGCATTAAACATTCAAAGCTAGGTAGCCAAGAGAATGTAACATGTCATCTTAATATGGAGGGAAGGTGTTTTTCTTGGCTGTGTCGATAGTTTTGCAAATTCATACTAATAGAGACATGTTTGCTTCCAAGAATTATTCTTTTTTTTTCTTGCTCTGCCAACAACATGCAGTTCTGCTCAACAAGGAATTAAGTTTGTGTGAACTCAGAAATTGAGAGCCCTGTTGCCCCGGCAGACTGGGTGAACTTCATGTCTGTTAAAGGCTCTCTTAATCAGTTTCCTCTCCCTTAAAACCCAAATATTTTTTGGCAGGGTAACTCTGCACCCCCAGCCTTTGGCCAGCTGTTACCTGGTCAGTTTGCCTCTTAAGGGAAAGGCTTCCTATTTTGACTCTAACAAATACTTACATGTCCTAAAAAAGACACTGCTGTTAATGTTGCTGCAGAAGCAGCAACAAAGCAGTCCTTTGTTGTATTTACTGTACAGGCAGTTGCCCTCTAGGCTGCATTTTACAGAGTTCTCCATTTTTGAGAGCCAGATGTAAAGATGCTAAAGGTAGAAAACTTGTTGCTACTTAAACAGCACCTGTAAATACAGGGATTATGAGATCTTCCTACAGCTTCTTCTGTGACCTGATGTAAAGGCTAACCTAGGGCAAGAAGGGGATTCTTGGTTCAAAGCTTTCTTTAGTTAATGTATTTTAATGATGAAGCTCGATAACCCTGGGGACTGAAGTCTTTTATTTATCTCAGAAAAACTACACAGCAGGAAGAATAGCAGTGTTGGCTTTCCCATGATTCGCTGTAAGTATCCTTCAGTATCAGTCAAAAAAAAAAAATCTCTTAATAGAAGACAGTTCAACTGTACCATCTTTCCTTTGTCTTTGCTGAGAGTGTCAAAAGGCCCAACAAAACTGGTTAGTTACCTGTCTCTCCTGGACAGATCTCCACAACTGACTTCTCAAACCTTTTACACTCACAAACAATCATCAGGCAGTTGCTGGGCATTTCTCTGCTATTTCTGAACCAGAAACCTAACACTAAATGTTGTGCATGCCCATGACAACCCTGATAAACTGTTTGTTTCACAAACAGTAGGTTGATCCCTGATCAACCTGCTCGCTATTTCTGAATGCTAAAAAACAAGGAGTCAGGCACTTTAGGAAGCTGCAAGTGAAGCTGATAATGGGTCTTTGCCTGATACCCCAGGTATTGTTCTCGGTACCCAACACTGTAAAGTTATCTGTACAAAGTTATTCTTTTATAATATGACAAGGATTCCCTGATGCATGAACTTTTTCCATTCAGCTTCTCTCCTGACCCTGAAAATAGCTATACATACACACACACATATTTATACGAGCCATAAGAGCCTTATTCACTGCTAAGTTAGGAAAATTTGCTCTAGGAGTTGCTATCATTTATTATCCACTTAAAATGAATAGCTAGCTTAGAAGATTCAAAAAAAGAAACCCTTTCAGATTTTCAAATAACTCCCTTATATTGAAGGCAGATAATAACAACACAGGGCAAGAAGGTATTAGTTCTAGCATGCAGTTTCAGTATGATACTAATGATCTTCAAAATGAAGCCTGAATACACCCAAACTGTATATCCCCCCAGATTTTCTCCTGCACCCAGACTCTATGCCAGCATGTACTCCTTTGGCTGAGCAAATAAAAGTATGTGGATTTGCAGTCAATCTAACATTTCCCACAACCCAGTTATCTCCACTGTTGGAAACTACAGAGAAGCAAAGCAACAGTTTAAACATGTTCTCAATAAACTGTCAATGATACTTTACTCTGAGGATACAAGAATTGCTATAGACATGGAAACATGACCTTTACCCTACTTCATAATGCACTTCGGAGCAAAAAGCACTGTTTCATCTTCTGGTTTTATAGTGTTTACTTTAATGAGAACCTAGTTCATGACCAAAATTCCTATGTGCTGTTGTAATGCTACTTGTATGATCACAGGAAAGCCCAACTGGCTTCAGGTAGTCCATCCTGTAAGCCAGCGCACAATTGCTAGACACAGGACAACCTCTTGTGCTTCCCCTTCAGCTAACATTTAAGATCTACAAAGCTTCCAGCCCCTTCCTTAAGAAGTTTTCTGCAGAGTAATTTTTAACATCTTCATGGGGTGCATTTTACTTCTGACTTGCATACTCCTTTTTTCAATCCAGCCTTATTATACATCCAGTCTAAATACTTTGTCACTCACCCTGGCAGTTATGCTCTTCAATGCCTGGAATGATGCTTGGTTAATAATCAATCAGCCAAACTATATATGTGTTTGTGTGTATTGTGTAATGCGTGTTTACACAACAGACAAACACATGTATGCACTCTTCTTGTAAATAAACCCCCAACCTACTAACCAGTTTTGCATTAGTTCACTGCATATATTACAATACATAAATACCATTTACATTGCTAAAGGCCAGTAAATGGATACAACACTTTAAATTTGCTGAGTACTGCAGAGAAGGACAGAAAAAAAGCTTACTGTTAAGATGATAACCATGTTATGTCTCTCAGTCCAAATCTGAAATGGCCTATTTTAAATGCAGGTCAGTTTTTTTTTATTTTGTCACCTCTTCTGGTGGTCTCTTCCAGCACTATGGCCACTCCTGCTTACCTACCCATCAATGCTATGGCTGCAAATTATTTTTCCCAAAGTTTGCAGGAGAGATGCAACAGCCCAAGAAGCCTAAGGTGAAATGCCTTTGTCAGTCCTAGATCTCAGGTTAATTCCACCTAATAACTAGTATGTACTTTTATTGTCAGATAGCCCTTTTCAAACATGGGTGTTGAACAGCTTTGTAAGAGTGAAGAAACTTTCCCTTATTTTACACATTCAGAAGCCAAGGCAGAAGGAAGTTTAGTGTCTTGGTCAAGGTTGGCAAGCTATTTTACTGTAAAGCAGGGAATGCAACTCTTCTACTTAGCAACTTTCAGTATTTCACTCTAAACTGCCTTTCCAAATACATACTTCATTTCAAATTAAACTCCCACAAAAATATAATCATGCCGCCATTGTTAAAAAATGTGACATGCAATTGTGCAGGCAAATGCCCTTCACCAGTGGAAGCAATGTGCTTCACAACCTTTGGAGGAAAGACAATGTACAAACATCAATTTGAATAACATATTAATAATTTATATCCTTGTTACTCTTTAGTAAGCTAGCAACTGTCTGGTTTAAAAAAAATAAATCTCATACTCATTACAGTTGATGTTCCACGGTAAAACAGAAATGTGGTATTACTGAAAGTACTGCCAACAACCTCAATTTCATATATGTCCTATACGCAGAAAAGCTGCTAAAAAACGTGCCCTTCTAAAATCCTTTCTTGTAGTCGTCCACTTTTCAGTGTCACATCATCCATTGTCGGAATGACTTATGCTAATCAAATCCATGCGACATTCTTTCAAAATTAGTAATTTACAGAAATACAATCAGTGAGCATTTTTGATCCTAATTTAATGAGACACAGGATAAGATTCTAGGGATCACAACAAAGCAATCAGAGGAATAAAAGGTGGTCACTCACCTTTCCACCATGTGTGTCTGGTCCAGTGATAACCCATCAATTGCTGTGCATTCTGGACATTTGAACTTCTTTCGTGGGGTCACCTGCAGAAAGGCACACCAGATATCATCAAATATCAACAGAAGGGACATTAATCTCCTTGCACAGAGAGCAGCGCAATACCTCTGAACATGCCTGCAGTGTAAGCTGAGCTGTCTCAAAAAGGGGGGGGGAGGTTAAAAAAAAAAAACAACCAAACCAAAAAAACCCACACCACTCCATTCCTCCATTCAGCTCCATCTGGCCCGGCTGACTGCAAAATTCACAGGGGCCCAATAAAAACGGCTTGGAGGGGTTTTTCCTTCTGTAACTGAAAAGAAGTGGCGATGACAAGCTCCTTAATTCCTGTTTAATGACTGTTTTCTCACTGCCAAGGTCCCTGTATAAACACCATTTGTTCTTGCAGCCATAACAGCGATGAAATATAGCTTCCCATACTTCACCGTAACGTTAATCCAACAGACGCTCTTTTGCTCACTCCAGTTAATAGCTGACTGGCAAACTCTGCAAGACTCTCCAAATCGCACAGAGGTGCCAAATTACTCTGCTGTGCCCTCATACAGCTCAAAAACTTTTTCGGCAAAACCACACACTTTTATCTTCTAAAGACTTTTCTAGGAAATGCAGCCACCAGTCCCAGTAAATGATGATGGACAGATGGGAAAATGGACCCTGCTAATTGAAGTAACGCCTGGTGGCCTCTAAATCTCATTCCAAGTTGACACACTTTGAAATGAATGTACAGAGTGAATGTCCAGACCTGAAAACGTGTCGAAACATGTCAGGAAATTAATTCAGGGATAAAAAGTTCATTTAAAGCTGATCTTGCAATTAACATTCTTGCAATTAACATTCCTATAAATCAGCTGTTCCCAGGCCATGACAGAGCAAGCTGTGGACAGTTGGCAATTTCTTTCCTCTAGTGATCTCAAATAGTTAAAATACATGTATGTGGGTGTGTATATACACACACACATATATATAGCTATCATTTAAATTACCTTTTTCATACCTCATCTAGATGGCTAAAATAACCACAAGAAACAACTGGTAAAAACAATTCTCTCTTCCCAGTTAGCATAAAAGTTTTACTAAAAGGCTTTTCTACCGTGGAAGGAGAACAAGACACCATACCAGGGTTAAATGAGAGAAAAAGGAAGATTAAGTAATATACTGAAGCCTATTAAATGAATTTATACGAGCCTGTACATCATGTTTTTAAATGTTGTAAAGCTAAACTGCAGAAAAGTCCCACCTTAATGACCGATTTGCCAGTGACATTTGCCACTAGAAAATTCATGGCAATATCTTCACAATTCATATGAGCATCCACCCAATTCTTGATGTCTCCAGGCATTTTGTAGGTGTAAAGATAGTTGAAATACTGCAGGATAGAGGGAGAGAGAGAGAAGATAATTTTAAATACAGATGCAGTAACTATAAGACTCTAAAGATTTCAGTCACTGAACAGCAGGCAGCTAAGGATGGATTATGGGCAAACTGTGATACTGCCTTCAGTCAAGGACTACTTTAGCAGATAGAAAATAATTTTTGGGTGCTTAATTACATAATTACTCCTTTCCTGACCAGCACACAAATTTCTTTACTTAAACTGCTAGCTACAAAGCTACATTCGCTGCAAAATTTGCTGTGTAGTTACAGGTCATGCAAACTGGCAAGAGTTCTTCTGTAAGTTCATGAAGGTAACGGGTTTATTTCACAGGCAGAGACAAATCAGTTGTTTTCACAGCAACTGAAAGAGGCTTACGGAAAGTTTGCAATTGGTTCTCTGATTGTTGTAGAAAATAATCATGGCACCACAAAACACTCACACAACAATGACAGAAACACATACAGCTCTTCAAAAAAGGTTCATGTTGTACATTAGTATACTACAAGTTATATATTACCTTGTGATAAAACGCTGCTCCAGTGAGCACCATTGAGACTTCATTGGTCCATTCTGATTCATATTTCCATTTGTTCATCTCATGGTCCCAAAGATGCAGGCGCCCTGGATATCCAACCAACCTGTCAGGGAACTCACGCCAAACCTGAAGAGAAAAAGACGTGACACACTGCTAACCAGGCCTGCAGAGCAAGCAAACGCAAATGTGCGGATGCAACACATCTGCTTTGGGAGGGCAGAGTTACGGTGGTGCAAGGACCACTTCAATTCTTCTCAGTCCCAATTCTTGGAATAGGAAGCTGCCCGGAAGAAGTATGAAAAAGCCCAAGCTTGCTTTGGAAGGACCCTGCATCTTAGGGAAGCCATGCCCCCAGAGCAAAAGGCCACTAAAGCAATACTAACTTCCTTGCTGTAGAGAAATACCACCGACTATTAAAAAAAGATTTTAACACTAACTAAAACCAAGCATGATTAAAATGGAAATTTTGATGTTTACTTCAGTAGATACGGCTACAACCTAACTACTTTCACAGCTGGCTTTGGATCTAACCAACTTGCTTCCTTCGATAGGAACGGGCTTAAAACAGGCTTATATTTTATATATTTCTGGTATTCTTTAGTGGGTGCTTGGATGGATCTACTGCTACATGGAAGGCCTCTTTGCCCTTGACTTGTTCCAGACAGCTGGATACAATCAAGATACCATCCTTGTCACTCCATACATTATTTTGTAGCTGACTACACGATCAAACACAGTAGACAAGAACAAGGAGAAGGGCATCATTAACGCAACCCCAGTTCTCCACACTGCTGGCCACATTAAATAATGGACAATTTTTGCATCAGGAAAAAAGGGAGAAAGGATTATAATTATTTAGAAGGGTCTGAATGCTATTTGCTTGCTAAATACACAGTTTGTCTTTTTGCTGATCAATAATGAAGTTAGTGTTTATCTGCATTATTTGCAGACAAATTACTCAAAATTTGTCCTTTAATCCAAATAACTGCTAGGTTTTTTGGAAGAATACAAGTCTTGACTCTCCAACACACAGTGTTAGGTCACAAGTGTTTCTGTTTCAGATTGGTAGTGTATAAACAAACACATACCCAAATGTCATTGCATATGCAAGATCAACAACAACAAAAATATCTCACATATCTCCAACGGTCACTTCACTAGCAAACCTCTTTTCTCTGTACAAAAGGCAAGGGAACCCTACAACTGAATTTGCAGTAAAGAAAGTGTGATCTGGAATTCCACCATCCTGCAAACCTCACCTCGTCAGCAGTTCACTTCGGGCACTTTTTATGTGCCAGTATGTTTCAGTTGGGAGGCCTGGACTATAAGGACTCTATGCAAGTATTTTGTCAAAGTACATATGATAAAACAATCAGCTTAAGTTACTGCTTCTGTATCTACATTTCTGTGATTCTGCATTACTATATACCTTTTCATCTATACATCTCAACACATTTTATTGCTGTCAGTTAATATAGCTTCAGAATCCCATGATGAGAGCAGTTATTATTTCAAACATACAGATGAGGAAACCTGCCAAAAATCATACAGGAAACAAGAATGGGAACCAGATCTTCTGACTCCCCGACTTGTACTTTATCCAGAAATCAATCTTTCTAGACAGTTCTAGGGCATAAGTACTGGGATAGTATTTAGATAGGACAACACTCTAACAGAGGGCTCTTGAAAGCAGAGATGATTTGGAACTCAAGGAAAAGAATTCACAGGACGTTGATGCAAGTTGGTGCCATCAGGTAATTAAAAAAATACAGATTTTTGGCAGGCAAGCCAGTGAGGGCTTGAGATACCTATTTGACATGATGTCAAAAACATTAATAAAGAACAAAAAACCAACGGTATGGCCAGTCCTTCTTCCAAAATTTTATTCCTCTCTCTCCAGGACTGAAAAAATTAATGATTTAATGTTAATATTTTTTTTAAACCTGACTATTAAAATGCCCATCTCCCAGCTGTTGGAAGGCACCACCACATAAGCTACTGAGGCTCAACAAAGGATTTGACAGAACGCTACAGATCTGCACTGTATTGGGCTAAGAATTCTTGTAGAGGGAACGGCATGCATATTAAAGGCAGCTGAAAGAAAGATTAAACTCGGCTACTGCTTCCCAAGGGACTTCAGTGCCTTCACAACACAGAATCGTAGATTCATATCCCTTCTAGTTTTTGCTGTCATCTGCGAGAGTCCAAACGACATGAAATAAAAGCCAACTATAATGCACGTTACACATACAGATTTCTTTGTATCACTGTCAAGCTCAACCCTACCCTGACTCTGGCCCCTGAAAATTGTCAGTTTGATGCATCTAAAAAATAACTTGGTTGCTTTAAACCAAGATTCCTTTTAAAAGTAATGCTATCAAAGTCAGTGGAAAAGCTTGGCTTTTTCATAATGTTCATCACTAGCTCAATTCAATGGTAATTCCTGGAAAGGCTCCAAATAGCTGCATCCAGCTCATTGCCCAAATCCTTACATGTGTTTTGTGCCAAAATTAATATATACAGCTACTGCTTATAAGGAAGCTTTCAGAACAAAAATAGTGGTAATGATTCTTATACTACTCTCTATTTTGTACTACCGCCCATTTTCTTATTTGATGGTTGCCTATAATTTATTAGTCTGTTAGGAATACATTCCATTTTAGCCAGTGATCTTATTAGCTTTCTCAGACTAAAGAAGGATAGCCTGATTTAATACTGGTAAGGGACACATCCAAGGAAAAACATATTGCCAAGTGAAGAGGAGGTATGCTTCTTTGTGGACAACAATATTCCGATGA
The DNA here is from genome assembly GCF_000699105.1 of Pygoscelis adeliae. Lineage (NCBI taxonomy): Eukaryota > Metazoa > Chordata > Aves > Sphenisciformes > Spheniscidae > Pygoscelis > Pygoscelis adeliae. The sequence continues at coordinate 3,226,729 of NW_008825270.1, read as the reverse complement.
CTCTGCTAGACAGCCCTGAAGATAAATATTTTTGGACGAAGCATCTCCCAGATGAAAAGTCAAATAGAAGTTCTGACTCACTAGTTTTGCTAAAAATCTTGTAAAAGACACCAAGAGAAAATGATAGTAATTTTGTTTCCAAGTCGAGTTCTCCAAGTGACATAAACAGCCTAGCTAAAACACCCTCCCAGTTTCACCTCTCCACAGTTCTCTCTGCCTCTTAGCCTCAACTACTCTGTGCTGTTCCGTTGTGCCATCAGAACAGCTGCCACAGCTCATTCTCCATGGAGCCAGAGGACAGAGAAGCACTTCCTTTTCCAGAATATACTCCAACATTTATGCATTAAATTTATTAGACTATATTAAGTCACATGCAACTTCAGGAACTGGCTAATTACAACTAGAAAATTTTTAAATTTAATAAACAGAAAAATAATCAGCATTTCCAAAGCTACCATGGCACCGTTGTAAGAATGAAACACTGCCTATCCTCTAGGAATGAAAGAAAACCCAACCAATGAGTATTCCTTCTCTCCTCCCAGAGCCCCATCCACTCTTAATTCTCTCCCAGTCCTCAAAGAGATGGCTTGTGCTATTATTAAAAAACAAAGCAAAATGTAAACACAAAGCCCATTAGAAGATAAGTGATGCTTCACATGCACACAATTTGTAAAATAACTTCCATTTGAAGAGGAGCTTTGAATGTGGCCAGCAGTTACCCATGGAGATGTCTTTGGTAAGCAGTTATATTATTCCTTCTATAAAGGAATGCTGAAAAATACATTTTTAACAGTCAAAATGGGTATGGAAGAATTCTCCTAAGGAAGGCATTCAAACCTTACGATGATTTTAGCCTACTGAAATATGCAATTCATCAGAGAGTTGATTTTTTTTTTTAAAGAATGTCAGAGACATGAAGCACTGAAAACCAGCTCTGAGACAGAATAAGATCATCTACTAGCAGTAGGCAAAAAGCTTCCAACAGAAAAAACACAAACTTAGCAATGCACCGAACAATACCTTCTATGAACAGAAAACATGCACTCAGAGCAATAATCGCAATTTAGATTATTTCTATTATTGTTGTAATAAAAATACTTTGTCTTTATAAGGACAAAGTGCTGCGTAAGTACATAATAAGAAATCTTCATTAACTTCATACTTGGAAACTGTTATCCCCACTTTTCAGGGTGATAGAAATGCTAAGCCATCTGTCCCAAGGCCAGCTGAGATGTAGAGATGGGAACACTACGACGTGTGCTTTCCGTCCCACATTCAAACATCAAACACTTCAGGAACTGCCAATGGTTCTGCTTTAATTTTTTAAGATTATGATAATCTAAATACTCGCTCCTTTTCTTGGGTCACTCTGATACTCCATCTGTGAACAACAAAGATCTGTAAGTGGGGAAAAAGTTGTCTAGTCCTAATGGGTTTTTTTCCAGTGCCCCAAGTTACACCTGTGATTTCATCATGTAACTTAACAGAAATACTTTTTTCAAAGTCAGAATGTCATGAGTATTCTTCTGCTACCTTAATACAGCAGCGCACAGGGACTATTTTTCTGCTTGCTCCAATAGATTTACGCAATGTCATAAATCACTGTACCATAATAGTTCACTTTTAACAAGTAAAAAATGTCTGACACTTTGAGTGTTACTATAATTTTTTATGGCTGAAAGTGTACAGAGATCAAAGTTTTCTGTTTTTTTTTAGGCTTGCTCTATACATTCAGACAAGTCTGTGACAGAGGGGGTTTTGCCACATGTTTAAATGTAAAGTCTCAAGGATGTCAGGAGGAGAAAAGAAAATTACTGAATGTCACGTTTCCAGCCCTTCTTATGACCAAAGCAGAAGCAGACATACTTTTAAAAGAAAACTTTCTAGTAACATTATATGCTGCTACTGTTCCCTCTGGATTCCCCTGCAAATGAGTCAAGAGCTTGAGAGATACTTTTCTGGTAACACACATACACAGATAAATAAATTATCACAGGCTGAGGACAATTTAAACATCTGGGAGCCAGCTCAGGCCTGTCAAGCAAGTCACAGACACTCAGGGACAGGAAAGATCAATCTTCAGCCCCTGATTTCTGTGCCAGAGAGTAGGAAGTACATCACCCACCCTCTATATGAGGAAAACTGTGTATTTATAAAATAAGCCACTGTGCTTCTGTATTCAAAGACATTTCTATTCATTTATTTTACAGAGGGGGGAAAAAAAGCACTCTCAAAATATAAGGATTCAAACTACCCATGGGTTTGTCTCAACTATCTGCTCAATAAGGCATTTTAATTTTCCATCAGTGTGGCTGTGTAGTAAGCTGAATTCCCAGAATCAAAATGGAATAGGATTTATAATAAAATGCAAAAAACTGCAAAAAACTGCAAAAGCAATAGTTCTTAGTCTGCCAGACTAAACAATCTTGTGTCCAAACAATTACATTCACACACTGAATATAAGGACTGTTACTCAGATAGTCCCTGCAACCAATGCATATGGTCCACAGAAGGCCAATAAATTAGCCAGCACAGTCCAACAGCTAGACCTGGGGATGAAGAGTTGTAAGTCCCAACTGCCACCTAATCACACTGACTACAGGGGAATTCACATCACCTTTTCTTTGCCTCACTTTTTTTTTTTCATGAGGATAACCCTTTCCTGCCTAAGTGATCAGACTCAATATATGTGAAGTTACAGATACTCTCCATTGAGGATGTTTAAATTAACGCTTCAGACACATGAGCGCCACAGTTCTACTTCTCACGACTTCTGGCTGACACAGCTGAAAGTCAGCTGCAGTTTGAATCTCTGCTTCAAAGCCCTCCAAGCCTGCTTTGCCAGTAGCAGAGCTTCATTTGGAACTACTTACACAGTCACTTTTATAAAACTTGTTATTTACTTTGAGACAGCTCGATGAAAATGAAAATCAAGCTGCAAACGGAGCAGCATGCACGTTATGGATTTGCTATCTTTCATCCCATCAGTTCACCCTCAAAACTAGTAGTTATAGCACCAACACAGACAAAAGCAAGTCAGCTTGCAGAACTGCCAACACTTGATTGCTCTGCTGTTACAGTGCAGTGCTTAAAACATTCAGTGTAGACAACGGAGTACAGAGAAGGCATATGTGGCCAAAAAAACCCCTTCCTTCAGTTATCTTCTCTTCATTCCATCTTTCACACTTCACGTACTAACACGTTACTCTTAACCTGGCAAGGGAAGTATTTCCTTTCTGGAGACACACATGATAGATTAAACCTCTGTCTCCACTACTTAACATCTTTGTTATTACATCAGCATACCTACATTACCACAAGTCATTTCTTGAGTCCAAAAGCTCGTTACTTGCTAACAGTCTCTTTCACTTGAGAGGGAGAAAGAGCCATATTTTACCACACAAGCATTCACATTAAAGAAATACTTCCAACATCTCTTAAAAAATATCTTCTTGTGTTAACAACTACACTTAAGACTGTTAAAAATGAGACAACTACCACATTTAGTTTGCTTTCTACCCTTTAGAAAAGTGGTTTTCATTATTTCACTCAATTTAGGTAATAGTTTTGTGTTCTAGCTCTCATGTATGAAGCCCAGTGTTGTTTTGCTCTTGATATTGCAGGTACAGGTGTGACTAAATGATTCAAACCTTTCTTGAAATATGATATCACATTTTCTAATGTTTCTGATTTATTTACAAATATAGCATGTTTGTCTTAAATACACACATATAACAGTAACATCAGATTATGGACTGTGTCATATACAAAAATTAACTCATTCAAACTGAAGTTTTGGAAGGAAGACAACAGTGTTGCTTTAAGTAAGTACACTTTTTAACAAAACTCAAATGCCTATGAAGACTTTCACCTCTTTGTACTGCCATGGGTAACTGATTTGGACAAACTTTCTTTTTATTGATACCCTCATTTCAACAGCAGCTGTTGAAGCTTTGCCATTTCAAGCATATGATACATGCGTCCCCTCCTTGACATTCTTCAGTTCCTCTTTTCATTGCACTCCACCTTATTTCGGCATGTCCTCAAGAGGCCTCCTCTGTTCCCAACACTTAATCTCTGAAACTTGTCTTGTCTATCAAGACACATTAACTTGGATAGTTAATTTGTCTGAAAACTGTTTGAAACTGTTAAGAACAACGCAATTCACAGTCTCCAGACTGCTTCCATTACACCAATTACACAACATTTTCTGGAGTCTCTTGGCATTACTGTGCCAGTTACCGAAAATTTTCTGTTAGCTGGAAGTTTTTTCCATAAAGTAATGACTGTCTGTAAAAATATTTCAGTCAGCATTGAACTGTTACAGTACAGAGAGATACAACAATCTGAATCAGCAGACTGTGCCATGATTCCTCCACTTTACATACACATGCAATGTTGAAGTGGACAGCCTAAGTGACAGGAAAAAAACAATTCTCTTACCTCATAGCCAAACTGGAGTTCATCTGAGGTTAGCATAATGATATCATCATCAATAGCCAACACTGCTTCTGTTTCTATCTCATCATAGGGGAAGAAGCGGTTACTAAGTTTGTTTTCTGCAGTCCTAACAACTTTCAGGGGAACACGAATCTTTGGCCAGAGGGAATCTAGAGAGAAAATTAAAAGAAATGGAATTCAACATTGTACTTTACTTCTGAACAAGTCTGCACATGTCTTAGCTTCTCTTTACTCTTTTTTTCTTCAGGTCTTAAACAAAAGCTTCTTAATGGCCAATTTACACCTGACTTTCAGCTAGGCAAACATGTAAGTATATGAAGGCAAGAGCAGAAGTTCAGCTACATTTCCCTCTTTTGCACTCTACAGAGAGCTTCACAGACAGCTGTATGGGGCATAGCTTGCCCAAACCAGCAGTCTGCAATAATCACATAACAAGAGTCAGCAGTACTATGCATTGGTTTAGGACACACATCAAGGAAAGATATTTTATTCAACTGCAACTATTTAAAAAGAATTTAAAGCAGCAGTATACAATCACTGACTGCAAGTCTAGTGTCATAAAGAATTTGAAAAAGAATATTAGTTCTACCAAGTGCTGAGAAAAATAAATTTTATTATATAAATGAAAAATCTAGATACACCTAAAATGTTAATCACTACTGGCAGTTAAGGAGTAGATTCTGTGTGTAATTTCTTTCATCTTCAGAGTCCTAAGTGACAGTGATAAATCAAGCTAGATAAATGCAAAAGGATTACACTTGTGCCCTACAGCATCCTTACGAGTAAAGCACTGGAGTACATAATCATGAAAATTCACAAGTCAAATGATGCCTTAACTAGCAACAAAAAACCCCATAGATACAAAACTGGATCCAATTCACTCTACAATGAGATTAGATTTCCATTTCTTGCTATGTATTTAATATGTAGCACCTTAAGCATCACGTTAACAGTTTCTGCAGGCTTTTGCATACATTCAAAAACTTTCAAAATCCTATTCTATTCATACAAAAGTATAACTGCAGGCATACGTATAGAGCACCAAGCTAAAAGAAACACAACTAAGGACTGAATACTAAACATTAATTCTAAATGCACATATTTAACCATATACTTTTTCTAGCACAAAGCTTAACGGTAGTCATTATTACGGTACGATGCATCATGAAAGCACCAATTCATCAAAAAGCAGTTTAATTAATAACTAAACAAATAGCTAAACAAGTACAAATGTGATTTGTTGGTTTCTTCCAGCTTTCACAATAAACATATTTTAATGAAAATTTGTGGGAAATTGTAAGTGGAGTCTAAGTACCTTATGAACACTAGATAGATGAACACCTGAGTTTCTTACACTGGTGAAATGGAGGGGATGACAATGGTCTATGATAAGAAAAATAAGCAAAAATACTTCAAATCAACTACAAAGTGACTGCTCAGAGAATTTATAAGTTGTTCTCTGTGTCAAATGAAAACGTGTATAAGGATACACCTCGAGGGCAGTGATCCTTCCCCTCTACTCAGCACTGGTGAGGCCACACCTGGAGTACTGTGTCCAGTTCTGGGTTCTCAGTACAAGAGAGACACGGACATACCGGAGAGTCCAACAAAGAGCCACGAAGATGATGAAGGGACTGGAGCATCTCTCCTATGAGTAAAGGCGAAAAGAGCTGGGACTGTTTAGCCTAGAGAAGAGAAGGCTCAGGGAGGGTGTCATCAATATGTACAAATACCTGAAGGGAAGGGGTAAAGAAGATGGAGCCAGGCTCTTTTCACTGGTGCCCAGTGACAGGACCAGATGCAATGGGTGCAAACTGAAACACAGGAGGTTCCCTCTGAACATCAGGCCACTGTGAGGGTGACTGAGCACTGGCACAGGTTGCCCAGGGAGGTGGTGGAGTCTCCATCCTTGGAGATAGTCAAAAGCCATCTGGAGATGGTCCTGTGCAACCTGCTCTAGATGACCCTGCTTGAGCAGGGAGGTTGGGTACAGGATGATCTCCAGAGATCCCTTCCAAGCTCAACCATTCTGTGATTCTGTGGTAAGTGGAGTCTATAAGAACTGACACTGGTCCTGAAGCCACTGAAATTTTCATCAGTGATCTGGAATACATAGAAATTGCCAGTGCAATTTGCAAGTGACACAAAGCCTGGAGACATGAAAAATAGTGAGGACAATAATGTCATACAGAGCACTCTGGACTGCTTAGCATTTGAACAAAAACCAGACTGACACAACTCAACACACAGTTAAACACTAGGACCAAGACAACTTTTTCCCTAAAAGCAGCTGCTGAAAAGGATTAAGGGGTCAGACTGGACCTTAGTTCTCAGCATGCTGCTGGGGCAAAATGAATTAATGTAATTCTTGCGTATATAGATGGGTAAGTACTAATAAATGGGGCAAGGGGAGTGGAGGGCAGTTTTCCCTGTATGCAGACATAGTCAGATAGATGCTAAAATACTGTTTGATTCTAGCGTATTTTTCAAAGCATGTTAAAACACTGGAAATGGTGCAGGAAAGAACCACGTAAGTTATTTGAGGAAAGGAAAAAATGCCTTATGGTGAAACTTGGAGATCAATCTGTTTAGCTTATTAAAAGAAGGAACAAAAAGTGGATTTGATTAACATGTACAAGTATCTACACAGGAAGAAAAATGCCACATATCTTCAACCAACTAGAGAAAGACATAACAAAAAACAATGAGTGGAATCTGAAGCCAGGCAAATTCAAAGTATAAATAAGGCAGACATTTTTAATAGTAACAGTGGTTAACCTCTGGAGGAAGTTAACAAGGACAGCAGCTGATTCTGTCTTTGAACAAGACTGGGTATTATTACAGAAGATGCACTCAAGTTAGATAGAAGTCACAGGATTGAAAAGAAAGGCGAAGTAGTGACTCGTGACTTACAGGTCAAGCCACACGATCTTACTGTCCCTCTGCCTCAAACTCTATGAATGCCTACAAGTAAAACTTGCTCCCAGGAACAAGTGTCCACGTCCTCCTTGCCACTGGGCTTCTCAGATATAACAGCTCACACAACACTCTTAAATAAAACACAGAGCTGCACGCTGCTTAAAGACACCAGAGTCCAAACACTACTTCACTGGGAAAACAAAGCCGTCTTTCCAAACCACAGCAAGAGTCTTCAAAAGTCAGTTTTTCTTGGAGCTGTATTTTAGAAAGAAGGACTGGCATGCATGGGTGGCCAAAAGAAAGGAGAAGAAATACAGAGTGATATTTACTGGCAAAATTTGTATTCTGTTTCCTACCCCGAGGTTTTTACTGTGAGATTGAAAAAGCGACTGCGAAAATCTACCTTTATTTGGGGGGTCTTGTAGACCATGGCCTGTATTTGACACGTATGCAGGTTCTTGTCCAGTTTCACTCACCTCTTTTCCTTCTAGGAGAAGGCAAGAGGCACCACCCCAAACACTGATGCACACTTCAGTAGCTTGTCAGAGGATTCAACCCATGCTACTGATGGGCTCCAATGGAAGCCACAGTCAGCCAGCAGCTGGGGAGACACAGCAAGTGCCCTGGGGCCACAACAAAAATGTTCAAGAGCCATGGATTCCAATTACAGTGCAATGCACTCATTTTATTCTCAGCATTGTAAGGTCTTTGAAATCCCCTACTTGAGCCATAATCTGAAACAATGATTCCAGTAGGACACCACTGAAATTCCAAAATTTTCATCTTACTAGTCATCCTAACCTCAGGAGACAATAACACTGAACGACTGGAACCGTTTATTGCAAATTAGTACTCTCAAGTCAACTCACTGCTTTCTTACTCATTTACCATACAACATGCAAGTATCCATATTTATAAGACTGTTACAGGTATCTCACAGAGACACAATATCATGGCTTCATAAAGACTGTAGACTGTCTAACCTTTGCAAGCTAAAGACCTTAGGCTAATTGCCTATAATTATCCAATTATAATCCCAACATAGGTATCAAATAATTTTAAGCAGCCTGCTAGATCCCCAAAAGACTCCACTGTCACAAATGTTTCAGTAGCCATCAGAATTGCCATAGGTATGTATGCATTTGGAAATTTGTATTTATAAGTATCAACAAAGCTTACATTTTATACATGTTAAGTACTCTTTTATTCAGACTTTTCTTCCTTTCCCATCTGCTAAACATAAAAAAAAGACAACCAAATTGCAATAAAGATCTTATTTCAGTGCAGGAATACACTGAAACAAAAATTGAAACTGAAAAGTTACTAGGATTGAAAAATAATAATTCAGAAAGGCAAGCATGGACGCTTTAAACTTCTAGCTCTTTGGAAAATCAACTGTTTGATAGCTTAATAACAGACACGCCACTTGCATAAAAATATGGTAACAGAAGAAAACGTAATGAGAAGTGTATGAAAAATGAAGGTGTAATCTAATTATAATCAGCATGCATCTCAGATGTCAGTAAATCCTCTTAAATCCACATGATTTACTAAGGTCTTGGAAAGTCTCTCAAAATGACCAATTCTCAAAAAGAGGTATGTTACTGTAAAATATTTGTGCTTTGAGAAACATAATACAAACTTTCTGAATTCGGACTTAAATTAATGAACGGAAAATATTACCATTTTGGAAAAACTCTGAATAAGACATTAGGGTACCAGTTACTCTGCAGCATGCAAAATGAAAGAAAGCATAAGACTACTTGCTGCCTAGAGGCTGATCTGATACTGAAGGTTGCTGTACCTACAGAGATGGAAGCGCATGGGAGATGTCATCACACAATGACACCTGGGTAGCCACTTTGGCAGCCTGGGCAAAAATGACTATCACAAAGAACAGCAGGCTCTACAAGTATTTATTCATAATTAGCCCTGCTGCAGGAACTCCAAAAGAAATATACAGTCAATAAAAAGACAACAGCTACTTCAGAAGTCAAAGTTTTAGAATCCATCAGGAAGGTTAAAACTGTCTATGTTTATTTTAAAAGACCACAAAAGAAGAGTATTTGTACTTTTCTTTTTTACACAGAGGAGTAATGGGACTTACAGAGAAGTCAGAGACAGGGTCTGCCACTTCTGTAATACCATGCTCTGAATTTTCAGATACTGCTTGGAAAGTTATGAGAAACCTCAGCACTAGCAAAACACATATGGGGGAAATTCTCAGTTTAGTGGACTTTATTTTAACCAAGGTAAAAGCACATGCTTTAATCTTACAGTCAGAGGGCACTGCATCATTTAATAGAGTATGACGAAGATAAAAGAAGCCCAAGACAAGAAGGCAGATGAAGTCTTGCAAGACGGCATGAGAACCTTCAAGCATACAAAAGTAAAAATGCATATTTGGACTAGGAATTATTCTTACTTCTTTTAAAACCAGTGAGGACTTTCTGTGATGCAGCAGAAGACAGAGGTAAAATATGAAAACAAAGCTCTCTGGAGTGTATAAAAGTCTATGTATATACAGAGTCTGAAGAGAATGACTGGCACCTCCTATTGCACATCGTACTGAAATAATTACGAGAGAAGAGCGTTTGAATAACACTTACACTTGCTCTTTGGCATCAAGACTCAGGGCATTCTTGGCACGTTGTGCTATTTAGGACTACTGATACACTGATTGCAGGAGCTGCCCACAGAAAACAGCATGTGGTCTTCTAAACACAAAATCAGCAGTTTCCCAACTTTTCCAAATGCGGCTTCCACTTCTAATGGGCTTACAATCCCTAACAACCACATACGTGGCTTTATTTCTGGCCAGCCCACAATCCCACCATTAAGTCCTGCAAGTCCGCATCTCACAGCAAATTTTTCAAGCATGATTTCAATATGATTTCCACAAACTACAAGATCAAAAAAGTGCCATAATTACATTCCCATTTAAAACACTCATATACAGAAGAGCAGCAGAAAAACCCACCCTCTAAATATCCATTTCTCAGCTACAACTCCCAGTGAATTACACGAAAGACATAAGGAAGAGAAGGGAGGACAATCATGAGAGAAAGGTAGCTTCATTATAACCTAAAGGAATACCCTCTCACACCAAAAAACCCTTTCACTTTCCACACTCCCTAGGCTTGCCATCAGATGTTTATAATAAAAACCTAAGTAACATAAGTTGACAAAATGCTTATATATAAAAATGAATTCTTAGTCTGAAATCTAGCCCTGTTTCTCAGCTCTAAATGAACTGTTACTCATACATAAAAGAGGTATCATTAAAAATAATAGAGAGTAGTATTTCTATGGAGTGTATTATCTCTTTTCAAAGAGGAATGGCACAGTTATGTTGTTAAATAGCATCATTCTCTGTATCCTTGCTCCTGAGAAACTGGGAAGTTAATAGCATCTGAAATGGCCCTTCAGCAGCAGATGCATTATCATCTATCTAGTCAGTAGACAGAAGTGTATTTATATATGAAATTACTTGCTCTAATTATTAATCATCCATTTCCAGTTTCAACATTCAACCTAGGGAAAGTGTGAATCAATACAGCTGCCGTACAGAGCTAACCAATATTCTTGGGACACCCATTCTAAGTAGTATCACGTTCAAAAATGGCAAGTGATACTTGAATGCAGATGGTTTGTTACATTTGCAATTGGAAGCAGCAGGTAAGGATCATGAGGAGGAGCTGGAAATACAGTGTACACTCGTGATGGCAAGAACTGAATGCTTGCCAATATTAAGAACAATATGACAAAATTTAAAAAAGATCCACTTATTGGCTAAAATAATGGCATTTTGATGACTCATACAAAGACACTCATACAAACATGCTTTTCCTGTTTTACTTCCTCAGTAACAACAGCTAGGAATATCTCATGACTGCTGATAACCTGGCACCAGAGTATTAATACATATTAAGCTCAGACTTCCCACAACTTCTATGGAGCCCACTTGGAACTGTAAGAAGGAAAAACCTTTCCAGAAGTTGTGCAAGGTAGACTAAGATCAATAAAAAACTGGCAGAAAACATCTCTAAACATGCTCCTCTGTATGTACCTGCAGTTGCACAGAATCCCATACACTACGCTCAACTCTCATACCTGATCTTTTATAAAATCCTTTATCTGATGCTCATTCTAATTGGTCTGTAGTACTCAGAATGGATTCAACTAATTGAACATGGATGATGGAAGCCTAGCAAGTGCTTTTTCAGTCTCAAAGACTGACTGGCAAAACTTAGCTGGAACATAAAGTTTAAAAAAACTGTCAGAAACAACAACATCAAGCATGTTACATCTATATATTGCCAGAATTCCTTCAATAACGGCTGACTGAAAAAGTTTGTCCAGGCATTTCAACTGCTTCAATTTAGAACTATCTGTTCAAAACAGGTGCTTTCTACCTACATTACAACATTTATATCGGTCTACAGTAATACACAGAATTCCTCTTATATATAACAAAATAGAATATTGGTTTCTAGGACATTATTTAGAGCCCAGTTTTGTTAAGCTGCATTTGTTAAGCTAATTTTCTAGACTTCATTGGGAAATAACATTGCAAAATGTTTGTAAGATGATTCATGGAAGACTAAAACCATCATGAATTAGTTCTCTAGCTAATCACGGAAAACAGCATAAAGTCCATTGTCAAGAAGCCAAATTAATTCAAAACCTAAAGAGAAGTTAAAAAAAAAATTCCTACCAGTGCTATTACAGGCATAGTATGCAAAAAAAACTGCCACTGAAGACTTTTTTTATTTATTATTTTTTTAAAGTTAACACTTTCTTAAGATACAGCAATCCATAGGATACTCAGGTTCCTTATCCCCAGTGTTTTATATCAATGCTGTCCATTAATAGTATTAAACTGAAATACAAAGATGATCACTGCAGTAATACCCATAAGCCTTATAGTCTGTATCTCATGTTTATGAGCAACTTAGCTCCAGGAACCACTACCAATACAACTACACAGAAAGTACACATTCTTTAAAATAGACTTTTCATTTTTATAAAACTGAACCAAAAAAGAAATCAAGCTACCACACACGATTTGTAGCTTGTTGCATATACACTAACAGTAATACATTTATACATTTTTATACCATTTATGTGGTAGACAAAATGGTTTCTTCAATTGTCTGAAACAAACGTGACGAAACGTCAGCAGAAATTTCTATCACAGGCTACTTTTTTGAATTTCAGAACTAGCAATTTAGACAAATACAAATGAAAGGGCAAAAGTATTTGGCTGATGGAGAAAATTAAAAAACATCCTGTCTACACAAATATTCCCAGCAGTGGACACTTGGACCACAATGTTTATTTTAATGGATGCAGAGTGAGTGACAAAAAAAATCATTTTTTTCCTATACTATTTCAAAGCTTTTAATCTTTTTATTAATATACATGCAGTCATGGGTCTGCTGACATTACTGCTGGGTTGACAGACTTCTTACATACCCTGTATGGCTGAGAATATATGCAAAACTCAGCCAAAGACACAGAGCAGAGATCACATCCCCTAAATCCAGAGAGCACTTAAGATCAGCAAGATGATTCTATAAAGCTTTAAGGTTCCAGATTAAAATCATCATTGTATGTGGTATTTTCTCTCTGCTATTTAACATATAAGAGCCAACGTTTTTACCATCCTAAGCACTCTGAAAACTTCAAAATGTTTGCACAAGACATCTGTGTTGCTCATAGTCTGTTGCAGGTGTGGGTTTTTTTTTCCCTAAGACACAGCTCCTATTTTGAGTTCAGAAACAAAAGATTAGACCCTTGGTTTCCAGTCTCACCCAAAACACAGTGTTCCTACTTTGGCGCACAGATTCAGCAACGACCTCAAAATACACAGTAAAGCTTCCAGCCCTTTACACATACCTACGTCTATGGTATCTCTCAAATAGAAAGTATGGGAAGGCAGTGTGTTGAACTAAGCAAAATAAAGGCCAACGCACAGGACCTTCTTGAATCAATTCCTTGCCCTGAAGCTGAATTACTGAGTGATGGTGAAGACTTCACCCGTATACCCCAGTTTCTAAAGCTGTAAAATGGGAATAACCAGTTAATCTACTGGTTATATAGCCAGGATACATACATATTTCTAAATGTTTTGAAGGTACTCAGGTTAAATTAAACCTATAAAAAGCAGTTTCCTTTATTATTTATGTTTTAATATATTTTATTTTGATTTCAAAGTAGACATTAACTTTCTAATTAGCAATCTCGGCATCTACCTAATAATAATGCCACGAATAATGCTACTTACATAGCAGTTTCAAACTATAGGTCTCAAAGAATTTATCTAAGACAATATTGTTATAGTTATCTTAATAGACATGGAAACTGCGGCACAGAAAGAAACGAGTTGCTCCCATTCAGCAGGCAGAAGTTGTGTCTGGTCAGTGCCCCAGCTGTAAGAACTACCTGCCCAAGAAAAATAATTGAAGCATTGGGTTTTTTTAGTGCTCATTAATTTTTGTTTATTTTTCAAGAACCTTGTGAGATAGCCTATGTGTCCTTCACTGTGTTCAGGTACCAGTATGGCAGAACTAGTAGGAACTCAGAGCAGACAGGTGACTAAAGATCAGTCATTTAAGCTTGTACTAGTCACCTTGTGTTTCCTTCATAGTCAGTGGAGGAAAAAAGGGTACTTCTGGAGGGATGATTTAGCTCACCCTAAAATAAATACCTAATGCAGCCTAGATGGAGGTGCTTGTTTCTTTTCACTGATTCTAAAGGAAACGCAGAGTGATGAGCTCAGACTTGCACAAGTAGCTCTCAAACATTTTAAGTTACGAGAGTGGTCCTTGCAAACTCACAAGACAAAGGGAAAAATAATCTTTAAATTGCTACTGATCTCTAGCCCATATACATGCAACTACTTTTTCTCCAACTTTATAGTTTTGTACATTATTTGGGTGAAAACTTTCCAGTCAGGTGTTCATTTAATCAGTTGCCCTCTTAGCTGTTTATTTATTATCAGCCAATGTGACAAAAAATTTGTCAGTCAAGGGAGTTGCATCTGCCTCAACAGGCCTAGATTTGCAAGGAGTTTGTTTTCCATACACCTTGCACACTCCCCACACCTGTTACCATTCCACAGTGCAGCAGCTGAGATCAGCTACAGCCTCTTACCCGCACTGAGGGATGCTCAGCAGTACTGATGGCAGCATGACCACAATTCACTCTCGTCATTCATCTGACAAAAATCACCATTAGTTCATTTTCAGGTCATGCTGACAAATATACCTTTTCACTCAAACTTTACTAAATGCTGAGGACAAGCAAAAAAGGGTTTTTATCTTATGGAATGTTGCATTTGTTGAGGCGTGCAGCATCTTAAATTTTGTGCAATATTTAGAATAGAATATTTCATTTTTATTCTGTTTTCCTCTTAAGTCCTGAGTTTGCTTAGTTTCATTACATAAAGGCATTATTACAAGTACATAAGCATTCATTAAAAAAAAAAATCCAAAACAAAACACAAAACCAAAACACCAACATTAATTTTAGAATTTGCATGTACTTCAAAACTTTCCATTCCCAGGGACAGATTCCCCCTCTTTTCAATACATATTGCTTCGATAACAATGTCATTTTCAATTATATTTTTCTGGTATTGACAGAGGAAAGAAAGGAGCAGCCACATGTCATATTTGTGTGGCACTACGCCAGCTATGTCTCAGGAGACCTAAATCCAATTCTCAATTTCCCACACATAATCACTAAGGAAGACGACTCG
Organism: Pygoscelis adeliae; assembly: GCF_000699105.1. Classification (NCBI taxonomy): domain Eukaryota; kingdom Metazoa; phylum Chordata; class Aves; order Sphenisciformes; family Spheniscidae; genus Pygoscelis; species Pygoscelis adeliae. The sequence goes on along the minus strand of NW_008825270.1, from coordinate 3,211,584 downwards.
GATGTCCTTCACCCAGCCCTCCCACTTACACATGCAAAACAAAACAAACACACAAAGGGTTGCAATGACAAAAGCCAAGATTTGCTTCTGTACCGAAACTTGTTCCTTACATGGAAAGGACCAGGAAATACAGCACTTGATGCTCTAGGAGGTTAAGTGCCTCAGCTTTACTATAACCAATTAAAAGCGAATAGCCATAAAAGAGCAGATACTACTGTAGGGTAATAAACCAGACTTTATCAGTGACCGTGGTGCACATTACAAACTTCAAACTCATTCCTTGCTCTAATCCATCAGAAACTTCCTGGCTTTAACAGGCTATAAACAGCAGAAGCTTTGAAGTTCAAGGATTAGGATCACTAATAGACAGACTGAACGAGAGGCTGGCTGAAGAGCCAAGTGGAATGCCCTGCATGGATCTGGAATAAAACAAGTTAATTTAATCAAACTGACCTCTCTCTTGCCATAGGCCAAGAGATTACAATGGTTATAACAGCAATAAAGGGACAAGAGACACTAGAAACAAATAGTTATTTGCTTCAACGCAACGCTTAGACTAATGTAAGGGCAAAACTGCCTACGCTTTCAATTTTGCTCTCAAATGCACAATTTTAAGCTCTACAGGCAAAGGCTTTTTTTTTTTTTTAAACTAGTTTATGACTTAGTAGTAATCAAGGCAGAAAAACATTAAACACACTTTAATTTTCAAGAATTTCTAAATGCAAGATTAAATAGAATGATTTAACAGAAGACCATTCTAATGATTTATTTGCTTCAACTCTTCTGTATTTCAGACTCACTCAAGGGAAATGTGGAAACAATCCATTTGGGTTAAATCCACCTGCATTCAGTGCTCACATAACTGAATATAACACTAAGTATTTTTGCTTTTAGAAAAAAAAGTCTAACGGCAAAAATTCCAGTTATCATCAATTTATACACAATACTTCTCACTCCAAAGGATTGCAAAACATTTAATAAACCACTAAACTTGAGGTCTTTAGCACAGCATTATTACAAAACACTTTTAAAAGCAAACAATAAAGCTACTCTGCTTTAAACTGGAGCAAGTTGCCAAAATGCCAAATGAGCCAAGTGAATGGTAGCAATAGCTTGGCTCTGAGAAGCTATTAGAAGATGGTAAATTGAGACAAGTGGTCAGGGATTAATTTTTACATTTTATCTTGCCGCTATGCAGAATAGCTAACTTCGAAGAGTGGAAAACAGCAGCAGCTGAAGCCTCTGAAAAGAGAATTACAAAGCAAGGAGTCCTAATGACACGCTTCATTCACTACAGAAGAATCCACAAGGTTCTGTACCACCGAATATAGCATTTTTTTTGAACACATATTCCTAGAAGGCAACATTTCTTCTCCCACAAAATCACCACGTTTTCAGATGAGAATGACAGGTTCATATGTACAGCATGTGGGAAACAAACTCATTTACAGCTACTATATCTACAGTATTTAATCGAGAATGAGAAGAGGCGGCTTTAATTGCCCAGAACAATGCTCAGGATTTCAGTATTAGTGTTTGGAACTTGGAAGAAGCTCATCCTAGGAAGCAATAAGCATGGAAATAAAGCGAGCAGCATTGGAGCGGCTGTCTGGCACTGGAGAGGATTACCACAGGCCAAGCCTAGCTACCTTCTTTTACATGGGGCAATGCCTCCTGGCTCTCCCATTTACTCCATGGTGATTTCGTAAAGGAATTCACCAATGTCAGGACCTATGCTTCCAGCTGAGGACCTCGGAGAGCAGCATGGTCTCGTGAGGCAGACAGCCCGGAGCTGGGAAAAAAGGAAGCTGGTGCAGTGGCGTTATATGGAAGGAGACAGAGAAACATGGGATTAGGATCTTGGATTTGAAAATGTAGGCAGCAAGCTGTGAGGACTGGGCAGCCTGAGACTGAGGTCCTGGCACGAGGGGATACAGTATGGCAGCACGCCAGGCCAGCAGATACCCATGCCAGCAAAGCACACCTCAGCCACTGAAAATTAAACAAATTAATTCAGAGATCTACAGCACTGAGTTCACACTGGAGTCAATAATATACTTTTGAAACCAAATCTTCTTCAAAAAATCTAAACATTTAAATCATTTGGGAAAAGGTCTATGAATGTGCCCTCATTTTACAATAACCATGAATTCAAAAAATTTAATATATCATGCAGACTTCACCAGACTCACTCACAAAGACTATAAAGAGCAACACAGTATCATATGTGTTGGAAACAGAAATATTTTTAAAAAGGCACGTGTCTTGTCTTACTGGGCTAGCTGTAGCATTTTTACAAGATATTCTGGTGGTGTGGGAGCTTCTTTTCAGACACCCAGAATGTCCCAAGTTTTCATTTCATCAGTCACAATATTCACTTATTTTATAGCTCCAAGCATTCTAACTACTTTGCTGCTTTGAACCACATTTGCCCTAGAAAACAGTCTAGCAGAAGTAGTATTCACTGCGATGAGAGAGTGTCTACAGAGAAATAAAACCAAGCATCAACAAATCAAAGATGGGTCTCTCCTTACCACTCCTCAAAATAAAATTAAGGACAGAAATGTTTCTGTAACTATTGCATATGTTACCTTTGATTCACATGTTAGCAGCACAACCACTGGTATGCTTTTTTCTTTTACTCTACTTCAGCTTTTCTCATTTCACTTCCAAAAATATTGCCACAAAAAAATCCAAATTTATTATTTTGAAAGTAACCATGAAATACTTTCCAAAGACATATTAATGAAGTAGAAGAGAGGTCATTCTGTAACAGGTGCAAGCAGGCATGCTACCCCCAGTTTCACCCTCCTCCACCACTCCTACCATGGGGTCTTACCTTCTGGTGGATTCTTATTCTGGTTGTTCCAGACAACTAACAATTTGGATAGACTAGGCACTTTAGACACCTCCGTGATGACTCGGAAAAGGCTCTCCACCCGGTCATAGGTCAGAACTATGGCTGTGAAACCTTGGGACTGAGGTGGGATCAGTGGAAGGAAGAGTGGGTTGCTCACACTGCTCCATTTCTGTGAAGGAAAAAAAGAAAACAGGAAAACAATTCAACTAAAGTGACTTATCACAGTAGGGAGTAATTATTACAGTATGGAGTAATTCACGTAGCCAGGACCTAACCGTCAGATTTGGAATTTGCTCAGATCAGGCAGGTTGACTCTCCAATTCTGTCAACAGTGGACTTCAGCAATTTCTCAAAACCTTTATTCCAATCTCTTTCTTAATTCAATTTTCATTTTTGCCTAACTTTGCAAACATGAGGGGTTTTAGGTAAAAATTGAAGTGGAAGAGGCAGATATGTTTGTGGAGAAGAAAAACCAAGGTGAATTTTGAACCCAGCCAGCATGACTCAATTCTCATTTACTAATCACTAAAAAGACATTTATATTTATAGTCAGGACTCAATAAACAAAGAGAAACTTAATCAGCACTACAATTTCAGAAGCGAAGAAGAGTTAACAACAACAAAATCAAAGCAGCAAAAACATAAACCTGGCATAAAATATGTACCCAAGCAAAAAAGGCAAAAGCAGGCACTAAGAGGAATAATGTACTAGCTTCCACAAAACAGTGTTTGTTCAATGGTGAAAAAAACACCTATTGCATTTAAAAAAAAAAAAAGAGACATGAGATGCAAAGATGAATTTCAGAGAGTTATCTACTCCTTGTGAATTTTAACTAGGGCATCCCTTTTAAGACTTTAAGGGTCTTACTTCAATACACTGCCAGCATAAAGAAGCCAGCTCAGCTGGCAAAAGACAAGACAACTAAATTCTCACTGAATGTGCCAACCTCCTTGGGAGCCGACAACGTGGGGGAGGAAGCAGTGAAGGGACCATTTGACAGGAATGAATGCGCTGGCATTTCAGTCTCAACTTTTCCATTCCAGCTGATGTTCCAAGCAGGGGTCAGACAGAGAAGCAAAGGGAAAAACAAGACCTTTTGGGATGAGGTGAAAAGGGGAGTTGGGAAAGCAGAAACCGAGTGATGCTGTTTTGCAGGGAAGTCTTGAATCCTGTAAAAAATATGAACACTCATAAGAGGTTAGTAACTGCCAGCAGTTTACAGTAATACTGCAAGAATCTCCAGCTAAACTCATACCATAAGCCTGCTTGTATGAGGAGGAAAGCAAGTTTTACAGACTCAAAGTTATCAGCTCATATTTGCAGGAAATAAACTTTGCAATTTGCCGTTTCCTTATTTAGTCTTTGGGTTGCTTTATACACCCAATCACCCTCCTCATGTGTAGTGGTTAGACACCTCTAATTAGAATAACTTCAAGGGCGAGGAGAATAGAGAGCCTATTTACTAAAAGAGATCATAACATTTTGACCATTTTGGCAAAGGAGAAAAAAATATGACATGAATATGATTTCCTTCTACGAACACATCAACACTGAAGGGGGGATAAATACGTGAGGTGAAAAAGAGACACTTAAGATAAGCACAGCATTGGGCACACTGTTTTATCCAGGATGGTCTAAGGGTATGTTCCAGGCAGGGATCTGTCAGTAAGAGTAATACCCTTTAGTAGACTTCCTGAAACAGTTGGATAGACGGACTAGTCTTGAGGTACACATACTTTATCAAGTCTGGTACAAGTAGCACTCAGCATAAACTGTTTGTGAGGTTCCTAATGGAAAGTATGGAGTTCTAGTTTTTACCCAACAGGAGTAATAGGATGATGTAGAAATAGTAACAGCATAATATGGAACTTCAGTTCATGAAAGGGACATGGCTACCTGTGATAGCAGAGGACTACACTCAGTAATTCAGAAAATATATATCCATTAGTTTAGCAACTGATATGTGCAGAGACAAATCTGCTTTCAGATTATTACATTTTCTAAAATTAAAGCTTTTGTAAAATTAGGAAAAATATATATAAGACGACTGGTGGCAGATGGGGACAGTCCTCCAATTTTGCTCCAGCTTCAATAATTCCTACAGCAAATCACAATCCAAAGGTTACCAGAACATAATCCATCTCATTAAAGCTTTACAGACTCGCTTCCACACAACCCCCACCCCAAGACTGCTATTACCCAAATGACCCTTGTAATGTTGAGCAGTTTCTTAAAACAACTTTCAGAAACCTCTTTTCATTAATACTTGAAGCAGACGTTTAATATCATACTCAGTAGAATGCCAAGAAAATCTTACATTTCTGCCCTACGAGAAGAAATAACTGGTAGAGTAATCATATGGACAATGCTGTATTTACTACTTATGGGTGAGTATTGCCACCTAAATAAATGGCTCCCACTTGAAGTTTATCCAGCAACTTTTTCTCTCTGGCCACAGCATTTCCTAACAAATTACTTGCTATAATATCCTTGGAAAAGGATTATTCCTTTTCTATCATCTAAGACTATTTTAAGTACTTACAGAAAAAAATACAAATGTACGTGTGCAAGCACATGCATATGTGCCTAAAAAATTATCATGTTTTCTCTTAAAAACCTAAGTTTTAGGTACATGACAAATTCCAACTTTTACTACTTTCAGAAAGGCATGAAAATTCTCCCCTGCTAGTTATAACTTAGGAAAAATAAGGCAACTTTTGAGGTGGTTTTGCTCGTGCATCTACTAAAGGATGATGGAGGGAGGGAAAATCCTGTAGACACTCACTAATGGATGGGAGAACCAAGCCTCTCATTTGAGAAAAACATTTCAAAAAGGCAATTAAGCATCTCTCAAGTGCCATTAAAAGCCAACCCCCTGCTGCCTGCCTGAAGAGTGTGTCTACAGTCTGAGACCTATTGACCCCACTTTCTGCAGGAAATCGGGCAAATTCAAGCCTCCATAATTTGCTAAAGTCTTCCAGATTTCTGCTTGGGAAAAGCAAACCATACAGGCAATTAATTCAACAGCAACCTAATTAAATCTCCATTATGGCAGCAAAGCATGAAATGGATAATGACATAGGGATGGGTTCTCCCAGTCACTGCTCAAGAAACCAAGTGGTGAAGGAACATTTGCTCCAGTCCTATCTTTATTAACATTCTTGATGGAAATTCACAGGAACTTTCACTCTCAGAGAGAAGAGCAAACAGCAACAGTGGATTGATCATCCATCACCTTTCTTTGACAAAGTGCTGACACTCTGCTATGGATAAGACAACCCTTCACTCTTGCCCTCCCAGCTAATATCATTAGAGGAGCCAGGATAATTAATCTAAGATTAATAGGTTGTTTGCTGTGAATCATTTTTATGGGCAAAAAGGATCAAGTTCAAATGCCAGTTTCCTAAGAGCAATCTCATGTCACTTAGGTCTTGCAATCTCAGTTGTCTGACAGCTCTTTGCAGTTCACATGAAAAGCCAAAGTAGTGCGACCTGAATAACAGTGAGAACTTAGGGATAGTCTGAAGCTGGGGAGAGAGGAGAATTCAGGAATGGGTATGTATACAGGGAAGGATTCAGACTGCTGCAGCTGTCCTGTGCATGCTTTCCACAAGTGTTCATGTATAATCATGCCTTAGAAATAAGGCACCTTCCTTTACTATAGATACATCAAATATTGCTCTCCCTCTTGATTATTAAAAACAACTTGATTCTATTTTAGGAAAAGTTAATACATTAAGGACAAGGTATCAAGGGAGTTGAATTCTCATTATGTGGGATGCTTAAGGTTGGACTTGATGTGGAGTCCTCAGGTTCAAGACAGCAGAGAAGTTTTAAACAGACCATTCTTAGGAAGATACAGAAGTGAGATAGACGGGAGCTTCAGGACATCAATGAACACAACTGGACTGAGAACTGGCCAATCATTATAAATGCTACAAAGCCTCAAAGGTATTGGCAAAATACCAGGCATAACCAAGACAGGGTCCTACCCCAAAACTTCTGATTTGGGTGTGCACTGAGTACCATTGAAAGAGACTTGAAGAAAGACACTGCAGACACATTACAAACTGCATCTCAGAATGGTCTCTAGGAAAACAAGACTGTGTAAGATGTCCTACATTATAGAAGAGAGTCAAGAACTGCCCAGCTATCATTTAGTGGGAAAACTCAGCAACAGCACTTTAGAAGAATAAAATTTCACTGCTCCCATGAACAAGACAGCGGGCTTTCCTCCCTGTGTATTTTATTTTCAACAAGTAAACTCAGTGCTTGTGGTAACCAACATATTAGTGAAACCACAAAGTTTTAACAACAACTTACTGACTTTTAAAAGGACAGAGGTAAGGACAACAGCGTGTTGAACTTAAACAGTAGCTAAGCAGTTCTTCTACACATCTAAGCAAAGCAGGGATATATATCCCCTGCTTCTGTGGGTGTGCCTTTTTCAGCTGGGTTGTTCTGAATATCAGTCTAACCTCAATGTGGTTTCAATTATGAATTACCAGACCAAAAAAAAGCTTTGATTTATTCTATTTTGCTCCAATTATTCATGATAAGTTTCTATTGAATACTTTGAGAAAGTATTTCATCATGCTTCCCATACTCAAGTGGTCATAGGGCAAAACCAAGGGAATTAACCCTCTCTACTTCTCCAGAGCCAACCACTGTGCTTACACTCTGCAGAATCACAAGCCAAGTTGCAGTGGCCACCATTTCATGTTTTGATGAAGATTATAAACCTTCCTCAGAAACATTTTAGCCACATGACACACAGGCGTTTCTACCTATTCCTTCTTGAGTGATGAAATCTGATACTGTCATGAATCATGAATTTTGATTGCCAAAATACATCACGTAACTATAACACTAAGTTATTGAGCATCTTTTTTTTGTTTAGCTGCTTAAATCTGATCAGCTGTCTGAGCCCTTCTGACAGAATCTATTGGCTGAACATTCTTTGATATAAAAACTCAGCTTCAGGCTCATCTCTTCAACCCCTTAATTTCAATAATGTGTCAAAGGAATAGATTTGCAGTGAAAAGAGGAGAATTATCAAGAACTGAGTTCATATTTACAGTTGCCATAATACTTATGCTTTTTGGAATCCCTCCATCAATTTTATTGCCACTCTTCTGTAAGGATAAGAATAATAAGAATATTATAACATTATAACCTTAATAAGAATATTCAAACAACTGGAAAGAGAACCAGGAAAAGGATTCATGTTTTTCTGGGTTGTTTTTTTTTCCCCCTGATGTAAGTCAGCGTAGCAGCTCCTGACCCAAAAAACCCAGGGTATGACATAATCTAAATTGCTTAACGTGCCTTTCATGCTATCAAAGCCGGAGAAAGACAAGGAGTACTAAAAAGATGACTTGTGGAATCCAAAGCAACAAAGTCCCTTTTTTTTTTTTTTTAAAGTTAATGACTCCCATTACATAAAATAAAGCTGCACAGTTATGAAGCCACAGGAGGCACCAGGCAGTGCAACAAACAAGGTGAGAACAACAACGAGACCCTCACCTTTGGCCAGCAAAATTGTGCAGTTCCTTTGGGTGCATCTCAAAACCAGCTTTGCTAAGATTAAAAAACATGTCTCTCACTTGTATGTTTATGTGTCTACTTCTAAGCTAAAGACAAAGCAAAAAGGTCTCAGAGAAAATAAAACTCATCAGTGTTAAACGGTTAGGTGTAGTCTTAAGAACTAAAATGTCATTCAAGCGAAATATATGAAATCCAGTTTCCGATTCTGTCAACGAAATCCAAAAATTTGTTGGTCATGCCTCAAAGGATATAATTTACAATGGAAATAAACCCACACACTAGATACTAGCCACACAACATAGAAAAACTGTGAGGTTATCATTGTGTAAGAGAAGAATCCTAAACTCTGGGCAGGTAAGTTAAATAACCAACTGTTAAATCATGTTTCACACACAAAAATATCAATATTTATAGCTGAGTACATGTGGTATACTCAACTTGTCCATAATATCAACACTGGAAAAACATCGATAAACTGAAATTTATTTAGTATAAGAAAGAATATCTATCTTCTAACATGGTAAATAAAGCAAAATTTCACCCAGCTGATTCAAACCATCACACAAGGTAGCTGGAAATACAGCAGGAACAGAAACTAATATTGCTCAATGGAAAAAATTCCAGATGTGCATTGTCCAGAAAAGTACTAGCTTGTTCTCATTTACAGGTAAATAAAAAAGCATATGTTAATATTTGCTTAACACTTTGAAGATGAGGCATGGTACTAGGATGGAATTACAAACAGTGGCATTATCTGGAGACTGAGGGCTGTAAAATACTAGTCAAAGAGCTTAGAAATAGTTTAATTGTTTAACAAGTGTCAACTGCCTGGTAATTGGCAGAAGCCCACAAAGTATTCTGTAAATGAACATCCTACTTAAGCTTTGCTAAATGAATGGCACTTTTTGCACTAAGTTAATTTGGCTATTTTAGTTTAAACCAAATGATGGTGCTGTTTTCTGCCTCACTGGGAGAAATGAAATCTGGTATGTTTATTGTTCGGCATAGTGATATCCTCAAGTGATTATTAAACTATGGTCTGTATCATCCAAGGTCAAAGCTCAAAAGCAGCCCCTGACAAAAAAAACTCTAATGTTTTATAGGTCTACATTATAAACAGGCTTGAAAGAATTTCAACAAAAGTAACTAAAGAAATCTGGAAAAACCCTGTCTTACTCATTTTTCAGAAACCCGTATATGTTAGCAAGGCATGAGGCAAAGTAAGAGAAGAATTTAAATAATCTACAAAGAAGCACAAGTGAGAAAGTAATTTACCTCTATTAGAGCATAACAAAGTACTTAATTGAAGATAACAGATCACATCTCAAACCTCGGTCATTAGTGCTAATCCAGCCCAAACTGGTAACCATCAGAATGCACACTGCAGAAGCGGTCATTTTCTGGCTTACTTGAACGTAACTGATTGCCCCTGCCTAATGGATAATGGCTGGCCAAGAAATACAAAAGGCATTAAACTCTCATGCTTGCAGCAAAAGGCAGTCTGAGACACAAAGGACTCAAGTGGTCCAGGAATGAATTTCAGGCCCCCAAAACATCATTTGCCCCTCTTCATTAAAAGGAAGAAATATCTTGCAGTGCATTTTTATTGAAAGTACTATTCCATAACATATTAACATGTTATATGCTACTAGTTTTCCACTTCCTCAACAGGATAGTGGACAAGTAGGAAAATAAACCACTTTATAATGTGGGGTTTTTTTCTTTAGAAAAGGCCAACAGTCTTCAGTCAACCCATACAAACACACAAAACTCTTGGATCACTTCCTCCATGTAATGTACTAAGTATGGAGTTAACTGCATATGCATTTATCTTCTGTGTACCTTATATTCCCTCCTGCACTGCTGCTGCATCCACACTGTGGTGAAGATACTCAGGCAACAGTCTCACTAATATTTGAGCCAATATAAGCCAAACTAACGCCAAAAAAAGCAGCCTTCCAGCCACCCGGTCCCTCCCTTGCTCTCCCCTCCCCCCCCCCTTTTTTTTCCCCTTTTGCTGGGTAAGTTTTACATGAGGAAAATTATTTCAGTTAATTCACCACAAGTGAATTAGAAAGTTCAAAAAGAAGGTAGCACACAGAGAGAGAAATAGTCCAACCGTATAAGAGTGCAGAGCTGCCTCTTTTGGCAACAGTACCTGCTTATAGTGGTTTAAAATGTTTGGGAAATTACAGACTCAACACAAGGTGTTTCTTTGTGTTGAGACTTGAGGAATATCTGGGGAACAGGAATAAAGCTTATCTATATGCAGATCTAGCCATAAGCATGCCTCACTGATTTTAAATGCGTGAATATCACTTTCATGCTGACTGTCCAAGATAATAGCCATCCCCTCAGATACAAACATCAATGTAATTTTGCTGAAAAGAGAATAATCATTATTATGTTTGCAGATATGTCCTAATTCCTAATTTGAAGTATCAGAGTTCAAAATAAAGGAAAGAGAAGATCTTCAGAAAATAGCCACAAGTCCCTACTGGTCCTACTTTGCAAGTGACATCAAACTTGAGGCAGCCTTTTGTGAAAAATGCAGCTTTCTCTTCGTAGGTGGTGTTGCTACAAACTTATTTAATCGAATATTTGAGGCTCCTAAAAATCTCTTTTATCTAGCACTCTTATAGGCTGTAATCTGTTAAATGTTTGCTAACTCAAAATAGATTCAATTCTACTGTACTATAATCAAAACAATAAAAGGCAGTACTACATGAAATAATAGGAAATAGACTGAAATTAGATGATGAATCTTAAAACTGGAAACAAACTCCTGAGGCTGCAATAGCTCAACAAAATGCAGAGCAAAATGTGCACCTTGGAGAGTTATGAGCTACCCTAATTGTCAAAGTAGAAATAGTGTTTTTACCGCTTTATTTTACACCTGAAGCAGTTGTAACAATTGAGCAGCAAAGCAATTAACAACCAGGACATTTTACCAAGCTCTGTTTTTCTGTTACTTTGCAGGATCCTAGTGACATATTAAGCAAAATTAACCCCTATAAGCACACAAAGAAAAAAAAAACTTAAACCAAGGAGACAGGCAGGTAAGCAACCACGGCCAAGGATTCTCTCTAGCTAAGGATTCTCCTCTGCGTGACGATCTTGCACAGACAGCAAGCTCTTCTTTCTGTTAGAAAGGTGTATTTGTCCTAGCAAGCAAGCTCATAAACCCATTAAAGCTGGCCTTTTCTGTATAAATATTCCATAGGCAAATCCATGCTCTCATTTTCAAAACCTCACTACTCAGAGCACGGGAATCTGAGCTTTATTAACAGCCTTGTACTGATTAAAGAAGTCGCTGGCTAATTTCAGTAAGCCCCCCGCCTTAAAATGGTGATTGCACCTCTGCACCCTCCATTAATCTGCCTACAGCTTCTACATACTCTTTCTGCAACTCCACATTCTTATCTAAACTGCATAAGGGGAACAAGAGCATATAGAAGCGCACTGCATTTAACCCTTACTGGCCACAACATCACAAGGAACAACAAGCAGAGCTAGAGGAACTGGATGCTGAGCCATCCGAGTTTGAAGACAGAATACACATGGCAAGTTCTGGAGGTACAGCTCTGGCCAGTAACATAAGAATTTATGACACCCAGTTACTCACACATTTCACTGTGGTATTAATGTTAACTCACAGGTGCTTCATTTTACCAGTTACCTATATCCTGGCTCTGGGGCCAACCTGAAATAATTTGCTTTAAATGTTTCAGTCTTGGAGTTTATTTAAAGAATATGGCAATTTTCTTGCAAATGAGGAACACATTCAAGTCATCTTTAGTTATTTTGTCTTCTTATCAGTTAGAGGATACAGTTGCCATCTTCTGCTACCTCAAATGTACATACATTTCTGCCTTCCAACTACAGTGTTTCATCCAGGCTTACTAGAAATTGTAACAGTGCTATGAGTGGACATTAGGCACCAGCTTAGATGAGAAACACTCAGGCTCAAGTGGATCATCGTTCCCTTGACAAGTAAGATACCAACTGTGGAATTCCAACTAGCACAATTATTTAAAAAAAAAAAACCAACACTAAAATTAAATTATTGACTTATTAAATTTAGTAGCAGATACTGTATGTATCATCACCTTCTAAATTGTCTGAAGTTAGAAATCAGCTGAGTCCTGAAAAACATGCTCCCCTATAGACCACAACTGTAATATTCTCTCACCTCAAAGAGATAAAATATATTCACAGAAAAAAAAATTAATAATGTCAAAGATACACTGGAGAAGGCTCCAGTTATTTGCTTTGAATGAAAGAACAAGGGTCAAAACCAAACAGTATTAGCTGGCTTAAAAAATAAAATTAAAAAAAAAAGAAAAAAGAGCCTCATGGAAGGAAATTTTCATACATGCTCAGAGTAGCTATCAAAATCCCCAGTTAAAGATATCACAGGATTGTGTACTGCTGTTCTACAAATTTAACTGCTCTTGAACAATTCCCGATCTGAATTCTATTTTCTTTGACCCTCTGAGAAAGGGTCACAAGCACTCTGTGTTGCTGGCTAATATGGAGCTTACACAGCCCATAAAGGAACTTTTAATGATATTTCTGTTTCATATCGAAGCAAGAAATGAATTCATGCACATACTAAGCAATTTTCATAGACTAGGATAAACATCAGATTCTTTCAACTGAGACATAAAACCACCAAGGAACTGACCATTCGTGGCATGAGAGAGGCATGATACGAGGTGTTAACTCCGATGTCCTGGACAAATTCCAGCCCGTCTAATTGCAGTCAGCCTTCTAACTTTTCTTTGCAATTGCACATCGATACAACATTCCTGCCTACTCCTTGTACTGCCCTAGCGCGGGACTGCTGTTACGTGTTCCTCCACAGTTTCAGAGTTCTGTTCTGTATGTTGCCGTGTCTGTGGTCATAAACCTTCTGCTTAAGAACCTCTAGGTTGAATGACTAATACAAATATTTTTTCCAAGTTTATATTAAAAAAAAAAAGAAAAAAAAAAGGAGCCTGCTTGTTGCTCAGAGTAAGATTAGCTTCCCCAGAAATAGATGGGTTGCCAGTATAGGAGAGAACCCAGGAGATGGTTTTGTGTCCCCTTTAAAGCCTGAGTAATCCTAAAGCCATTTTCTTCATTTTACTAGGTGTTTCAAGGTGCTTGTTTTGCTAGCATAATCTGAAAGCGTTAAGATGTTCTGATCCCCTTCTTGCAGAGTACGTACTGACTTCTTGTGCAGCTTAATTTCTTCCTTAAATATTGACAAGTGTCACGTTTGCTCTCTAGGCAATGACAACAGTAGATTACTAATGCCTTTGGCTAGGCAATGGAAAATCATGTTCTGAAACACAGCAATGAGCTTCTAACTCTTTGTCAGCAACTGTTCACACTCGATCGGCCTGAAGCGTTTAAAGTAAAACACACTCTACTCCTGAGTACTCCTACCCAGCTTTCAGAGAAACTCTCTCTAAACCATCATAAAGTGAGACAGTTAACAGGTTTGGTTTTATTAGTAAAACAAAACTATTTTTTATATTTTGACACAGAGAAAATTAACTGATTATGAGTGAAAATCATCTGCAGGCTTTTATATAGTAAAAAATCAGAACCAGCTGCTTGGTGCAGAAGGTCAATTAATACTCCAGTGTTTCTTCTTAACAGAGGTGGGTTCAACCGGTGAAACTTTTTTTTTAATAAAAAAAAAAACACAGCAAAACTTTGATCATCAGTTTCTGTATATGAGAAATTATGTAGAAACAACATGGAGAAAATTGTAGGCATAGGAATAATTTCATCAGAATTACATGAAAGAGCCTTGCAGATTGTTTAAGATCTTCAGTAATTCCACCGACTACTTCCACTGCAGTTACTCATTTTTAATAGCACTAAATTCAACAGAACTAAAGAAGTGTGTGTGTACGCATGCATGCAAAATAAATAAATATATGAACAAGCAAGCAATTTAGCGCATGCACCAGCAAAAGTTAAAAGTTCGCATTTCACTGCCAGGACATAAAATGAACTGCTAGTTATTTTGCCAGTTGTCATAAAATATATTAGCTTCATCTATGCAAGTTACCAACACAACACACATACACACAAACACACACACAGAATTATTACCAAGTTTCATAGCACATACCTTTTACATGAGAAAAAAAAAACAAACCCACAATTTGTTTTATGAGTGAATCAAACAAATTTACTTACCACAGCTGGGGGATCATTCCATTCTTCATAAGAAATGGCAGCATATGGGTAAATTCTATCATTGATAATCTGAAGAGTAGCAAGAGCAATTGCTTTCATCGATCGAAAATATGCTTCCCAAAACCACCTTGCCTGTAAAGAGAATGAAGTTCACTTTCACATTGCACAGATCCAGTGCTTAATAATAAATTTTAGCTTGCCATGCACAATCTGCTCCATGCAGTCTACAAGTCAAGTGGAAATTAAATTAGGAAGCATGTTTATTGTAGCTAGGATATTTCCATAGAGCCTGAAGGCTTCAAACTCAACCCCACCCCCCCAAAAAACAGGATTTACAGCCAATAAAAAGAAGCAGCAGCATTACTTTGCAAGTGATAAAATAGAATGAGAATACTCGAAGGAATCAGTTACTTTCACGCTTCTATCACGTTTTCCTCTTGAAAAATGTCAAAAGCAGTTTGACCATAGAACAGAAGAAATTGCTGTTATACTCAGTTTTTCCAAGGCAGAGGAATCCACAGTGCAGCTAAATAGCCAAATAAAAGCATGCAGCCTAAAAGGTGGAACTTAAAAGTCACCTTTTAACATCAATATTAGAGACAGCTGATCAGCTAGAGAATTTCAGTACTCATGAACTCTACCAAACTAATACCTTCCCAAGTCTTCCAAAAAACAAATATTATTTATACAAGTAAATAGTAAGATTTTTACATAAAAGTACATGCCTATGCCAATTTGTTACAATCATTAATCTAGCCTAATTTACAACACAGGCAGTGTAAAACTGCTGAAGTGAAGCATGTGATTTTCTTATACACGGATGCACTGAATTTCACAGATGAGTCGTTTTCAAGCTAAGGTCCTGTATGGCAAGTTTTAATCTTGTCCCAGTTTCTATGTAAGACAAAAATGCTGGAAGAAATGCAGGGTTTTGGAAATGAAAATGTTGGCTTATCTGATTCTCTGTTAGAGACATAAACATACTTTTTAAATGCCTAGAACCATCAAATGATTCTGTAGGACCCCATCCAACCCAGAAGGAAACACGTTTTGCCAATAAATGTAGTTCAAGAGTTTTGGCCCAAGAAATGTGAATTTTTTTCAACCTGATTTTTCTTCAGGAAACTCCAGCACCTTGAAGTGTCCAGAAGGTAATTTAACTTGCAGTCTCCCTGTGGTTCAGTATCAACTATAAGAGTATGCGTTTGCATCTAGGTTGTAGAACAGTTAAAACAAAAGCTTCCAATTATAAAAAAAAGTCTTAAGAAGCTTCCAGAGCCAGAATACAACTGAAGACAACATACAAATTTGGCCAAGTGCTATTTTGCTCTTGCCATGGATTCCTTAAACAGCAAAAAGGCTCTACAGACAGGCTGGTTTTAATCACGTGCTATGAGAATATTAAATAATATAATTTAGAATATTAAGTTATTGAAGGAATACCAAGCTTTTGGAGGTACAGACTTTAAGATGAACCAAAAAGAACTCTCATTTAGCTGTTGTTGCCAGCGTGTCTCACTCTGCAGGTCATTACTTTTTAACAGAAGACAAAGAGTGATTCCTACATGTACACTTTGTGCTGGAGCATTCCTAGGCTAAATAACAGTGTACAGGAAAGATTACAAGTAGGGAAAATGTAAATTCACAAGCAAACTTGCACATGTTCATGCATATGCTACCCTGTACTTCACTCTAAGTGTAAGCTATGTGATTCAGAACTAAAGACCTATTGCCGAAACACTGGCCCTAAAACTCTAGTTTGTGGGTAGTTTGTAAAACAGGTTGTTCAGAATAGTTCTGTTAAATATTTAAGATTTAAAAAATCCATGTTACCATTAAAAAAGCAAACTAGGAAACTAGGAACGAGACAAGTACTCTCTGGAGCACTACTTTTATTGTGAGAAAACATTAACAACCATAAGCCTTACTACTTCAGAGTATTTCAAAATTTTATTAAGGAGACTGATAAGTATGTCCAAAAATTACACTTCTCTGGAGCTTGTCATTCAGAAAGAGTGCAAAGCAATTTCACTCTAGAACGGAATCACTTCCCTCTTCTTATTTCTCTCCCTGGTAGGACTTAACAGCTGGATAACAGGCCAATTACCAAGAACATAGAACAAAATGAATATTACATCCAACTGTAAAAGCAGAAGAATTATATAAACAGGTAAGAATAAATAATGTCTGCCTTCCTAACATACCAAAAAGACACTAAATAAAGCAAACACTATATGCTAAGCAAAGACTTAAGTATTCCTTCCCTTATGCCCCATTTCTTAAGAAAAATGTATTATCCAGAACTCAGCAGCAACTGGTTTAAAAAAAAAACAAAACAGAAGTAGATTAAGAATTAAAATGGACGAGAACAGTGAACCTCTCTATTAAAGTATCCTAAGTAAACAAGAGCAAGAACACAGATTTCAAATTTCATTTTCACATTAAATAACAGTTTAGAACCACTGCTATAAGGAGCACTAAGTAGGAAGGAGAAATTATTTTATGTAGCCTTTTAACATATAACTTTATAAAGCAATTAAGTGGCTACTAATTGTGTGAAATACACACAGGACCATGTTTTTCATTGTTATTAAATGACAACATTCCTATACTGTTCTAACTCTAAGATTGTTTATTAATACTGTAATATCTATGATTATCTAGCTTCATAACAATCAAAGCTGTTTTTCCTCCTTCGGCAGAACTAGGATGGATCTGATCTAGCTTCTCTTTGCTGAAAGAATGTTTGCAATGTCAGGCAAGATTACACCTTTATACCAGCAGCAAAACTGGAGAAGAGTGCAGAGGGCATTTACTTTTTATAGACTAATATTTATGTAATTAATTTTTTGTGAAGAGCTAGAAAGTGTTCCCACAGTTGGTTGTAATTTTTTGGAGTTGTGTTTCTTTAAGGCAGAACTCAAAACCTTCTAAGGGGATTTGAAGTCTCCAAACAGATGTTTCAGGGTCTCATTACTTCCTCGCCACCTTGTTTGCTTTTATAAAGCAGAACTGATTAACATGGCTTGCTAGTGTCTGCTGCTCAGCATGCTAAGTTACTAAACAATTTGGGAAAGTTTTCTGTTGGGAAGATGTATGCCGATTTGAAATGTATTTTCTGCTCTACTTGGTGTGGTTGAAAAGCTTATGTTGGAATGTAACAAACACATACTGGGAGGGATAAAAATCTCATGAACTTGTTTGGGATACAGGAGAGAGAAACAACAACGACGAGAAAAAAAAGAGACAGAGATCTGTTCCTGACTCTTATGCCAACTTTCTTAGTATTCTTACATAGTTTTTCTGAGCTGTCCATTTCTCTTTTCCATATCTATGAATTCAGATGACAATACTCGAGAGTTTTATATGTATATACATACTTATACTGTTATATACTCAAGAGTAGCTTTAATACATCCGTTAATGTTTGTAAGGTATTGCAATTATAACATACTAATTAGAGCTACCTGAAAGCCTTTCAGGATCTTGAAATAAATGATCCATAATTACAGATCTTGTCTTCCACATAGCATTGATTATACACAGTCTACAACTATGATATGGTCAAGCTACCATTCCTTTCAACTCGAACTGAAACTAATTTCTAGTACTCTAGTAGTCTGCTTGATGAGGTTTCAGAATTTTCTAAGGAAACAAACTATGTGGACCACAGACTTGTAGAGAATGCTAACTTTCTATACAACTAAATATTGCTTAGGTCACGGGCAATCTAAATTGTAAATAAAGATCAAACATGTACTTTGTATAACTGCCAAAACGACAGAGATGAACATATGTTAACCTATGGGATCTTGTTCTGGGTATATGGCTTACCAGCAATTGCAAACAGGTATTTAAGAAACACAGCTTCTCTTCCCCTTCTAAATTTCTAGATAAATAGAAAATCTAGGATAGATCCAAGATGAAAGACAGAAAAGCATTATTTTCTAAAACAGTTTTACCAATGTGTGGAAGAGTCAAATGTAGAGTACTGAGTGACTTGACTGACAATGAGAAATACATGATATTATTGGGTTGCCCAATGGGTTGGAATTGACTGGAATCTCTTATAATACAATAGATTCCCCATGAAATTAATTTGCCTGAATTCAATTTCCACAGAAAATTTTACAAAGCCAAGACAGCCTCACCATGAAAGCCAAAGACTGAAGGAATTGAAGACCAAACTCTCCCCTCTTTCCAAGAGGTAAGCTCTGCAGACCAAGGTCACAAACATGGGCATGCCCACAGATAGCTCTAAGTTGTTTCTCTTCCTTCCTCCACACCCATTTCAACTGCCGCATCCTCATTAGATCAGGCAGAAAAACCCACCACTTTCTGTAAAGGCTAAAATTGCTTAATATAATGTAGAGGTATTAATTTATCCCTACAAATACATATGCACACTTTGAGGAACACTAGCAATATCTGTAGGACAGAAGAAAAAGTTTAGAAACTTTTTGTAGTTTTCTTCCTCAAAACTGTAGATGGTATGGGAAATTTTGCATTCCTTCAACCAAGTAAGCAAGCATCCAAACCAAAAGTTCAATTCCACTTGTTTTCAGTTCCAGGATTTTGTTCAGGTGGACTACAAAGAAACTAAACTGACAATATTCAGCACATACTGGTACAGGCAAGAGCTTGGGACAGAAGCATTTGCAGTTGTTTTCATAGGAGACAACAGGCAGCAGCACAGAGCAATAGGGTAGCCTACTCACAGAAAGTAACATTTATTTAGGTAAGGTGTTATTTTCCTAAGAAATAAACACACTTGGGGGCCTAGCATCTCTTTATAAGCTCTTTACAAGCCAGCATAGCATCAGGTTACAAAGACCATTCATAATAATGTTTATAAGTTCTAGTGTTAATGCCACTAATGGTGCTCCGGTGTAGAGTGCAAGACAGATCAATGTAAATCTTTTGATTAGTTTGTGAAAAGAAAAACACTGGGCATGAGGCAAGGAAAAGAATACTTTCTGTAACATTTAGATCAAGGGGAAAACAGTCCATGAAAAGAACTTTCTAGCCTCCTGTTTTTTCACAGCCTGTAATTTGGTGGAGTTGGTAAAGTTAGCAAAAGGGGAAAAAACCAAGATTTGCTAAAGAGTAGTAAAAGTTAACTGCCCATAAACCACCACTTCTCTCAGCTTCTAGGCCAGGCGCCATGATGCTGTAAGATTTTGCCCCACTGCAGGAGTTCAGTGTTTCTAAAATGCCTTGAAGAGGTTTATGAGGCCTTGAAATATAACCATTTTCACACTGGCTGGGGTGACTCTACTTAAATGCTTTTCCTTCTCGATGGCTCTTGGTGTTCCTGGTTTTTACTCCCTGACCAGCTGGGTTAGGGAAGTCTGGCCGAAGAAAAGAGCGTGGCCTAGCTGCTGCAGCAGCGCTGGCCTGGAAGCTTGGTGATCTTACTTTTAATCCTGGTTCTGTTACTTATTTACAGATAAATGTTTGACATTCATTTTATTTCCTGCTTCTACTTCAGCCTCTCAGCAGTATGTGTAATATTCACTTCACAGAGATGTTGTGAGACTTAACCATTCTAGACCTTTCAAATTTTGGGATGGATAGAAGAACAGAAAAAAAGTTAACTTTATCCTCTCATTAGTTGTAAAAAGAAACCTTAAACTAATAAAACTAATATTTAGCTAAGCAATGCTACCAAAGTAACTGACTGTGGCAACCCTTTGCTAAAATGTGTGCCTTCAGCAGAGATATAAAAGATATTACAAGAAATACCTACAGCTCTGCTGTGTATCTAACAGCTCTGGGCATGGAAGTTCGTCCACTAAGACCTTCAGGCTCTTAAGTTACATGTGATACCATTATATAAATCAAATGTTTTTTAAGTTATTGAGACCTAACAAGTTATTGCCCATCAAGCAAGCTACTATAATTGGTCACAGGCAACCTCCCCATAACCTCTTTCCACTGTGCAGCAGGATTAGATAGGCTACTGAGGTTCAAGATAAACTGAATTATTATATATTTGCCCCATACTAAAGATGCATATGAGGATAGCTGATAATATATAATAATCAGATAGCAAGCTTGACCTCTCAAGCCCCCTATTGCCCCCCCCGCCCCAAGGTAAAATGGGACTGAAGAGAGGGCGTAAGTTCCTCTTTTGGAGGAACAAGCATTTTATAAAAAGTTTCCCAAGACAAATTTTAGGTTCAGACTGAGGACCCTATAACCCCAAATTCCCACATTTTTCTGCCTATGAATTGTAATCTGCCCCCTCTTTCTGGACTGCCTTACTGTTTCTACAGCTGGTTCCCTGTTCCAACAACTTCCTTGTTGACCACACATATCACTTTTAGTATGCAGTTCTTTAGCAAAGATGATACCAGCTGGGTCAGCTAAAACCAGTGCCATCTTTGTTTCTTTACACAGGCTTATGAGAAACCCTCAGAAGACTTTATACTATTAAGAATTAGACAGTAATTTGTTGTTTCTAGAAAGTGATAAGAATTTGGGTTAAAAAAAAAATGTTTATTTGGTTTAGGACCCTTAGCAATATCACACAATCAAGTTCAACACACCTAAAGCTGGCTGGCTCAATCTTCCCTCTGTGATCAGTGGAAAAAAAAATGGGTCATTCAGAGAGAAATTTAGAGCTCTGGTACCTTACAATACCTCCTGAACAATCCGTTCTCCTCTTATTAAGGGAGCATGAGAGGACAGAGTAAGTGACCAGCTGTGGGCCATGATCCTTCTTTCCCTTAAAGCCCTAGCTTCGAAAATGATCTGAGGGCACTCTCATTTTCCCTGGAGAGGCACGAAGATTTGAAATGAGAACAAACAAGAATGTAGGGTACATTTTTCAAGAATAATTCATGTGTTTCAGGCTATGGGAAAAACATAAGAGCCATGCTCTGAAAAGTTGGCTCACTTTTGCGTTACCAGTACAATTACCCAAAACAGGAGGTAACCTCTTTAGAAATGGCAATCTGAAAGTAAAAATTAAATTCTTGTCCCCATACACAGACTACTATATAGGAATTTTAAGAGTTAATCCATTAAATCAATGCAATACTGGTAAAATCATGCTAACTTGCCTGAAACTGAAAAGCTTTCTGAATTATTTTAATGTTTTATAGAAGATCAGATTAAAAGCACTTTTCAAATTTGACGTAAGCTGTTTGTGTGGCGTCTATTTGTCAACACGGACCTATCCAAGAAAAGCAGTAGTGTAGGCATTGTATAAAGAGTGCTCATAACATCAGCATGCCACTTAAGGCTAAAAAATGGGGGTAGCAAGGAATTGCACTTTTGGGGGTGTCTGATCACTTCAGATAAAGACTAATCCGTAATTCCGTTTTCCCAAAGCTCAAACCAGAAGTTTCTCCAGAAAGGGAAAAGATGAATGAGCAGTAGAACAATGCAGGGCACATACAGTTGCTTCCAGGTTAGCTAAGATTTGCTTCTAATGGAACACGACAACGTTCTTTTAATATTGTTTCTGAATTTTCATTCCATCTTTCAACTCTTGTTTCTGAGCTATGCATGATTCCCAAGTAAAGCCCTGAAAATATTCATCTATTTAACTTATACAACTTATATGAGTGGCCTAAAGAGAAATATTCCTTAATTACAAGACCCTTCTGCAGGATAAGCAAGCAAAACAATAATTTTTATCATTACAGTCCTACATTTTAAGAAAGAGATTCTAGATAGACATTTTGTGGTGCTGTTTTTTATTGTAATTCAGTCTCAAAAAATATCTCTTCAAAAGTAAAGCAGTAGGTGGATGTAATCACCTGGCTCAATATTCTCCACTGTAGTAACTTCAGCCATGAAGCAAGCACATTTGCCTACTTCAGATACAACAGAGAATGAAAACTAAATCTTTCCACTATCCAAATTTCTTTTTTTCTTTTTCTTTTTGAAGCTACTGATTCATAAGGGGACAGAGGTCAGAGTTCAAAATGCTAGTCTTACTCTTCAGATACCAGCCACTTGGGAGTAACTCACTTCTACTGGCTCTCAGTTTTATTGCTGTAAACTACTTGACAAGCGCTGACTCGTAAGAGCTAAGGGTAAAGGAAAATGTTAGTGCAAGCTCAGATATTAATCTTAAGCTTCTTACGCTGCAGTCTTCCTCAGATTCTCCTCTTCGGCGCTTTGAAAAGAATCACTTATATCAATTATATTAATCCATACATACAACAACACATACTACGGATATAGGAGAATGGTTCTTTGAAACATACCCGCCGTTAAAGTTAACATTTTGAGTCTTGCTGTCATACTTTCAGATAATTTGTGGGGGTTTGGGGTTTTTTTGTTTGTTTTGGGGTGTTATTTTGTTTTTGTTTGAGTTTTTTGTAAAGTTTTCATCTTCTGTTATGATCAAGAGCCTTGTTCTGCTTAAAATCTGGCTCAAATATATGACACAGAAGGAGCTATTTTTAACAGAATAGTTCTCATTCTCTCTCATGAAATAGTAACATTTTATATGGTTTTGAAATCCTGCATTATTTTGACCCCTAAAATACAGATTTCTGCTATTTCTCATCCTAGTGATAGTAACTTAGTTTTAAAAATAACAAGAGCGCAAGACTTGAACAGATAAAAATGCCACTTAGCACTGGCATTCTCCCCTCCCTCCATATATTTCCGCACCTCAAACTTGCTTCTTTGATTAATGAGTATGTCAACTTCACAACTCTGTTCCAGAAGGCAACACTGCACCAGCCAGGAAACCTGACTTACTGCCCTGGCACCCTACAAATCCACTGCCAAAATACATTTCAGTTATGGAGCCAACAAATAGGTATCGGCACTACGAGCAGCAAGGAACCACCCTGCTCTCAGCTGTGGCTGGGAATACTGTCGAAAAGCAGGGAGACAGTGCCAGCAAAGAAAGGAGCAGGATGGGAAAAAAAGCAAAGTTTCATTAAGCACTCAGAGCTTTAAACACATGTACTGTAAAAATGGCCGCCATTTACTGAATTCCCTCTGCTCCCAAAGAGCTTTCAGTTCTGTCTTCCTATTCACAGGCAAATGACATGTGTTGACACCAAAGAAATAACACAGCTGTAAGAGAGTAATATAGATCCTACTCTGGCTTCCAGACAGTCATATCTACATAATCATCATTGATAACAATGTAAAGACACTTGGGCTCCCTAATTACTCCAATTTCACCAGGTTGTTACTGTGAAGGGGCAGGCACACCTAACCTGAGGAGTAGTCAAAATTACCTGGATCTGTATCATCCTTTTTATGATAAGTTTGACCTTTGCACACTCCCTGTTAACCACATTAAACCAGACCTACAGTGAGCGAGACTTACGCTATCCTTGACTCAACAGCAGTCCAGAAAATAATGGAAAACAAATATGTGTATGTAATTGCAGGGAACATTCAACTACTATATGACCACAAGTTGGGGGGTGGGGGGACGTTTCAGCCACATTTCTTGACAAATGATGGACAGCTCCTGAAACTGAAAGCAATAGGTTTCTAGTCCCAGGGGTATTGCCTTCAAATATGTCTATGTTCTCAGGGTAGATCGGTTTTCCCTGCTGCAGGCATCCTGCTGAGAGGTGAGGTCCCAAGCAAAACACAGGAATCTGACTGCAAGCCTTTGAGGTGGCAGGAGCCAAGGGGGGTTCAAAGACAAGGCTGGCTGGTGGGCAGCACCTCTGAGTATTGCAGAGGTTAGAGGTTAGTAAAGCAGGAGCCACTCGCCAATAAAATAGTGTTTGGAGAGCCCACTCTACAGATAAATTGGGGATCTGTTTACACCTTTCCCAGCTTTTTGAGTTACACACACTGATGCTTCCCACTGTGATCTTGTCCTATGTCCACCAGCATCTCCCCTCCTCAGCAGCTGCCCTGCTCTCTGCTGGTTGGCTTTGTAACATGGCTAAAGGATGCTTGGAAACTTTTAATCAGCATCCAGCATCAAAAATAAATAAATAAAAGCACAACTGCTTTTATTTGTGTCAACTGCTGCAACAAGATCTGTCTTGTTTGAGATTTCCCATGACTGCTGTACTAATGCTGGGAGAATAGAAGCTTAAATTCCCTTGATTAGAGAAGCTAAACACAAAGCAAGCCCAGTGCCAATCACACACATGAAAGGACAGCTTTTTAAAGCAAGAAAAAAAAAATCTAGGTAGGGTTACCACCATATTATAGCGGTCAAAAAATCAGCACATACCTCAATTTCAGAGCTTAAGCTCTATACCAGGAAGAACTTGCCCTTTTGATGAAGACATGTTTTGCTCAGTTTCCTGTAAGCTATATAGTTCTATTTTATATAAGCATAAACATACACATACCGCCATACACACAGTTCTCAACATTGGACAATTTTAACCACTGACATTACTGCCAGCATTGCTTGTGTACAGATGTATCTTACTGACTTCCATAAAGACAAAAGCTGAAGGACTGGCAGTCATGGGTTTTTTTTCCGTATCTGTGGGAAAAAATCAGTTTAGGACATGGTGCCGATTTTTCCCTCCACACCTTAAAAATAACTGATCTTAGCTGAAGCTATGTAAAAATACCTCATCCTTCATGACTCAAACTGTGCATGGCTGTATGGCTGTCTGATGAAATAGATAAGGTGATTAATCATTGCTGGTTGTGATAATACTATGTGGTGGTCACACTGCAATGGAACAGGATTGAAAATAATTTTACATGGACAAAGAAATTGATAGACATCAACAAGTGTTATTTATTTCTTCTTGGCAAACATCTGAAATAGCATGCTAAAGAGGAATATTCTTTACTGCATGAAGCCAAATTTTGTAAAAAAGAGAAGTAATCTCAAAGATAAACATTAAAGCTTGTTACAGATTCCTTGCTACCCCAAAAAAGATGGAAAGTACACCACTGACCAGCATTTGCATATTTATTCTGTTTAATCTTTTGCTTCACTTGAACAATTAAAAACGTGAGGAATTGTTTTCCCTCTCCCCTCGATACATATAACACGGCCTCTGCAATAGATGGAACTCACATCTCAGGATATTCCCTGAAGCACTGGCTACTAAACACAGGTAGCAACAGATCAGAAACAAAACAAGTGGTGAGAGGAAGAATGCAGAGCCTGGGCTTGGTGGTGCTAGCTTACTGAAGCATTTCAGACAGTTGGTTAATGGATTCAGGATCAGGAAAGTTTTTCTCAATGCCTCAACAGGCACCATTGATATTTTTTGCTTTTGTTTGCTACAGTGTTGGGAAGCATTTTATGGTAGACTGTGCTGTGTGGGGGAACCGAGATGAAGTATTCTGTGGACCCCCTGGGACCAGAATTCCATTACCAGCTGAGTCCGATTGCAGGAAACCGTATTTCTTAAGCTTAACCGTAATCTAACAACTTCTATCTATGATTCCCTACTCACTATTAGTATCTTGGAATGTGCACGCCCTCTATAATCCTCCTCTCCAGAGCATCTGTACAGATTTAAGCCATCAGGATAGAATATGTATTCAAAGACAACTAATGCCACGTGCCATTTTCATTTCTAAAAAACATTCAAAATTGTCAGCTAATGGAAAAATTAAAAAAAAAAGAAAAAAAATAAGGAGCAGAGGAGAAATGAAGGAGCCAACCCCCAGACACAAGTTACACCATTTGCAAGCCAAAGGGCATTACAGTATATTCCTAGCACAGCCCACTTTTCCATTTGTAACAAAAATACGTAATTTTCCTATATACAGGCATCTAAGAAACTGTTAGATATATCTGCACAATTTACAAAGATTAAAGGAAAAGCCATCTAAAGATTATCTGATAGCAGATTGTTTCTATAGAACACGTAAAACCTTTGTAACTTAAAAGCCAAGTGTTCCTACTGTGTTGTAACATACATTTGATTTAGTCATTAAAACAGGATCCAGGACTCTTAAATTCCATTACTAATATTATGATTTGACCTTGTACAAGTTATTTTCGCCTCTATCTACTCATCAGTAAAATGGATACAAGACCAAAGTGTATTTACTACTACTACTTAATATAGTCACATGCAAATCACTACAACAATGCAGTGTATTTATACTATATAGGTAAATGCTAAAGTTGTAACACTTTCAGTAATTAAGGGGTAAGTGGAGCAAGTGAATTTGATAAAGAAATGTAATGTGGTACAGACTAAGAAACAGCAGAGGGAGAGCACAGAGTAACAAAGAATGAGTAGAACAGCAGGAGAGATGCTTAATCATCCATTTATCTGCAGCTAACTGCTTCATGTGCATGACAGAATATTTTCAAATATTCTTTCTAAAAGAAGTACATGCCTTTCCAATTTTTGGATCATCTGGGTTTATCTGTAGTCTATCCAAGCTGTGTATAGCAATCTGCAAAGGGTAAGTACGAAAAGTCCACTTTGCAACAACATACAGACTCTTAAAATACAGACTCTTAAAATCTAACCTTAAAAACCAAAAAATAATATTGTCTTAAAATAGTATAATTTCCCTCTTACAGTTGAAGTTTAACCTTTTGTTGTTTAGAGGCTGCAAACCTAGACACAAAGGCAGCACAACTGCATCCTACAAAAACTATTCACTGAGGTGCCGACTGCTCTCAAATCTCTGAGCTCTCTCTCAGAGACGCCACAAAGACCACTCTGCAATACCACAAGCATGAAAACAGTTTTCATTCTGGAAAGCAACAGGACAGGACAGACAACAGGAAAAAAAAATCTAGGATAAGGATACTCTCTGCAACAAATGAAGAGGGGAGGGGGAGCAATGAAAGTCTCATATATAAATGCCAAGGATTCTACAACTCCCCTGGTGATCCTGGCAGTAAGCCAGGAAAAAGTTTTCTCTTTCCTTTGCTGTTTGCAGCAACAAATCTTTCCTCTGGGGGAGGGGTGAGAGGGCTGGAACTAACTTCACTGCATCTGATAAGATGGCAAATTGTCCAGGCCTGACATTTATGGGGGACCCGGAGCTCCACTGAAGCACTCTGGGAGGATTAAAGCAGGGTTAGCTTCTCCAATCGTACTCCTTAAAATGCTACAAATGGCAGACAGATGAAAGTTCATTTAAATTTGATAATGATGAGTCTAAAGAACTCCAAGACAGAAGCTGTCCCCTGTCCAGGAAAGAACTGCAGCTGGAAGTTGAATATTCTCATTAAAAGGACTTGTAAACATCTAACTATGCTCAAAGAGCTTCCAGTGTCCAGATATCGAAATGAAGTTTTGTTTAACTGGCTAACAAGAACTAAATCCCATCTCTTATGTGAGCTGCACCACCCACAGGAAAACTCCACCACTCGTTTGCTTTAACTCTATCCAGGACTGTTTCACTGTAAGAAAGGGATGTTTCACACGCCGACAGCGATTGCCTGGAGCCAGCAGAAAGGCTCATATAGCTGTCAGCAAGCTGATAAGAGCTGAAATTACTCTACAGAGCCCTCTTTAAAGAAGAGCCAAAGAAGCACATTAAATGAAAGGGAGGAGGGGTCAGAAAAGCCAGCCACTCATGTTGTTTTAACGTGGCACTAAAACAAGTCATTGATTTATGCATGTGTCTTCAGCTCTGTTTGACCCAGAGTCTGAACTTTTCTTCAGGTCAGGGCTCAGGCACATGGGACATACACCAGAAAAACCACAATAGCTTGTCCAGGTATTCCAACTGTGGGAACAAACATTGCAAACTACATGTTTTCTATCCACGTTTTTTTAAACTGAATTTACATTCCTTTTTAGCTTTTAATTGTCCACACAGGCTGAAAAGACAAGAGGTTGTGATTATCTAAAACTTTAATTAAGAAAAATCAAGAATGCTGCGTGGCCCCTATTTGAGAGAGTATCTTGTGGGGCTTCAGGAAAGTGAATTATCCACTCACACAAAGGAGGAAACTATACATCACGGTCAATATTCTCTCAGTGAAGTGTTTGGCAGCCAGTGAAGTTAAGATGCATTTAAAAAACCACCGATGATCTGACAAGGTTATTCCACAAGGTATTATAATACCAAGGTCTCCTGCAAACCTGAGTCCTGAAGATGCATTGCTGCGACTGCACCAGGTCTGACCAAATGGCCTTCTGCTCCTGTATTCTGTCTCTGACAACGGTCCACAGCAGGTACCTTAGGAACTCCCCCACACAGACACAGCAAGCATGAGCCACCACTTCCCCAAAGCACTCACCAGCTTCCAGAAGTCTGCAACTCAGGAACTTCTAAGCCAGAGGGTATATCTTTGCATTCATCTCCAACTGATTTTCTTTCTCTGGATTTCTTCGTTCACCCTTTATGCCAATAAAAACCCTTTACTCATACAAAATGCTGAAGCAGAGAGTCCCACAGACTACCTATTAGTTCTGGGAAAAGATCACCTCCTTTTTTATTTTTTTAGACCAGATTTCCAATAATACAAGTCCCAGAAAACATCAAATAAAATTGTATCAAACAATGTACAGTCATATCCATTCACTTTCTTCATGACCTCCTTATTTTATAGTTCTGTGTTATATTCTCGCTCTTCATCTTATCCCCAATCATTCATTTTCAAGATGAAGAGTGTTAGGCTATTTAATCACTCTTCTTGTGAAACTTTTGATCACTATTGTTCTATTATATCCTTTTTAAGATGGGAGAACCATAACTATGGACTGTATTCAGGGTGCAGACATGCAACAGACTTACGCAGTGGCATAGTATTTTCCATTTTGTTCTCTACCTCTTTTCTAGAAATTCTTTATATTATTTTTTTGACCATAACTGATCATTGAATTTATATCTTCACCTAACTATTTATTACAGTTCTAAGAACTCTTTTCCAAGTGACTGCAGCTAGCTGAGAGGCCATCACTGCCTATGAAAAGGCTGTTTTAAATTGTACATATACCCTCTCTTTGTATACTGAATTTAATTTGCACTTTATAATTTGGTCATGCTGTACCTGAATTTCTTTGGCCTAAGATGTGCCAGTTCCAAACAAAACCTCTCCCAAAGCAGAAGCACTCATAAGGGGTAACTGCAAGGGGTTTTTCTATTACTGTTAGGTTGAGCTGCAAATTTTCCCTTAAAAAGCCATACTGTTCTGGGGTGCTTGTCTTCTACACAGCTACCTAATTTTATGGAATTTCTTATCTCCAAATCCCCACCTCTCTGTAAGTTTGGCTGAAATTGGGCAGTAACAGAAATCAGAAGAGCAATCAGCATGCACATTGTATGTGATCATACCCTTGTTTCCCTAGGAAACCAGGATGAAAAGAATTCCTGCACTCAAGAACACTAGCTCTTCATTCTTGTACCATTAGAGCGCACAAAGTCACCCAGTCTTCCAGACTAGACATTAATTCAAAAGTTTTATTTTTGGGAGGTGGGAAGTGTTATAAAGTCAAAAAAAGAACAGGCACACAAAGCCTTCTTTTGAAAATAAACTCCTTACCTAAAATCTGTTCAGTGAGAAAGAATGCCTAAATAAACAGAGGAATAACTCTTCTATTCCCATTGCATAGTACTTTCATATTCTGATCCTATGCCTTAATGAGTCTATCTGTGTTAAAAGACTTCCAAGTATTTTGATATTCAGTGAGGAAAAACATTTATAAAATGTCTGTATATTCAGACAGACAGATTCATCTCACAAAAAGAAGGGAAAAAAGGCACAGAGGCTCAGATATAAGTTGAGGAAAACTTTCATACAAGTTGAAGATATTTATGTATCAACTACAGTGGTGAAATGTTTCTAGAGATTAATAGGCTTTCAAAGCAAAAACATTAGAAAAATTCTGTTGAGAGGGAAACTGTACAAGGCATGGGCTAAGCAGATACCAGCAAAGTTTTGCTGTTTTGCTTTTTTTTCTTTTACCTATTTCACTGTTCTTCAGGAGCAAGACAAAATTTCAAATTTCACTCTCTATCATACAGGTCTATTACACTTATTTCTATTTCTTGCCCACCTCTAGAACTTTGCTATTACCTGGGTGCTGGTTTGTGGTGCAGAGAAAATGAAAGCATAAGGATGCAGCATCAAGTCTGCTGGATCAGTAGCTCTGCAGCTGAGCTGCTTATCGACTTGCCTCTGGGCACTTCTGCCAGTGTTTCAGTCTCCATATGGAACTATTTGTGAGAGGGGGATGGTTCAAGGAAGCTTCAAAGAAAATGAGAATGACAACATTACTGTAGAACACAGACAAGACAGCAATCCCAGAGATGCATAAGTTTCATCCAGACTGCTATTAATTTTAGCAGCTCAACAAGCAGACGCTCTTTTTGATGGTCAATATGTTGGAGTGTACGAGACCTATCATATGCTAGTCTCCAGTTCTCATGGACATAGGCTGTACATGTAGTATTGAAAATATGTAACAATTTTTCACAACAGTGTAAACTAGGCTATGAGCATAGAAACTATTCCCTTTTGTGAGGAAAGACAGGAAACTGAACCAGGAATTGTTGAGGGCAAGATATTCTGCAAGTTTGAACAATAAAAGCATAAGTTAATATGGCTTGTCTCCAGAGATCTCAACACAATCAGGTACAATGCAGGACAGTAGAAATTAATTCTGATTTCCCACACTCCAGCTCTGCTCAAACCAATAAACCTCTTTCCTGGTTTATACCATGTACTCTCTGACAAAACAACTGAGCAAAATAAAGTCACATTATAGGAAATCACAGCCCAGGTCATACCAGCTGTAGATCCTAGCAGACAATGACTCCAAAGCTAAAGCACCTGTATGTCATCCTCTTCATGACAGTATTGTGTGATGCTCATGATCAGTGTACAAACTATAAGAAAATATTTTCAAATACACATTCTTACATATTTTAAATGTAATGACTTCTCTTTAAGAGCCTTCCTCTCTTCTCCAGCGGATGTATGGCTAGAAGCACTTCCACAAACAAAGCAAAAATTAAGCCTAGAGAAAATTTTACTCATTAAAAGCAGACAATCTATTTCAATTTGAAAAAAAATTATATATACATATGTGTGTGTGTATGTATGTGTGCATATATATATTTTTTTTTAACCTTGATGCATGATCTCCAGAGAATCAACTGCAACAAAATACTGCAAAAAGAGTGCCTAATCAACAAAGAAAACTGGCAAGCTAACATTTACAATAAAATGTTTTAATTATGAGGTTTTCCAACCAAGGATAAGAATTATGTCATAATCAAGACAAGCACTGAAACCAAAGTAGTCTGACAGCAAGGCTCCAATCCCACAAAGGTTATCAGACCCAGAAAGTCTGATAGGTGTGATGAATGCATGCTTCATCTTACTAAAAACCAGGAGAAATTTAGATCAAGGATTTGTTCTGTTTAGCTAAAAAGAGGATGATCTCAACCATACTCATGTCAGAAGATGTCAACTGGTTTCTTAATTTACTGAAAAAGTACATTAATTGGCAGGTACTGTCAAAGCATGTTTCACAAGTCTTATCAAAAACGTATTGTCTCCCCTAGTCGAATTTTATGTGCAACAAAAACTTCTATTCCCATTGCATAGTACTTTCATATTCTGATCCTATGCCTTAATGAGTCTATCTGTGTTAAAAGACTTCCAAGTATTTTGATATTCAGTGAGGAAAAACATTTATAAAATGTCTGTATATTCAGACAGACAGATTCATCTCACAAAAAGAAGGGAAAAAAGGCACAGAGGCTCAGATATAAGTTGAGGAAAACTTTCATACAAGTTGAAGATATTTATGTATCAACTACAGTGGTGAAATGTTTCTAGAGATTAATAGGCTTTCAAAGCAAAAACATTAGAAAAATTCTGTTGAGAGGGAAACTGTACAAGGCATGGGCTAAGCAGATACCAGCAAAGTTTTGCTGTTTTGCTTTTTTTTCTTTTACCTATTTCACTGTTCTTCAGGAGCAAGACAAAATTTCAAATTTCACTCTCTATCATACAGGTCTATTACACTTATTTCTATTTCTTGCCCACCTCTAGAACTTTGCTATTACCTGGGTGCTGGTTTGTGGTGCAGAGAAAATGAAAGCATAAGGATGCAGCATCAAGTCTGCTGGATCAGTAGCTCTGCAGCTGAGCTGCTTATCGACTTGCCTCTGGGCACTTCTGCCAGTGTTTCAGTCTCCATATGGAACTATTTGTGAGAGGGGGATGGTTCAAGGAAGCTTCAAAGAAAATGAGAATGACAACATTACTGTAGAACACAGACAAGACAGCAATCCCAGAGATGCATAAGTTTCATCCAGACTGCTATTAATTTTAGCAGCTCAACAAGCAGACGCTCTTTTTGATGGTCAATATGTTGGTGTACGAGACCTATCATATGCTAGTCTCCAGTTCTCATGGACATAGGCTGTACATGTAGTATTGAAAATATGTAACAATTTTTCACAACAGTGTAAACTAGGCTATGAGCATAGAAACTATTCCCTTTTGTGAGGAAAGACAGGAAACTGAACCAGGAATTGTTGAGGGCAAGATATTCTGCAAGTTTGAACAATAAAAGCATAAGTTAATATGGCTTGTCTCCAGAGATCTCAACACAATCAGGTACAATGCAGGACAGTAGAAATTAATTCTGATTTCCCACACTCCAGCTCTGCTCAAACCAATAAACCTCTTTCCTGGTTTATACCATGTACTCTCTGACAAAACAACTGAGCAAAATAAAGTCACATTATAGGAAATCACAGCCCAGGTCATACCAGCTGTAGATCCTAGCAGACAATGACTCCAAAGCTAAAGCACCTGTATGTCATCCTCTTCATGACAGTATTGTGTGATGCTCATGATCAGTGTACAAACTATAAGAAAATATTTTCAAATACACATTCTTACATATTTTAAATGTAATGACTTCTCTTTAAGAGCCTTCCTCTCTTCTCCAGCGGATGTATGGCTAGAAGCACTTCCACAAACAAAGCAAAAATTAAGCCTAGAGAAAATTTTACTCATTAAAAGCAGACAATCTATTTCAATTTGAAAAAAAATTATATATACATATGTGTGTGTGTATGTATGTGTGCATATATATATTTTTTTTTAACCTTGATGCATGATCTCCAGAGAATCAACTGCAACAAAATACTGCAAAAAGAGTGCCTAATCAACAAAGAAAACTGGCAAGCTAACATTTACAATAAAATGTTTTAATTATGAGGTTTTCCAACCAAGGATAAGAATTATGTCATAATCAAGACAAGCACTGAAACCAAAGTAGTCTGACAGCAAGGCTCCAATCCCACAAAGGTTATCAGACCCAGAAAGTCTGATAGGTGTGATGAATGCATGCTTCATCTTACTAAAAACCAGGAGAAATTTAGATCAAGGATTTGTTCTGTTTAGCTAAAAAGAGGATGATCTCAACCATACTCATGTCAGAAGATGTCAACTGGTTTCTTAATTTACTGAAAAAGTACATTAATTGGCAGGTACTGTCAAAGCATGTTTCACAAGTCTTATCAAAAACGTATTGTCTCCCCTAGTCGAATTTTATGTGCAACAAAAAGTTTTTGAAATAAAACCTAAACACATCCTAACTGCAAAGAAAACAGTGAGATGTTGCAAAATGATTTTCATACCAATTTTAACAAAAGCTCTTTGCAAAGATCGCTTTTTCCTCATTTTAACATCAGTTGTGGACCAATCTTTTTGTAACTGTTATATCAAACTCCAAGTGTTTCACAATGTAAAAACAAGAAAGAACATGATTGTTGTGATCTATTTTTGTTTCCATCTCGATAAGAGCAATGCTTGGTGAATGGACTGGAAAAAAATCAAGCATACCACAAGACCAGTTTCAGTCAGTCCTCTTCCACTTGACAAAAAACAAGCATCAAAATATTGTATATCAAGTGTTATTAGCCCTTGAAGTTGAAGCAGCAAAAGAAAGTGGTTTAAATATTATTGAGAAATATGGGTTACTTGCAAAACCAGAATATTTTGAAGTTTTTGTTGCCCTTCCATGGCTAAGCAGAATAAACAACTGCTACAGATCACATCTAAAAACATGTATAA
This sequence comes from Pygoscelis adeliae, assembly GCF_000699105.1. Lineage (NCBI taxonomy): Eukaryota > Metazoa > Chordata > Aves > Sphenisciformes > Spheniscidae > Pygoscelis > Pygoscelis adeliae. Next base: position 3,177,036 of record NW_008825270.1, on the reverse strand, counting down.
ATCACTACAGTTCATTTGCAGATTCGTTCCATAAATGGGTATTAGCTGAGTTTCATTTTAGTAATTCCTTGCCTGACAAACAAAACAGAGCACTTATGACAAATTCACTTTGCTTCTGAACTACCCTTAGCACCAGCCTCCTCAAAAGGTTCATTCCAATTTCAAATTCTCTCTTCTCCTATCACTACTTTAGCCTTATTTTGTGAATCTTTATTCATTAATTCCTGTACATCGTCACTGAAGTGAAGACACTGAAAAATACTGGGAAGACATTTTGTCTAGCCAAAATGTCCTAAAATACTTTCCCAAACCATTTAAATCAAAACACAGCAAGTAAAGCGTGCAACTGCTCCCTACTGTGAGACTGATGAGGAGGAAGGAAACAAAAGTCTATAGCACAGGTGGAATATTAGTGCATATTTATCAATGAGGAAAAGCAACCCGGTTACTGGTAGTCCACACAGTATCAGTCACTAAGTACTTTTTCACCATATCAGATAGCTAGAACATAGAACCATGTATCAGCAAGGGAATTTCACAGATGCTTACACTGGGACTTTACCTTGTAAATAAGGCTGACAGGACATGAAATGTAGGGATAACATGTTTAAGTATCCTCAATATGCAGACAGAAATAAATTCACGATGACAAAAGATCTTGTGATTTCACCCTGATACTCTTACTGCCAAAACACACAACTATATCCTCAGCAAAAGCATCAAGATGTGAGAGGAAGCTTTAGAAGAACATACTTCCCACCTTCGGTCAATAGAATCAGTTTCCAATATGTTCAGTGATGCTTTGGACCCGATGACAATGACTACTGCAAACCATCTATAATCCAACAAAATTCACTCCAGACACAAACTAGAACTGCATTCTGGGTTTTAAAATATCTTCTATTTTAACTTAATTTTATGGAGTTACAGATAACATAGATAACTTACAGATCATCTGAATTAAGGGGGTTTTGTTGGTTTATTTCATTGTGAATGTTTAGGGTGTTTTTTTGTTTGGTTGGTTTCGGTTTTGTTTTGTTGGGTTTGGGGTGGGTTTTTTGGTCTTGTTTTGGTTTTTTTGTTTTTGTTTTTTTACAAACTAGCCTTGTTTCCTGATTTCATACTTTAAAATTACTGTTTAAGCTGTCCGCAATGTCAAGTGCATTCTCTGTAGGAGAACATTATTCTGAAATGACTATTTTATGATATTAGTAAAATGGACAACAAGAAAAATCAATGCACACTTTAACAGACTATTAATGTCAGTTTTAAAGCTTTATTAGGCAAAACTGCCTAGTGTTAACATCTCTACGTTCATGTCAGAGAAAAAAAGAAAATAGAGCAAAATCATGTTTCTAGGAGCTTTAACAGCAAAGCTACTTTTTCACCTGCCATCCCTGGTGGCAACTTGGTGCTGTCAGTGGACGCCACCAAAATGGTTCATTTGTGTGAAGGGACTAAAGAGAAAGGAGACCCCTGATGGCTGCTGTGATATTTGCAGACTCTCTGTACACAATGAAGTGAAGCTAGCAATGGAATTCAGGTGTGAAAAGATATTTACCAGTAAATTTGAAAGTCTTTTTTCCACACATATCCAGTATTAATGTCCACTGTGCAGCTTTTAGCACTGTCTAGGTAGAAATAACTAGAGTGTTGTAGGCTACAGCCTGAAAAACCACACCTTGGGTCACTTTTTACAAGGACCACACAAAAGATGACTTTATCATTAAGGTTGGGTAAGGGAATTTCAGAAACATCTTCACAATTCTTGCAGAAATTCGACTACAGAAATCCCATGCATCTTTAAAAGTCACCTGAGATCAAATAGTTTACTTTTTCCTTACATACCTAGCTCTTACTTTCTCTCTGCCTCAGTTCCTCATCAGGAAGAACAATGATAACAGTATCTCCCTACCTTATAACAATATATGCCTAGGTACAATACAGTGACAAGGATGAAAGATCCTACATACAAGTTTACAGTATGTGTTAACATCTTACTTCTTCGCCTGCCCAAAAATGTAATCTACATATTCCAGTCACCAGAATAACAACGTGGTTGAATCCTACCCCCTAATCTGGCAACAAAACTCCTCACACTTTGTGAAAATCCTCACACAGCTAACAATCCTCATCCGTTGAGCTTGCACTTTATGTGTGAGCTCTAGAATTAAAGCAACTGATGATGATAGTATCCATAACAGCAAAGCTAATAAACAGGAATGAGCATCAACTGGAGTAAACTAGAAGACATTTCCTTTTGACTATATACCCAGCCAACATAGACTTCATTCACGAGTTTGGACAGTTCGTGATCTCAACCCTTCCAGTCACCAAATAAGTAAAATTTCCCTCTCAGAGGAATTGTCAACTTAGTTAAAATATTTAAAACATTTTGGACTTAATGCTTCCCTCACATTTTGAGCAACTGAAATTTATCTACAAACCAAAGCTTCTCTTGAGATAGATACAGGCTCTTGGACTTCTTCTTTAATACAATTTAAATACAACGTAGAAAAAAAACAAATATACACTGTGATTTCATCAGAAATATGTTAATATATGAGAGTAGGCAGTACACCTGCATTTAGGGAGAGCTTCCATCCCAGGGTGGATTAAGAAGCAGAGGGGACACATGAAAAAGTGAAATTAATGAAAGTGGAGTTTGACTCCATTGGTAGAAACTGGCAGTCTCCACTCATGGCAAATACCACATGACCTTTACATGAAAAAGCAGATAGTCAAAACCTCAGTTTCACATTTCAGATCTGCTGCAACCCAGGATGAGGAGGCATTGATCACTGTGGATGCTAAAGATCCTATATTTCACAACAGCATGTACATTAACATAGCAGGTTGGAGAAAATCCACTCTGAGTAACTGAAGTCTGCCTACTGAAGTGTTCTGCAATCACAATCATATGCAATATTCTCAACTTCTTGACTTGATGGGTAATGTAGTACTGATCAACAGCTGCTGTTCAACACATTTAGCTGCACCAGTGATGGGTAGAGATACAACATTGAAAAGTAATGGTGAATGCATATGTTTAGCATAAAGAAAGAAGAGGGTCAAATAATCAAAATATTAACATGAGAGTACAATGGATGCTTCTGCATCCCAACAGATTTCATAGGAGTGTAGGTTCATATACCTGTCTTACAACAGTAAATAAAGGAAAATAATTTTAACACAGTACATTATTCTACCTGTCTTTGCATCTCTTCAATCTGCCGCTGGGGGACACTTTGCAGAATACTGTACATTTCAGGCATCTTTTCTTCAGGGATGACAACAGAGGCCCTATAAGCAAAAAACAGAAAACAAATGGTAAGACAAGAAGAAAGTAGTTCTTCATTAAAAGATGTCAACAGCTTTTCCAGCCCAGAATCTTGTCCTATTCTAATAAGACACATTCAGAAGATATTAGCAGCAAGAAGCAGTCTTCTCTCAGTGTAAATAATTATTCTGTAGCAGTTCCTTCACAACACCAGCCAGCCTGCTCACAGATAATGCCCCAAGTCCGTGGACTGATCTGTACAGACAATCTAATAAATATGGAAGGGACAGAGACCCAGAAATCCTGAATTCTCATCTCTGGATTGCCACTGACTTGCTGTCAGCTGAGATTCTTGGAGTGACCAAACAGTAATAGCATATACAGTGCTATGTATACAAACTAGTAAATTTTGCACGTGTTCTCCTAAGATCACGTAACTGGGCATAGTGCATGTGTGGGAAAATAATTTAAGCTCTTAACACAGTGTACTCAGCTACAAAATAATTACACCCTTCAGTCTCAGATAAGCTTAGGAACCATGATAAAATACAGAGAATTTAGCATTTACATGATGCAATTTTTAGCATATACTTTCCTTAAAAGAACCTGAATGCAGACCAGTCCTCACTGAATTCAAGCACAAGATAATAAAGCAAGTCTGATTTAGAAAAAATATGATCGGCTACAGGATAACCAAATGTTCTGTCATCTCTGCCTCATTTGTTTTCCTCTCCTATTTTTGATGCATAATATATCAAGGGCAAAGACTGCATGTGTCATACTCTGTATTCTATTCCCTGTAACCCCCAGCACATTTGACTTATCACACAGATTTTATTCAAATCACTGAATGCAATGAAGTCTCTTATGCAGTGGTTCGATGTACAATAGCAAGGGTACAGACCTCTTCCAGTCCAGAACCTCAGAGAAAGGTAAAATGTAGGAGTCAGCAATGATGACTGGGACACAGCCAGCCTGAAGAACATCACTTAGCACAGCCTGTCCCAGGCGGGCTCCACGTAGAACGACACAGAACGTAGACTCCTGTCAATAAATGGTATCCAACACACAGGTGAGGAACAAAAAGGAAATGTTAGATTTGTATTATGCATGTGTATATGTATGTATATATGCATTATGCTTTCCTGCTTTCCCCCCTCACAAAAAAACAAGTCAAAAGGAAAATAGGCTTGCTCCATGCAACCAATGTATTCTATATTATTAGCTAATTCAAAATAATTATGCAACTTTATTTTCCAGAGGCTCAAAAATATAAGTGGAGAGATGAGAAATCAGCTAATGGGACTATTCTATGCTTTATTTTAATGGCCAAACTTCAGAATTCTAATTGAGAAAATTCAAGGGGAAAAATAAGTTAAACATTTTGAAAGTTTGGCGTAACAAGATGAACAACAATCGACATGAACTTATTGAGTACAAACTGTATGAAGCCAACCTAATTTTCTTCCATTATAAGGCAATCCAGCTCTATGGATAGCAGAGAAGTAATAGACTTCATATCTCAACTTTAAAAGGCATTTGACATCTTTGATAGCATTTTCATAGGCAAATTAAGAAATCATGGGCTAGATAAAGCTCTCATAGGCTTTATAGTTACATAAATTATAGTTACAGAACTCTAAGTATAAAGCAGTTAGCACTGGCTCACAGGTAAAACTGTGATGGACCAAATAATCTTTCCTAGGTGCAAGAGTATTCAACGTGTCCCTTAGTTAACCGAGTAGCAGAATTAAGACCATACTTATTAGATCTGACAATACCTATGATTTTGTAGGATTAGTAAGCATAATGGATAAGGGGATTAGAGTTTGACATTATCTATATAAATTGACTAAAAATTACCAATACATATAGGTTTCAACACTTAGATAAAAATAACCAACCACACAAATACAAGGCATGAACTAACTGGCTAGGTTTTGCACTTTGCAGAAGAGGACATTTCCTACAAAGGAAAAGAAAGGGTATTCACATGTCACCAATGCTGTGCTGTTGAAAAAACAAACCACTCCACCCACAGGTTGTATTAGAATGCAAAAAGTACAATCTAAGAGACCTGAAGGAATCATTCACTCTTCTCAGTAATAAAAGACGTCAGACAGAGCAGTGTGTTCAGTCTTGGGCAATTGGCTTCCAGGGGTAAAAAAAAAAAAAAAAAAAAGGATGATTACTTACCTTGAAAGTATGATCTACAAGGAAAGATTGACTATATCAATACTACTTATTCTGAAGGGGTGAGGGCATGAGGAAGATGGCTAAAGGGAGCTTCAAAGATATAAAAAGTTGTTGCAAAAAGGAAGAATATAATCCACTTACTCGTGTCCACAACACACAAGACAAAAAGCCATGAGTTTAAACTGAAGCAGAGAAGACTTCTTGACTATGCTGCACTCACCCTATCAATAGGGACTTTAGTTCTCACTGCCACTGAGGAATCTTGCTACAGATTCAAGATCGCAAAATAAATGCTTGTAGAGTTCAGCTACACAAACAAGGAAAAAACCCAAGTCAGTATTATCCCTAAGTCTAAGAAAGAAAAATTATAAAGTTGATACAGGGACTCCCACAGATAAGAAAACATCTTTCCAGCTTGTATTCTGTGGCCTGAGGAAAAAGAGCCATGAGGCTCAGCAGGGCAGCAAAACATCAAAATGGAACTAGGAAATACAAGGGGGTTTTGCTGGCTCTTCACTTGTTTCCTAATGCAATCGTGATACCTGTGTTCATACCCATAGAGTACTCAAAGCCTTGACAATCTCATCTAAGAGAAGACTGCAAACAGGAAGTATTAGCAACCCAGAAGCCCAAGAGCCTGTCTAGTAGGAAGTCTGTAAAGGCAGCACTGGAAAGGATGAACTGTGATCGCAGTCCCCCTTCCCCCACGCTCAGACAGGACGAGAAGGAAAAGAAGGGTGTAGGGGATG